>NC_047085.1:89455652-89767111 GCF_902459505.1 Geotrypetes seraphini
AGCATATAAATTGTTGGGTGAACCCACCCTTGAGCAAGCAACATAGAGTTGTGGGCCGAGAGACCCCCAGAACATATCACCCCAGGTAGTGAGGGATCAGCATACCAAGTTTAGTTCAAATCGGTCCCACAGCTTTTTACATTTTTCCCATTGACTTGAATGGGTGAAATCTGAAGTTATGTTTGTAGCTCCACCCACGTGTGCAGTTGGGCTACGAGACCCCCAGAACATATCATCCCGGGTAGTGAGGGATCCGCATACCAAGTTTCGTTCAAATCGGGCAAGCCGATTTTGCAGAGGCAGTTTTTACATTTTTTCTATTGACATGAATGGGTGAAATCTGATTTTCTGTTTGTAGCTCTGCCCAGGTGTGCAGGTTGGCCGTGATACCCCCAGAACATATCACCCCAGGTAGTGAGGGATCTGCATACCAAGTTTCGTTCAAATTGGGCAAGCCGTTTTTGCGTTGGCAGCTGTTTTACATTTTTTCCATTGACATGAATGGGTGAAATCTGATTTTATGTTTGTAGCTCCGCCCACATGTGCAGGTGGGCCGCGAGACCCCCAGAACATATCACCCCAGGTAGTTGGAATTACTGTGAGAATGGCAGCTTTTTACATTGTTTTCCATTGCCATGAATGGGAGAAATCTGATTTTCTATTTGTAGCTCTGCCCACGTGTGCAGGTGGGCAGCGAGACCCCCAGAACATATCACCCCAGGTAGTGAGGGATCTGCATACCAAGTTTCGTTAAAATCGGTCAAGCCGTTTTTTAATTACTGTGAGAATGGCAGCTTTTTACATTTTTTCCATTGACATGAATGGGTGAAATCTGATGTTCTGTTTGTAGATCCGCCCACGTGTGCAGGTGGGCCGCGAGACCCCCAGAACATATCACCCCAGGTAGTTGGAATTACTGTGAGAATGGCAGCTTTTTACATTTTTTTCCATTGCCATGAATGGGAGAAATCTGATTTTCTATTTGTAGCTCTGCCCACGTGTGCAGGTGGGCAGCGAGACCCCCAGAACATATCACCCCAGGTAGTGAGGGATCTGCATACCAAGTTTCGTTAAAATCGGTCAAGCCGTTTTTTAATTACTGTGAGAATGGCAGCTTTTTACATCTTTTCCATTGACATGAATGGGTGAAATCTGATTTTCTGTTTGTAGCTCCGCCCACGTGTGCAGGTGGGCCGCGAGACCCCCAGAACATATCACCCCAGGTAGTGAGGGATCTGCATACCAAGTATCGTTCAAATCGGTCAAGCCGTTTTTGAATTACTGTGAGAATGGCAGCTTTTTATATTTTTTCCATTGACATGAATGGGTGAAATATGATGTTATGTTTGTAGCTCCTCCCACGTGTGCTGGTGGGCCGCGAGACCCCCAGAACATATCACCCCAGGTAGTTGGAATTACTGTGAGAAAGGCAGCTTTTTACATTTTTTCCATTGACATGAATGGGTGAAATCTGATTTTCTGTTTGTAGCTCCGCCCACGTGTGCAGGTGGGCCTCGAGACCCCCAGAACATATCACCCCAGGTAGTGAGGGATCTGCATACCAAGTTTCGTTCAAATTGGGCAAGCCGTTTTTGCGTTGGCAGCTGTTTTACATTTTTTCCATTGACATGAATGGGTGAAATCTGATTTTATGTTTGTAGCTCCGCCCACATGTACAGGTGGGCCGCGAGACCCCCAGAACATATCACCCCAGGTAGTTGGAATTACTGTGAGAATGGCAGCTTTTTACATTTTTTTCCATTGCCATGAATGGGAGAAATCTCATTTTCTATTTGTAGTTCTGCAGGTGGGCAGCGAGACCCCCAGAACATATCACCCCAGGTAGTGAGGGATCTGCATACCAAGTTTCGTTAAAATCGGTCAAGCCGTTTTTTAATTACTGTGAGAATGGCAGCTTTTTACATTTTTTCCATTGACATGAATGGGTGAAATATGATGTTCTGTTTGTAGATCCGCCCACGTGTGCAGGTGGGCCGCGAGACCCCCAGAACATATCACCCCAGGTAGTTGGAATTACTGTGAGAATGGCAGCTTTTTACATTTTTTTCCATTGCCATGAATGGGAGAAATCTGATTTTCTATTTGTAGCTCTGCCCACGTGTGCAGGTGGGCAGCGAGACCCCCAGAACATATCACCCCAGGTAGTGAGGGATCTGCATACCAAGTTTCGTTAAAATCGGTCAAGCCGTTTTTTAATTACTGTGAGAATGGCAGCTTTTTACATCTTTTCCATTGACATGAATGGGTGAAATATGATGTTATGTTTGTAGCTCCTCCCACGTGTGCTGGTGGGCCGCGAGACCCCCAGAACATATCACCCCAGGTAGTTGGAATTACTGTGAGAAAGGCAGCTTTTTACATTTTTTCCATTGACATGAATGGGTGAAATCTGATTTTCTGTTTGTAGCTCCGCCCACGTGTGCAGGTGGGCCTCGAGACCCCCAGAACATATCACCCCAGGTAGTGAGGGATCTGCATACCAAGTTTCGTTCAAATCGGTCAAGCCGTTTTTGCGTGATCGCGGCACATACACACACACACACATACATACATACACATATACATACCTCCGATTTTATATATATAGACTAGCTGATGTCCCAGCGTTGCACGGGTATTTAATTATAGCAATAACACTGTAAATGGATTCAAATAAAGATACTTTATAGTGGTGAATGAAATTATTGTTTTACAGCTTAATAAAAAGTACAATATTCAAATTATAATGTGAAATATTTGACAAAATGAATACAATACAACTAACGCAAAACGTGATTATAAACAACATTTTAATTTCACCTCCAGGAGCAAGAGCATATAAATTGTTGGGTGAACCCACCCTTGAGCAAGCAACATAGAGTTGTGGGCCGAGAGACCCCCAGAACATATCACCCCAGGTAGTGAGGGATCAGCATACCAAGTTTAGTTCAAATCGGTCCCACAGCTTTTTACATTTTTCCCATTGACTTGAATGGGTGAAATCTGAAGTTATGTTTGTAGCTCCACCCACGTGTGCAGTTGGGCTACGAGACCCCCAGAACATATCATCCCGGGTAGTGAGGGATCCGCATACCAAGTTTCGTTCAAATCGGGCAAGCCGATTTTGCAGAGGCAGTTTTTACATTTTTTCTATTGACATGAATGGGTGAAATCTGATTTTCTGTTTGTAGCTCTGCCCAGGTGTGCAGGTTGGCCGTGATACCCCCAGAACATATCACCCCAGGTAGTGAGGGATCTGCATACCAAGTTTCGTTCAAATTGGGCAAGCCGTTTTTGCGTTGGCAGCTGTTTTACATTTTTTCCATTGACATGAATGGGTGAAATCTGATTTTATGTTTGTAGCTCCGCCCACATGTGCAGGTGGGCCGCGAGACCCCCAGAACATATCACCCCAGGTAGTTGGAATTACTGTGAGAATGGCAGCTTTTTACATTTTTTTCCATTGCCATGAATGGGAGAAATCTGATTTTCTATTTGTAGCTCTGCCCACGTGTGCAGGTGGGCAGCGAGACCCCCAGAACATATCACCCCAGGTAGTGAGGGATCTGCATACCAAGTTTCGTTAAAATCGGTCAAGCCGTTTTTTAATTACTGTGAGAATGGCAGCTTTTTACATTTTTTCCATTGACATGAATGGGTGAAATCTGATGTTCTGTTTGTAGATCCGCCCACGTGTGCAGGTGGGCCGCGAGACCCCCAGAACATATCACCCCAGGTAGTTGGAATTACTGTGAGAATGGCAGCTTTTTACATTTTTTTCCATTGCCATGAATGGGAGAAATCTGATTTTCTATTTGTAGCTCTGCCCACGTGTGCAGGTGGGCAGCGAGACCCCCAGAACATATCACCCCAGGTAGTGAGGGATCTGCATACCAAGTTTCGTTAAAATCGGTCAAGCCGTTTTTTAATTACTGTGAGAATGGCAGCTTTTTACATCTTTTCCATTGACATGAATGGGTGAAATCTGATTTTCTGTTTGTAGCTCCGCCCACGTGTGCAGGTGTGCCGCGAGACCCCCAGAACATATCACCCCAGGTAGTGAGGGATCTGCATACCAAGTATCGTTCAAATCGGTCAAGCCGTTTTTGAATTACTGTGAGAATGGCAGCTTTTTATATTTTTTCCATTGACATGAATGGGTGAAATATGATGTTATGTTTGTAGCTCCTCCCACGTGTGCTGGTGGGCCGCGAGACCCCCAGAACATATCACCCCAGGTAGTTGGAATTACTGTGAGAAAGGCAGCTTTTTACATTTTTTCCATTGACATGAATGGGTGAAATCTGATTTTCTGTTTGTAGCTCCGCCCACGTGTGCAGGTGGGCCTCGAGACCCCCAGAACATATCACCCCAGGTAGTGAGGGATCTGCATACCAAGTTTCGTTCAAATTGGGCAAGCCGTTTTTGCGTTGGCAGCTGTTTTACATTTTTTCCATTGACATGAATGGGTGAAATCTGATTTTATGTTTGTAGCTCCGCCCACATGTACAGGTGGGCCGCGAGACCCCCAGAACATATCACCCCAGGTAGTTGGAATTACTGTGAGAATGGCAGCTTTTTACATTTTTTTCCATTGCCATGAATGGGAGAAATCTCATTTTCTATTTGTAGTTCTGCAGGTGGGCAGCGAGACCCCCAGAACATATCACCCCAGGTAGTGAGGGATCTGCATACCAAGTTTCGTTAAAATCGGTCAAGCCGTTTTTTAATTACTGTGAGAATGGCAGCTTTTTACATTTTTTCCATTGACATGAATGGGTGAAATCTGATGTTCTGTTTGTAGATCCGCCCACGTGTGCAGGTGGGCCGCGAGACCCCCAGAACATATCACCCCAGGTAGTTGGAATTACTGTGAGAATGGCAGCTTTTTACATTTTTTTTCCATTGCCATGAATGGGAGAAATCTGATTTTCTATTTGTAGCTCTGCCCACGTGTGCAGGTGGGCAGCGAGACCCCCAGAACATATCACCCCAGGTAGTGAGGGATCTGCATACCAAGTTTCGTTAAAATCGGTCAAGCCGTTTTTTAATTACTGTGAGAATGGCAGCTTTTTACATTTTTTTCCATTGACATGAATGGGTGAAATCTGATGTTCTGTTTGTAGATCCGCCCACGTGTGCAGGTGGGCCGCGAGACCCCCAGAACATATCACCCCAGGTAGTTGGAATTACTGTGAGAATGGCAGCTTTTTACATTTTTTTCCATTGCCATGAATGGGAGAAATCTGATTTTCTATTTGTAGCTCTGCCCACGTGTGCAGGTGGGCAGCGAGACCCCCAGAACATATCACCCCAGGTAGTGAGGGATCTGCATACCAAGTTTCGTTAAAATCGGTCAAGCCGTTTTTTAATTACTGTGAGAATGGCAGCTTTTTACATCTTTTCCATTGACATGAATGGGTGAAATATGATGTTATGTTTGTAGCTCCTCCCACGTGTGCTGGTGGGCCGCGAGACCCCCAGAACATATCACCCCAGGTAGTTGGAATTACTGTGAGAAAGGCAGCTTTTTACATTTTTTCCATTGACATGAATGGGTGAAATCTGATTTTCTGTTTGTAGCTCCGCCCACGTGTGCAGGTGGGCCTCGAGACCCCCAGAACATATCACCCCAGGTAGTGAGGGATCTGCATACCAAGTTTCGTTCAAATCGGTCAAGCCGTTTTTGCGTGATCGCGGCACATACACACACACACACATACATACATACACATATACATACCTCCGATTTTATATATATAGACTAGCTGATGTCCCAGCGTTGCACGGGTATTTAATTATAGCAATAACACTGTAAATGGATTCAAATAAAGATACTTTATAGTGGTGAATGAAATTATTGTTTTACAGCTTAATAAAAAGTACAATATTCAAATTATAATGTGAAATATTTGACAAAATGAATACAATACAACTAACGCAAAACGTGATTATAAACAACATTTTAATTTCACCTCCAGGAGCAAGAGCATATAAATTGTTGGGTGAACCCACCCTTGAGCAAGCAACATAGAGTTGTGGGCCGAGAGACCCCCAGAACATATCACCCCAGGTAGTGAGGGATCAGCATACCAAGTTTAGTTCAAATCGGTCCCACAGCTTTTTACATTTTTCCCATTGACTTGAATGGGTGAAATCTGAAGTTATGTTTGTAGCTCCACCCACGTGTGCAGTTGGGCTACGAGACCCCCAGAACATATCATCCCGGGTAGTGAGGGATCCGCATACCAAGTTTCGTTCAAATCGGGCAAGCCGATTTTGCAGAGGCAGTTTTTACATTTTTTCTATTGACATGAATGGGTGAAATCTGATTTTCTGTTTGTAGCTCTGCCCAGGTGTGCAGGTGGGCCGCGATACCCCCAGAACATATCACCCCAGGTAGTGAGGGATCTGCATACCAAGTTTCGTTCAAATTGGGCAAGCCGTTTTTGCGTTGGCAGCTGTTTTACATTTTTTCCATTGACATGAATGGGTGAAATCTGATTTTATGTTTGTAGCTCCGCCCACATGTGCAGGTGGGCCGCGAGACCCCCAGAACATATCACCCCAGGTAGTTGGAATTACTGTGAGAATGGCAGCTTTTTACATTTTTTTCCATTGCCATGAATGGGAGAAATCTGATTTTCTATTTGTAGCTCTGCCCACGTGTGCAGGTGGGCAGCGAGACCCCCAGAACATATCACCCCAGGTAGTGAGGGATCTGCATACCAAGTTTCGTTAAAATCGGTCAAGCCGTTTTTGAATTACTGTGAGAATGGCAGCTTTTTACATTTTTTCCATTGACATGAATGGGTGAAATCTGATGTTCTGTTTGTAGATCCGCTCACGTGTGCAGGTGGGCCGCGAGACCCCCAGAACATATCACCCCAGGTAGTTGGAATTACTGTGAGAATGGCAGCTTTTTACATTTTTTTCCATTGCCATGAATGGGAGAAATCTGATTTTCTATTTGTAGCTCTGCCCACGTGTGCAGGTGGGCAGCGAGACCCCCAGAACATATCACCCCAGGTAGTGAGGGATCTGCATACCAAGTTTCGTTAAAATCGGTCAAGCCGTTTTTTAATTACTGTGAGAATGGCAGCTTTTTACATCTTTTCCATTGACATGAATGGGTGAAATCTGATTTTCTGTTTGTAGCTCCGCCCACGTGTGCAGGTGTGCCGCGAGACCCCCAGAACATATCACCCCAGGTAGTGAGGGATCTGCATACCAAGTATCGTTCAAATCGGTCAAGCCGTTTTTGAATTACTGTGAGAATGGCAGCTTTTTATATTTTTTCCATTGACATGAATGGGTGAAATATGATGTTATGTTTGTAGCTCCTCCCACGTGTGCTGGTGGGCCGCGAGACCCCCAGAACATATCACTCCAGGTAGTTGGAATTACTGTGAGAAAGGCAGCTTTTTACATTTTTTCCATTGACATGAATGGGTGAAATCTGATTTTCTGTTTGTAGCTCCGCCCACGTGTGCAGGTGGGCCTCGAGACCCCCAGAACATATCACCCCAGGTAGTGAGGGATCTGCATACCAAGTTTCGTTCAAATCGGTCAAGCCGTTTTTGCGTGATCGCGGCACATACACACACACACACATACATACATACACATATACATACCTCCGATTTTATATATATAGACTAGCTGATGTCCCAGCGTTGCACGGGTATTTAATTATAGCAATAACACTGTAAATGGATTCAAATAAAGATACTTTATAGTAGTGAATGAAATTATTGTTTTACAGCTTAATAAAAAGTACAATATTCAAATTATAATGTGAAATATTTGACAAAATGAATACAATACAACTTACGCAAAACGTGATTATAAACAACATTTTAATTTCACCTCCAGGAGCAAGAGCATATAAATTGTTGGGTGAACCCACCCTTGAGCAAGCAACATAGAGTTGTGGGCCGAGAGACCCCCAGAACATATCACCCCAGGTAGTGAGGGATCAGCATACCAAGTTTAGTTCAAATCGGTCCCACAGCTTTTTACATTTTTCCCATTGACTTGAATGGGTGAAATCTGAAGTTATGTTTGTAGCTCCACCCACGTGTGCAGTTGGGCTACGAGACCCCCAGAACATATCATCCCGGGTAGTGAGGGATCCGCATACCAAGTTTCGTTCAAATCGGGCAAGCCGATTTTGCAGAGGCAGTTTTTACATTTTTTCTATTGACATGAATGGGTGAAATCTGATTTTCTGTTTGTAGCTCTGCCCAGGTGTGCAGGTTGGCCGTGATACCCCCAGAACATATCACCCCAGGTAGTGAGGGATCTGCATACCAAGTTTCGTTCAAATTGGGCAAGCCGTTTTTGCGTTGGCAGCTGTTTTACATTTTTTCCATTGACATGAATGGGTGAAATCTGATTTTATGTTTGTAGCTCCGCCCACATGTGCAGGTGGGCCGCGAGACCCCCAGAACATATCACCCCAGGTAGTTGGAATTACTGTGAGAATGGCAGCTTTTTACATTTTTTTCCATTGCCATGAATGGGAGAAATTTGATTTTCTATTTGTAGCTCTGCCCACGTGTGCAGGTGGGCAGCGAGACCCCCAGAACATATCACCCCAGGTAGTGAGGGATCTGCATACCAAGTTTCGTTAAAATCGGTCAAGCCGTTTTTGAATTACTGTGAGAATGGCAGCTTTTTACATTTTTTCCATTGACATGAATGGGTGAAATCTGATGTTCTGTTTGTAGATCCGCTCACGTGTGCAGGTGGGCCGCGAGACCCCCAGAACATATCACCCCAGGTAGTTGGAATTACTGTGAGAATGGCAGCTTTTTACATTTTTTTCCATTGCCATGAATGGGAGAAATCTGATTTTCTATTTGTAGCTCTGCCCACGTGTGCAGGTGGGCAGCGAGACCCCCAGAACATATCACCCCAGGTAGTGAGGGATCTGCATACCAAGTTTCGTTAAAATCGGTCAAGCCGTTTTTTAATTACTGTGAGAATGGCAGCTTTTTACATCTTTTCCATTGACATGAATGGGTGAAATCTGATTTTCTGTTTGTAGCTCCGCCCACGTGTGCAGGTGTGCCGCGAGACCCCCAGAACATATCACCCCAGGTAGTGAGGGATCTGCATACCAAGTATCGTTCAAATCGGTCAAGCCGTTTTTGAATTACTGTGAGAATGGCAGCTTTTTATATTTTTTCCATTGACATGAATGGGTGAAATATGATGTTATGTTTGTAGCTCCTCCCACGTGTGCTGGTGGGCCGCGAGACCCCCAGAACATATCACCCCAGGTAGTTGCAATTACTGTGAGAAAGGCAGCTTTTTACATTTTTTCCATTGACATGAATGGGTGAAATCTGATTTTCTGTTTGTAGCTCCGCCCACGTGTGCAGGTGGGCCTCGAGACCCCCAGAACATATCACCCCAGGTAGTGAGGGATCTGCATACCAAGTTTCGTTCAAATCGGTCAAGCCGTTTTTGCGTGATCGCGGCACATACACACACACACACATACATACATACACATATACATACCTCCGATTTTATATATATAGACTAGCTGATGTCCCAGCGTTGCACGGGTATTTAATTATAGCAATAACACTGTAAATGGATTCAAATAAAGATACTTTATAGTAGTGAATGAAATTATTGTTTTACAGCTTAATAAAAAGTACAATATTCAAATTATAATGTGAAATATTTGACAAAATGAATACAATACAACTTACGCAAAACGTGATTATAAACAACATTTTAATTTCACCTCCAGGAGCAAGAGCATATAAATTGTTGGGTGAACCCACCCTTGAGCAAGCAACATAGAGTTGTGGGCCGAGAGACCCCCAGAACATATCACCCCAGGTAGTGAGGGATCAGCATACCAAGTTTAGTTCAAATCGGTCCCACAGCTTTTTACATTTTTCCCATTGACTTGAATGGGTGAAATCTGAAGTTATGTTTGTAGCTCCACCCACGTGTGCAGTTGGGCTACGAGACCCCCAGAACATATCATCCCGGGTAGTGAGGGATCCGCATACCAAGTTTCGTTCAAATCGGGCAAGCCGATTTTGCAGAGGCAGTTTTTACATTTTTTCCATTGACATGAATGGGTGAAATCTGATTTTCTGTTTGTAGCTCCGCCCAGGTGTGCAGGTTGGCCGCGATACCCCCAGAACATATCACCCCAGGTAGTGAGGGTTCTGCATACCAAGTTTCGTTCAAATCGGGCAAGCCGTTTTTGCGTTGGCAGCTGTTTTACATTTTTTCCATTGACATGAATGGGTGAAATCTGATTTTATGTTTGTAGCTCCGCCCACATGTGCAGGTGGGCCATGAGACCCCCAGAACATATCACCCCAGGTAGTGAGGGATCCGCATACCAAGTTTCGTTCAAATCGAGCAAGCCGGTTTTGCGGAGGCAGTTTTTACATTTTTTCTATTGACATGAATGGGTGAAATCTGATTTTCTGTTTGTAGCTCCGCCCAGGTGTGCAGGTTGGCCGCGATACCCCCAGAACATATCACCCCAGGTAGTGAGGGTTCTGCATACCAAGTTTCGTTCAAATCGGGCAAGCCGTTTTTGCGTTGGCAGCTGTTTTACATTTTTTCCATTGACATGAATGGGTGAAATCTGATTTTCTGTTTGTAGCTCTGCCCAGGTGTGCAGGTTGGCCGTGATACCCCCAGAACATATCACCCCAGGTAGTGAGGGATCTGCATACCAAGTTTCGTTCAAATTGGGCAAGCCGTTTTTGCGTTGGCAGCTGTTTTACATTTTTTCCATTGACATGAATGGGTGAAATCTGATTTTATGTTTGTAGCTCCGCCCACATGTGCAGGTGGGCCGTGAGACCCCCAGAACATATCACCCCAGGTAGTGAGGGATCGGCATACCAAGTTTCGTTCAAATCGGGCAAGCCGTTTTTGCGTTGGCAGCTCTTTACATTTTTTCCATTGACATGAATGGGTGAAATCCGATTATCTGTTTGTAGCTCCGCCCACGTGTGCAGGTGGGCCGCGAGACCCCCAGAACATATCATCCCGGGTAGTGAGGGATCTGCATACCAAGTTTCATTCAAATCGGTCAAGCCGTTTTTGCGTGATCGCGGCACATACATACATACATCCGATTTTATATATATAGATAAAGAGTTTTATTTCATGCAAAATTGTCATTTCTTTAATAAGACATTAACTATTTTTTTCTGAGGCCCTCCAAGTACCTATAAATCCAAAATGTGGCCCTGCAGAGGGTTTGAGTTTGAGACCACTGTTATACAGTGCACAGGTATTTTCTCTGTCTCTAGCGGCTTACAGTCTAAGTTTTGTTCCTGGGATAATGGAACAGGATGCACTGGCCTTGTTTGGCTCAGATGCCTGAGGCCCCTCCCAGGAAGGGGAAGGTCTGCCATTTTGAAGAGGCAGGCCTGAGGCAGGAGGGATAGAGCATCCCTCCTGCCGAACCTTTCTACAAAAAGGTATGGGGTGTGGGGGGGTCCCAGGGCATATGGCTGGGTGGGGGAGGGGGGCACAGGAGCACTAGATTTTTTTTGTGTTGGGAGCTTGGCAGAAGGGGAGATAGGGTATTATGGATGGCTGAGGGGGTCAGTGGGAGGGATGGAGGTCTTTTTTTAATAGGTACATCTCTTGTGCAAGGACCCCATACACTTCAGCGTTTAGTCTTCTTGATCACTAGGTGGCCCCTACTTTGCAGGAATTTCTGCTCTAAGCATTGCACAATGGCCTGTTTCTCTGAGTGTGGGTGGGGTGCGTACATTCAGATAAGTGTGTGATCCCATGTACAGTACTTAACTGGTTGGAGGGTGTGAATGGGTGGGAGATGTGAGTGTAGAAGAGAGGGAGGGTGTGGGAGAATATAGGTGCCACAGGAGTACCAGGGTTCAGTGCTGAGGATGTGTGTGAGTCAATCCCTCTTCACTCCCTGCTCTCTCACTTTCTTTTATCTTCCCTCTTTCACTCCCTCCCCATCCTCTCCAAGACCTCCTTACAATCACTTCCTCTCATAGGTTCAGATACCCGGGAACCCTACGAACATCTCTGTTTCTGTGCCATCACCTGTCTTAATCTGTGTCTTGACAGCTAGTCACGCCGCTGCCATCCGTGGAGACCAAAACAGATGGCTAGACTAACAGTCCTTATTGTGTACTTTGGGGTGAAATGCACAATTCCCTTGAATGTATTTCAGTGGCAATTTAAACTGTATCTCTACTTTCATGACACACACGGAAGGATAAATAAATACAGGCGTTTTGCCAAAGATGAATCAAAACACCAACTGAAGCGACATGCATGTTGGTAATCTGCAAACACAAGCACATAATGCTGATTTGAAGGCAAAAAAAACAACAGATTAGCTCTCTTCAAAGCTTGGCATCTGAAAAGCTGAAGGTTCACATCTCACAGTGGTGGCCAGGACTAAAGGTGATGCTGCTGGACCATTGTGGAAAGATGAGCACAGGTCACGAGAGTCCTCCAGTTCATAGATATGACCCTCTGTGGTGGGCATGCACAGGGCTGACACTCCCTCCCCCCCCCCCCCCCCCACACAAATCTTATACACCCATCACAGCCAAGCATCCCACTGCAACCGTTAAGTGAAACCTCCAGCGGTTTGCTGGCGAGAGGCTCCGGAGCCAGGAGGGGGCTCCAGTCCACGTTTTGCTTTTCGGGCTGCGTGGAAGGAGAGACTCAAAACAACACCAGCAGCTGGCGAGGCTGCCCGGGCGCCCGAATCCCTCTCCATGGATGCCGGAGAGCGGCCGATCGGCAGCACGCAAGCCCGGCGCTTGGCCAAGCGCTCGGTCCTGGGGAGCCGGGTGAGCGCGGGGGAGGGGGGGCCCGGCCACGGCTCGCCGCAGCCGCCCCCCGCGGAGGCAGCTCGGGCCGGGAAGCCGGAGAGCCGGGGGCAGCAGCTGCAGGAGGAGGCGAGGGAAGGGGGCTGCGGGTCCTCCGCGGTGCTGCACGTAAACCAGGTGGGTGCTGGATACCGTACAATGGTTTCTGCCCTTCCCCCAACAGACCCTCTGCTGGTGGCCCAATCTGGGCATTATTTAGCCTGAAGAGGCGTCTTTCCAACACGTCCCAAACGTATCACAGTCACAACAGCCAAATGTGTTTCTCCCAGGAGCAAAAAAAAAAAACCTAAAGGGCATTAGCCTTCACCGGTCGCAACCTGCAAAATTCTTATGTAAATTAGAAATCCGTTTCCTGTTAATCGCCCAATGTCTTGCCTGGCTTCTGATCCGTGTGGCCTGCTTCTCCCTGCATTCCTAATATTTGGCTGCCTTTAAATGCATAATAAGTGATGTTCCTGCACTAAATCTTGCAGTCTGGATAATACTCATGTGGCACGTGCTGTTAAGCTCCTGAGAAGGCTGCACTGTTCAACTTATGAGCCCTACTACTACTTCTCAGGGATCTCAAAGTCCCTCCTTGAGGGCCGCAATCCAGTCGTGTTTTCAGGATTTCCCCAATGAATATGCATTGAAAGCAGTGCATACACATAGATCTCATGCATATTCATTGGGGAAATCCTGAAAACCTGACAGGACTTTGAGACCCCTGTTCTAATCATTGCTATAGCATTACCAAGTGTACATATTATTTCTGTGCCTAGTGGGCTCACAATCTTAAATTGTTGGGGGGAGGGGGTTGCATCTGGGGCAATGGAGGGTTAAGAGTTTTGCCTAAGGCAGGGGTGTCCAATGTCGGTCCTCGAGGGCCGCAGTCCAGTCGGATTTTCAGGATTTCCCCAATGAATATACATGAGGTCTATTTGCATGCACTGCTTTCATTGTATGCTAATAGATCTCATGCATATTCATTGGGGAAATCCTGAAAACCCGACTGGATTGCGGCCCTCGAGGACCGACATTGGACACCCCTGGCCTAAGGGGTAGGCTATTCCGGTCCTCGAGAGCTAGAGCCAGGTCAAGTTTTCAGGATATCCACAATAAATATGCATGAGATAGATTTGCATCTCAAGGAGGCAGTGCATGCAAATCCATCTCATGCACATTCATTGTGGATGTCCTGAAAACCTGACCTGGCTCTCAAGGACTGGAATTGCCTACCCCTGGCCTAAGTGGATCTCGATGCACTGCACTAACCATTAGGCTACTCGTCCACTCCATGACGCCTATATGGTACTTGCAGGTTATGCCTCCTTCATTGCTGCCTGTAAAACTGATATGCCACTTCTCCCACCTTGGTACCAACAATATATTAATGGAGATCAGGGGTTCTCAGTCCAGTCCTTGGGACACACCCAGCCAGGTTTTCAGGATATCCAAATGAATATGCATGAGAGATTTGCCTACAAGAGAACTGGCACGTATAAGTTCATATCGCATGCATATTCAATGTAGGTATCCGGACAACCTAATTGGCTAGGTGTGTCCGAAGGACTGGGTTGAGAACCGCCGATACAGACATAATGATAAAGAGGGCTGCGATATTCTAATTTATTCCTCCGCACTTTATATCGATTACTGTGACATTGTGCATTGACTGGACTTGTACATTACGAGGGAGTGCTGCAAAGTTCTCAGGCCAACCAAGAAGAGAGTGACGTAGATACGGTTCGAGCAATGATATGAAACGATGTCAAAACAGAGAATTTTGGGATTCTGCAAGTTGGCACGTAACAAAATAAGATAAGCTCCAGTAGCAAAATAGCGCTCAGAATTTAGGAAGATGGTTGGTTGGGCTGAGAACTTTTCAGCACCCCTCATACTTACAAATGGCTCCGAGTGAGCATAAATGCAGCTGATGTTAATGATATGCAAAGGACATTTAAATATGAAGGTGGTGCATTTTTTTTTTAATTCTTTATTCATTTTTAAACGTACAATAAGTGCATCAATATAATATAACAAATAGATCATAAATATATCACTTAATAGTCATCAAGAGTACACATAAAATGCTATTAACCCCCACCCTCCCCAACCCTTCCTATTATATAATCAAATACAATGTACAATATGGATACAATTACTAACAGGATTGATAATATGGAAAACAGAATAGAAAAATTAGAAGGTGGTGCATTGTAATGGACAGTATTGCAAGAACCTAAACATTACCTCCTTGAAACCTAGTGACATCATTTTGTGCTAATGTTCATGTGAAGCACTTTGCACATGCAATTTAATGGCCAATGCAGAAAGCTGTGCATTAAAGTCATGCTCACATGGCTGAGTGCATAGCAAGAAAGTTTGGCCTGAGAAAATGTAAACCACTTTGCTTGTACCACTGAAAGGCAGTATATCAAATCCCATTACCTTGTACCCTAATCATATGCAAATTTTACATGTGCTAATTAATGTAAGCATACCAAGGTACTGTGTGCATATCTGAGCAAAATAGCCCCACCCCCCCTTTTTTTTTTACTAATCTGCAATAGAGGTTTCTAGCACAGCCCGGAATGCTAAATGTTTTGACACAAATGCTCATAGAATTCCTATGAGCGTCAGAGCTACTTTGGAGCATTTAGCGCCCTGGGCTGCAGTAGAAATCTCTACCGCGGCTTAGTAAAAGAGGGCCTAAGTGTCGCAAGCATATTATTATTTATTTGCATTTATCTTATACCTGTTTGCTAAATAACTGGGTAATTAGTTCGAATGCATACAGATATTGTAAACTTAGCAATCCGTCTCTAGGCCTTTATAGTTTTATTTTTACTTACTTGGTTATTTTAATTTTTTTCATTCAATTGTAAATCTTATCTTTTGCAAACCGCATAAAACCTCACTTCCCTGCGGTATATAAGCTGATTGTTATGTTATTGTTCTGTTATGATTTATATCAGGGATCTGAAAGTCCTTGAGGGCCGCAATCCAGTCGGGTTTTCAGGATTTCCCCAATGAATATGCATTGAAAGCAGTGCATGCGCATAGATCTCATGCATATTCATTGGGGAAATCTTGAAAACCCGACTGGATTGCGGCCCTCAAGGAGGGACTTTGAGACCCCTGATTTATATTCAGGAATAGTAGGTATTTTTCTGTCCCTACTGGGCTGACAATTTAAGGCTTAGACATTCAGAGGGGTTTAACCAGGCAAAAGAGGTTCTTCACTGGTTAAATCCTGCTGAGCTGGCTGGCCACCAATATTCGGTGGCACTTAACTGGGTAGTGCTACTGAATATCTCCACAGAGCTTGGGCAGAGCCACAACTTAGCCAGTTGGTGGCAATATTCAGTCCGCTGACTTAAAGTGAGTGCATAAAATTAGGACAGCAAAAAGCTGTCCTAACTTTATGTGCTGAGTTAACCAGGCACTGGTCTGAATGTCATACTTATCCTGATAGTCAATACAAGGAGCCGTGCTTGCCCCAACATTGAATATATGTGCTTAATTCAGACCACAGCTGTGAACGGCTTACAAGGTGATTACCGTCATGGGGTGAATATTGGCCCCCTAAGTTTGCATCTGGGGTAGTAGAGGGTTAAGTGACTTAACCAAGGTCACAAGGAACTGCAGTGGGATTTGACCGGGGTTTTTTACTGGTTCTCACATCACTGTCGTTACTAGTAGTTGCTCCTCTGCTCCACATCTGTGCATGCACTGGAAAAGTTATTCTGTAGATCAATATCAGCCTTACAAAAATTCCTTGCACATAAAATGTTTGCAGTGTTGATTTTTTTTTTTTCTGCTTGGACTTATGCACAGACACATCACCTGCTATTCTGTCCTAGAAGTCGCAGGTACTGTTATGCTCATAGCAAAAATAATAAATTGACATTAAATCCTCAGACTCTACTGCAGAAGATGGAACTAACCATTCTACACCTCCTTAGACCTAGAATTGTACTCACCTTAAACGTTTTCTGCATACTTCTCGGCACTGGGGCCAAATAGCTAATTACTCATTGCCATTTCTTTTAATATGCAATGTGCCGGTGTCTGTGTGGATTTGTGCAAGGTTAACTGCTACGCAAAACTCCTTTTCTGCATTGTGTACTCAGAAGTTGGTACACACACCGAAGACTTCATGCTTCTGCCCGTGCGAGCTTTCTGCCCTTCCTTTTCTATGCTAATGGAATGAAGGGACTGAAATATGAAAGAGCTCATTGGCATAGATTTCGCAGTAAAACTATCATGAGCTAAGCTGTACACATTAGCTGCATTGTTAATGTATCTGAACTAGCCTGTGTGCGTTAACTGCATTTTTAATGCACGTTAACACTTTTGGTAGCACTTTTGGTACACAGTGTAGTATATTGGCTGCTGTGTGTTTATTTAACCCAGTGTCTCTCAATCTTATTTTTAGCTCCGGCACCCTAAACGGAGCAAATGTTTTTTTGTGGCACATTATAATTGAAATGATAAACTTGCAAAACTAACAAAAAATTAAATTTGAGAGTTGTTTATTTAAAGTTCTTTCAGCTATGTATGGATAATTATAACAGTGGTGAAATTAAAGTAGATAAAATAGAATTGCTAATCAATGTGATGGATGTATTTGTTTTTGAGTGCAAATTAACTCAAATGGCCTCATTTAAAAAGCCGCGCTAGCGGCCCTGAAGCCCATAGTGTGGCTTTGTAAAAGCGGCTGAAAATGTGGCTCAATAGTTGACAAGCAAACATGCATTTCATCATCCACCATCTATAATCGTTCTCTTTTTTTTTTTTTCAATTTAATTTTTGTCAGAGCTGAAAATCCAAGTTCGCAAAGCTAAGAAGATCCAATAATAAAGCCTTGGTTGCTTTGATGCTCAAGTTTAGGATAATTACTGCATAAAAAAATAAAATGACCATACTTGCCATTAGTTTTCAAGGACCAATCATGTGAAAGAATGATGCTTGTCTGGGCGGTTGCATCCTTACGCACACAGACACTCATAACATTGACAGACTCTTGCATACATGATATATATGTCATCTTTCTAGTGTAAATCAATCAACGGGAAAAGACACGTTACTTTAAGGTATATCTTCTTTGCCTTTACATTTGTTTGTGCTGAGAGACAAGTTTGAGTAGCAAATTTAAACCCGGTTTTTGAAACAGAATTTTTCTCCTGTTGGCAGGAATTTTTTCTCTCTGGTGTTTTTCCGGGAAAGGGCCAATGATTAGAACATAAAAAATTAAAAAAAAAAAAGAGTTAAGTGTGGAATCCATGAGAATTTTTTTTAAAAAAATATATCTTTATTCATTTTCAATCTAAAAACAGTGCATACAAGAATTTATACAAGGTATTTAAAAAACAGCAATAAGAATAATTTTCGTCCCCTCCCCCCCTGATTTCATTGTATTCAAGATAACCGTACAATAGTACTTTCATATTTTTAATAAACCAGTCTCAATATACTATCCCTCTCCCTCCCACCCACTCCCCTTCCCTGGATGTGTAAATGATAACCAGAAGTAAAGGGAAACAGCATTCAATTAGACTCAATAAAATTGGTCAATGAACCCCATATTCGTTTAAACCATTTGTTACCTACCCCCTTGCTCAGAAATCATTTATTTGTATCTGTAGCACAAGCATAACGAATGCCACCAAAAAGTGAAATTTAAGCGTTCACAATTCTTCCAGTTTTTCGTAATCATTTGGATGGCTACCCCAGTCATTATACCCAATAATCTGTTTTTATGTCTGTCTAATCTCTTTAATCCTTTCTAGTAAAGAGGAATGGAATCCATGAGAAATTTTAACAAAAGATTAGGTACAAGAGATGAGAACAAAGGATACAGACAATTTCCCAGAGATCATAGAAACATACATAGAAATAGACGGCAGATAAGGGCCACGGCCCATCTAGTTTGCCCACCCCAATGACCCTCCCCTACCTTTCTCTGTGAATAGATCCCATGTGTCTATCCCATTTGGTCTTAAAATCAGGCACGCTGCTGGCCTCAATAACCTGAAGTGGAAGACTATTCCAGTGATCAACCACCCTTTCAGTGAAAAAGAATTTCCTGGTGTCCCCGTGCAGTTTCCTGCCCCTGATTTTCCACGGATGCCCCCTTGTTGCCGCAGGACCCTTGAAAAAGAAGATATCTTCTTCCACCTCGATGCGGCCCATGAGATACTTGAATGTCTCGATCATGTCACCCCTCTCTCTGCGTTCCTCGAGTGAGTACAGCTGCAACTTATCCAGCTGTTCCTCATACGGGAGATCCTTGTGTCCCTTGAGATCATGCAACTGTATTTTTGCAGGTGAGCTACCGTAGATACATCTCAGAGATGTGCATAGGGATGAAAACATTTCATCTAAGAATGGCAGTACGAAAACAGATGTAAACAACCTCATTAAAGCCATTCCCTAAGAACATATATGTATATCTGTTGGATTTTGAGGCCCATTTGGTAAAGTTGTTAGCTACTCGACTGCCTATTGAGCATCTTTCTAGTGTATATTTAATGAGGGGAATTTCTCATGACACACCCGGAATCTGTTTGGGGTACACCACTGTGCTGTGGCACACAGTTTGAGAGACACTAATTTAACCTGTCACAGACTCTACTACTTTTTTTAATTTATCAAATTTTAATTTTACCAATCAAGTATCCGCTCTTACAGAAAGTTGAAGAAAAGCAAACAATTAAAGCACAACCATTCAGATACAATAATTATCAAGAAAAATAAGATATTTAGCTTAACTTCAGCGCAAGTCCTCCAATTAGATCCAAGATTAAATATAGCGAGTCATATTAACAAATATTTGAATCAAATATAAAGAGAGGATATCGTTTAATATTCAAACTGCATTTTTTCGTCCATTCGAGCTCCTGACAGGAAAGCTGTCAGTTGAAAAGGCTCAAAGAAGACATATTTTTTCATACGATATTGTATTACACATTTATATGGGTGACAAAGAAAAAAGGTCCACAGAATCTACTTTAAGGAGATAACACATTCATTTTACCAATGACACAGAGCTGCAGCCTGAAAAGTAGACAGCAGTTCTGTAAAACACATCCTGTTTTTCTCATTCAGAAGACATTTTGCTACTTATGAAGGGACTATTTTGAGCTTTAAATGTAAAATACAGTATGAAAACAACACCTGTTCTGTCTCTCCTTGGTTTATAAATGAAAATGGACTTGGTGGTGGGATTTCGGGACAAGCTCTGCTAAAAGGCTGCATTACAACCACTACCGGACCTTTTTTACCCTTTCGCAGAACTTGAAACCAGGAAGAGGCTGTAGTATGGATGAAGTGCCTGCTGAAGATGTTCTTGGTTTCTCAGTCATAAAATCATAACAGATTTGTATTTACAAATCACAAGGGCTGCCTGGTCTGTGAGGATATTTTCAGCGCATGCATTACTTTTTCCTCCTCTCCGAACCTTGAGGTTTGGTGGTGGTACATGCTCTATTTTTCTAGGATCTTCGACATATCCATGGTGCTTAAGGGCACTTCTGCTTTAGGAGACACTTACAGTGGCTCATTGATTACTGTAGAATAGGTAGGTGGGTGGTACACCATCGATGGCTGTGTGAGGGTTGATTGGAGAAGTGTTTATTGGCCTTGGGGCTAATTTTCAAAAAAGAAAGACATCCCTCCCCCCCCAAATGGCATAAACCGGCACTCAGATATTTTAATTGCTAAAATATCCAAGTGCCAGTTTTCTAAACTGACTTCTTAGACATCCTTTTTTTGTTCATAGTGCATCCAAAGTTCAAGGGAGGGGGGTGTTGGAGGCATGTTATGGGCAGGATTTGGGCATACTTAAGAACATAAGAACATAAGCATCGCCTCTGCCGAGTCAGACCATAGGTTCATCGTGCTCAGCAGTCCGCACTCACGGCGGCCCCCCAGGTCCATGACCTGTAGTGTTCTTTCACTTAAGACATTTTATCCTTTATAGTACCCCTTTATGCTTAGCACTTGGATGCAAGATATCCAGGACGCCATGTAGACATCCCAAGCTAGACCTGTTTTAACACATCTAAGTGCCACAAAGGTACCCAAACTGACCAGATAACCACTGGAGGGATTAAGTCATGAACTCCCCCACTCCCCAGTGGTTAATGGCTCTGTCCCACTCCACAAAGTTGTGAAATAAACAGTATATACCCATCTCTATAACAGCAGTACCTGGTATAGGAAATCCTAGTAAAGCAGCAAGCAGGTGTCTAGAGTAGCCTGGTGGGCGGTGTTCTGAGCCATAGAGAGGGTTTAACCCAGGTCCATATTCCAGCCTACCTACTACATTTATGGTTGAAAGTGTGAGCCCTTACCAAAGTGACACCCCTGCATTGGTAAACATTCTTGATCTTGTGGTCACATATTTCGCTCCCTCTTCTATTCTTGTTATTACAGGTTTGAAATAACAATGCTTAAAACTGCATATAGGTCTTATACAAAAAACAATACATGCAGAGTATATCTTTATTCTATTTCAGATATAGGGCTCCTTTTATCAAACCGCGCTAGCGATTTAACGCGCGTTAAACCACCGGCCGTGCTAGCCACTAACGCCTGCTTTGAGCAGGCGGTAGTTTTTTTGGCCAGTGCGGGGATTAGCGCATGATTGAAAGTCACGCGTGCTAATCCCGCTAGCGCGGCTTGATAAAAGGAGCCCATAGATTCCTCTAACAAAAGCTGAGAGATATTTAAATCCATTTTCTGTCCTTGAACTTTCTCCCCTGATGATTTATTTGAGGAAATACAGTAAATTTGGTTCAATGGAGTAATAGCGTCTGAAGTAAATTTCAAATTTTCAACTAACAATTTCTTAAACATATAGCACGTGCTATCCTAGGGGATTTAGGAAAGTTTAACACTTAAAAGGTTAAGTTTCCTATTATAATTTTTACCTCCCTCCCGCCTCCCCTGCGTACCTTTAGAATCCTTGGTGATCCAGCATTGAACCGTGACAGGAGCGACATTCTGTGAGAACTCACAGCAACCAATCAGCGGGTCTGTGAGAACTCACAGCAACCAATCAGCTAGCGGCACTGGACGGGCAGTTGGTTTGTTATCTGACCAGTGTTTTTTCTGTGTTATTGTGCTGTTTGTCAATAAACAGATTTAAACATATAACCAGCGACATTAACTGTTCTTACCTCTGGCAACGCATTCCCAAGCGTACCTATTCTCTGAGTGAAAAAATATTTCCTCATATTAGTTTTAAAAATATTTCCCTGTAACTTCATTGAATGTCCCCTAGTCTTTGTAATTTTTGATGGATTAAAAAAAAACAAAAACAAACGATCCACTTGTACCCATTCTACTCCACTCAGATTTTCCCTCAGCTGTCTCTTTTTCAAGTTGAAGAGCCCTAACCTTTTTAGTCTTTCCTCATACGGGCGGAGTTCCATCCCCTTTATCATCTTGGCCGCTCTTCTTTGAACTTTTTCTAGTGCCGCTATATCTTTCATGAGATAAGGTGAACACAACACTCCAAGTAAGGTCACACCATGGAGCAATGCAGAGACATTATAACATTCTTAACCATCCCTTCCTGAACCATCCCTTTTTTTTAAAATAGTTCCTAGCATCTTGTTTGCTTTTTTGGCTGCTGCCACACATTGGGCAGAATCTTATTGTCTACAACAGGGCTGCCCAAGTCCGGTCCTCGAGATCTATTGGCAGGCCAAGTTTTCAGGATATCCACAATGAATCTGCATGAGAAAGATTTGCCTGCACTGCCTTCTTGGTATGCAAATCTCTCTCATGCAGATTCATTGTGGATATCCTGAAAACCTGGCCTGTCAGTAGATCTTGAGGACCGGACTTGGGCAGCCCTGGTCTACAATGACACCCAGATATTTTTCTTAGGAGCTAACCCCCAAGGTGGATCCTAGCATCTGGTAACTATGATGGTTTATATAGGATTCTAGGCCTCCATGCATCTATTCACACAGCTAGAAGGTTTAGTTTGGTGCAGCTGAGGAGAAGATGGCCAGCTTTGGAGGATCCTGTTCACCAGATCAGTGAGTATACATTAGTGCTATTTAAATTGCTTACAGATGTGACTCGTTTGCTGTGCATGCTTATGTGATCGTTTAGCTGCTGTATCTCTGTTGTATGCTCGACTATGGCCAGCTTCTGTCATGTTAACAATGACTGTCTGCTGTTTTCTCATTCGTGCTGCATGACTATAATGGTAGGTTTTGGCTGCCAGGTGTTTGCTTTACAGGTCTGTCTGAAGGCACGTTAACCATGCCACTTTGTGTTTATTTTCTTTGTTCACGTTTATTATCCTTTATAACAAAAAACTCAAGGTGAGCTATGACATGAGACATAAAACATCCATTACATAAAAGTGTCATGATATATAACAAATCATCAAATAAAACCAAATAAACCAAACATAACTCAATAACCCATTCCACTTAAGCACAATCCACCCCTTCTTCCGGTGCTGTGTTTTGGCTGTAAAGCTCAAGTATTTTTCCCTCTGTGCTACCCAGGTGAATGTGATGGTTAACAGGAAAGTAACCAATGTCATATGTTCTGATTTCTGTCTTTCATTATAATACTTTTTTTTTTTTTTAATTTAACTCTTTCCTGCTTGGGCTAGCCCCCTTCATTTATTTGCTCATCTTTTTGTGCAATTGTATTTTGATAGGAAAGATTTAGGTGCCCAATTCCTGAACTAGTCTCTTTCTTTTATAGTCTCCAGTGGTATTCGGCTTCTTCAGCTAAATGAGCAGAAGAAAAAGGAATATTGGAGACCACCTGAAGTAGAAGAAAACAGCGACCATGAAATTCGGGAAGAAGCCTTTCCCGCAACTCTATAGAAGAGCATACAGTCAAGCTGCCAAGAGCTTTTTCATTTTTTTCCCTGTAAATAAATCTTTCATATTGTGTTGTCGCTTTAAAAACCTAGAGAACAATAAAAGAATGCAGATTTCAAAAGAGAAATACCGTAATGCCCCAAACAACAAAAAGGTAAGGATTTATCCTATTGGAAAATAAGGGGCCCTTCTACTAAAGGGGTAAGGCCACTTAGGATGGAATTCTAAAAATGATACGCAAACTTTGGCACTGGAAAAAATCAGCACTAAGGGCCTGATTCTATATATGGTGCCAAAAAATGAGGTGCCAACTAAGCATGATTCTATAAAATTTAGGCACCCTTTATAAAATCATGCTCACTAGGCATCCTAACTTATTGGCGCCCCATATTTATGCCAGAGTTTTCTTGGCCTAAATTCCTGTATCTAAATTAGGCACTTACTAGTGCCTAAGTGCAAAATGGGCGCCCACGATCCACCCCCTAACCATGCCTACTTTGTAGTAGGTGCCTTGGATTAGGCTTCTATCTCAAAGTGGTAGGTGCCTAGCAAGTTAGGCACCTAACATCTAACTGAATGTGATTTGGCCCCCATATACCTGGTTTCCCATTTTAACCTGGACTGTTCCACCAGGCCTACACGCAGAGTACATATGTTTAGCCACCCAACAATAAAGGCCTGCCGATTCAAGAGATACCTGGACAGAACTCTTGCTTTCCAGGCAGGTCAACAGAACGGTTGGCTGGGTAATATCATTAAGCACTCCTCATCCTATTTTAGCTTTAGAAAACTAGTTAAAACAAACCTGTTCAACCAATTTGTAACCAAGAACTCTTAATGCCTTATCCCTGTATTCTACTTACATGTACTCGATGTCTCTACACTGTGTCTATTACTCTGACTTTCTCCCTCTCTACTTGTATCCTCCCTCTCCACATATTCTATGACTTCATTGTAATTATTTTCGCTGATTATCCAACTCTTCTTGTTGTAAACCGCCTCGAACTACTATGGCTTTGGCAGTATATAAGAATAAATTTATTATTATTTTTTTTTTAATTCTTTATTCATTTTTACAACTTACAACAAGTGTAATCAGAAATAACATTTAAACTTACAAACTAACAAACATCACTTGAATTTCTATTACAAAATTATTATTATTATTAAAATTATTATTACTAACGTTAATTACAAGATGTTAATTGTCAGTTATCAGCAGTGGCATGGTAAGGGGTGTGTGGACCGCCCGGGCGCTAAGTCGGTGGGGGCGCTGGCACCTTTTCAACCCACCCTGCCACATCATGCCACCCTCGCACCATCCCTCCCCCCCACCCCATAACTCCGTATTATCTTCGCAAGTGTGACCAACTTCTTCCTGTTGCTTGCGCCAGCCTGGTTCCCCTCTGAATCATTTCCGGGTCCCGGGGCCAGGAAGTGACAGAGAATCCAGCGCTGGTTGCAAGGAGCATGCTTGCAGAAGCCACTCACACTGGCGAAGATTAAGAGGTAAGAGGGGAGGGAGAGCACAAGTGTGGAATGGGGAGGCGGGAAGAGTGGGGGCACCTTACTATGCCACTGGTTATCAGCGCTGATTCCATATATGGCGCCCAAATTTGTGTACACCCCCAAATGAATTAAAAAGCCTAAACCACACAGACCTCGGCCGAGCGAAAGCGAGGTATGGATATCTGGAAAGGACTGCAGTAAAGTTAAAAAATAGTGCAAACACCTGGGTGCCACAAAATAAATTTTTATTTCACACCAGACATGGTGCACTGAACTCAGTTAGTAGCAATTCAAAAATGAGTTCCAAAAATACAAGCAAACAGCCCTTGCACAAAATACAAACAAAAAATATCAGTCCACTTGTTTCCTTTATTTGGCTTGGTGCCATCCACTGGCTTCAATTTCAGCCTTTTAATGGCCTCAGGCTCCCAGGCCTACACCTGTCACACTGGGCTAGGCCCTGCCATGCCCGGCCCAGCCACTGTTTTCCACCTGGCCTGTTCAAACATATTCTGCTATGACTCTTGTAAGTCCTTTCACTGGGGAAAATCCACCTTGGGGTTTTACTAACCATAATACCCCCAGAGGTGTTGGGATCTGTACCCACCCTGTAGAATTTGGTGTACAAAAATCCCAACCAAGATCCCACTAGATTTTGAATAGAGAGGTCCCCAGTGTCCTGTGTCCAGCAGTGCCTTAAGTAACCAATTTTAATGCACTGCCCCAAACACCCCACGGAGCAATGCTGCCACGTTATAAGAACGAAGATCCGGTACATTTAGTCCCCCCAGAATGAGCTTGGTGTACGCAATCTGGGCTGACCTGCCCCGCCTCAAAAATTGTCTCACCATGGCTTTAAACTCCTGTTTGTCTCTCCGTTTAATCCATATAGGCAAAACAGCTTTCTTGGAGCCCTTCTTGGCTGCGGGAGCAGATTTGGCCGGCTCGGGCGTCTCTGTATACTTCCTATGCACTTTCAAACTGAGCATGTAGAGTATCCCTGTTTTTCAATATACTTCATAAAATTGCTGAAACTTTTAACTCAAAAACAGGATGTGACTTTCACTTCATGAAATGCTTCCTGGACTTCCTGAATAGAGTTCTACAGTCCTTCTCCTTTTTATATGGAGTACATACCATATATACTCGAATATAAACCAATATTTTTGGACCCAAAAAAATGGCCCAAATATAGGGGTCTTGCTTTATATTCTGGTCAGTGCTGACCTGCAGCCCTCCCAAACCTGTTGCAGGCCTCTGCTGGGCCTGCTGTGAGAAGTGGTGGGTCAGGACAGGAGGGATCCCTTCCATCTCCTGTCCTGGCAGATTCTACTAACGTTTACCTCCCTCCCCCACCCCAGTGTACTCTTTAAAACCCTGGTGGTCCAACAGTGGCCCGGGACAGCAGGAATCCCTCCTGCCTTTGTCTCAGCCAATTCTAAGAATTTTTACTTCCCTTCTGCCTTCCCCACGTACCTTTAGAATCCATGGTGGTCCAGCATTGAACCACGGCAGGAGCGACATTCCTTCGCTCCTGCCCACGCAGAGTTGCTAACTGATTGGCTGCGCGGCTTCGTAAAACAGGGGGTAAGTGTATAGCCCTCGATAGAGACAGCCCTAACTTTGTTGGTTGGGCTGAGAACTTTTCAGCAGCCCCTTGTATATCGACCTGCATATTTAGAATGAGAAGGCAAACGGGAAAGGAAACAGGGTGCTATTATCTAGAGAAAGAGTGTGAGTAAAGTAGAAGTGACGACTTAGAACAGAACTCGATTTGGTACTAATGGAATGGAAGTTGTATTTGAGTATGCATACAAACCCCTTAGGGATTCAGGGCCTGGTGTTGTGATAGGGTTAGCATAATGGTTTACGTGGCATTGGTGTACATTTTCTGTGTGCTAAAATTGTTTTGTTGTAGCAAGATTTTTTTTAGTGCACAATGAATGTTCGCTGAATGGGAAGTAAAAAAAAAAGTGAGCCAGTATTAATACACTGTATGCTGATGCCCTGCCTATGGAATGTCTTCCACAGCAGGAAATTATGCTATTATTCTTTTATACTTCAGTTTCAGGGCTCCTTTTATCAAGCCGCGCTAGCGGGGTTAACGCGCGTGACTTTTCATCACGCGCTAACCCCCGCGCTGGCTAAAAACTACCGCCTGCTCAAGAGGAGGCGGTAGCGGCTAGCGCAGCCGGTGGTTAAGTACTTTATGCTGTGAGTAAAGTTTTTTTTCATCAATGACATTCACAATCCAACCTGGAGAAGTGAACAACTTTACTAGGTCATTGTCTAGTGTGAATTATATGTTTTAAATTATGAGTGGTGGATTATATCACTAGTTATTATATACGATTGTATCCCTCGATACATTGAGTTGTTTAAATTATGAGTGTTCATTTGTAACTTGCTCAGAACTTCAGGATGTAAGCGAGTAAGAAAAATGTAAAATAAATAAATAAAAATCAAATATACTGCCATATGGGGCCTTTTCACTAAGATGTGCTAAAAAGTATCTTGCATTGTAGGTTTCCTGCATGCTGAGGCCACTTTTAGTGTAGCTGTAAGATGGCTGCATTTTTTTATTTCCTCAATTAGCACAGGAGCCCTTACCAGCACTTAGGGCCAGATTCTGTAATTGGCACCTATTGCATGAAAATCACACTTAAAGGCACCCATTACAGAATCACACTTAGCGGCACCTAACTTAAAACTTAGGCACCTGTAATGTAGGCCAGGTTGTTTAAAGGCCTACATTATAGGTACACCTAAGTGCACATCGGTTAAGTACACGCTTCGGTTATCTGCACCTGACCACCACGGTCCCGTTCTTTTTACATTAAAGTCAATGGACGTAAACTCCGGATATTTTTAATTCTGATAAGCACACAATCCATTTATGCGCACTGATATCAGAGGTGGAAAGTTTGTAATGGCATAAAATTTAAGAAGCAGCTTGGCGAAAAACAAGACGCAGATGAGTTTGGTGCAGAAAAATGGGTAATGGAAGTGACCTTCAGTCATTGGTGGATATGAACCATGTGACTTTTCAACGCCGATGAAACGGGCCTGTATTGGCGTGCCATCCCTGACGGAACATTGGCTTTCAAGCGCAGGTAAGCTGTTGGCTTCGAGGTGCCAAAGGAACGATTGACATTGCTGCTCAGTTGCAATTTGGACGGTAGTGAAAAGCTCGAGCCACTGGTGATTGGGAAGAATCGAAATCCTCGGTGCTTCAAAAACATTTAATGCCTGCCTGTTGAATATGAAAGCAACAAAAACGCATGGATGACAGCGACATTGTGGATTGAATGATTGCAGAAGCTTGACAATCTGATGATAAGGCGTAGGAGGCACATTGTAATGCTGTGTGATAACTGTGCAGCACACAGCAATGATGTAAGACTGACTAATATCAAACCGCCAAAAATGACCTCTTTGATCCAGCCGATGGACCAAGGGATAATCCCAAACTTCAAACGCCATTACAGGTCACTTGTCCAACGATATGTGATGGCAGCAATTGATGCAAGCACGGAATCCAGCCCCCGAGCTGCTGAGCTTGCAAGAAAAATGATGGTGCTTGACTCTCTTCATATGGTACGGGAGGCATGGAGTCGAGTCTCATCATCAATTTCAAATTGCTATCGACAGGCGAGCTTCGTTCACTCATCTGATGAGACAACTGAAGCTGACACTTCGTTCATTGAACTCCCAGTTGGACTCTCATCACAAGAGTTTGAGCTGTAGATCGCCATTGACAACGATGTGCCCACATCATCTGACAGCACTAATTCCGATATCTGTACAGTCATAAAAGACACTGCAGACAACCAAGAGTCTGATGAGGACGAAGATACTGCTTCTGTCATCACGACTAATGAACCACCTGCAGATCGTTTCCTTCTCAGACACGCTGCAGTCCCTACACACACTGCGTTGTTATCTGGAGATAAATGGATGTCACGACTATAGACAGTTTTACAGCATCAGTAGTCAGATACACAGCCTGAATCGTGCAATCTGCGCACAGAAAACAATGACTGATTATTTCAATAGAATGTTGGTTTAAAAAAAGGTTTACAGTGTATTGCATTAGCTGGAACAGTGCTGTTTCTATAACTGAACCGTATTACATTGTATTCGGTGTGTTTTTGGTTGAATAAAAGTTTTATTGCATTTGATTACAGTGTACTGTGATTTTTCATGACTAAAAAGTGGTACTCCGGTTAAGCGCACACTCCATTTAAGTGGACGTGGCGATCCAGTCTGAACTCCAAAGGACTTGCACTTAAGCGGATTCGACTGTACCTCAATTGTTTAGAGAACATGCCTAACAGAGCCTAAGTCTTTCTCCACCCCTAAACATGTCTACTTTGGTGTTAGTATAACTGGATAAGACTTCTCAGTATGCAAATAAGCAAAATATATATCTGACTTATAAAATAAGTAAAGTGTTCACATACACTCAGAATTGTGAAATTTGACCAAGAGCATTAGCTCCTATAGCCAAACTCACCGCCCCATCACTGTGTATGACTTATTTTGAAAAAGAGCTTGAAAAGGACATACCGTTCGAGTACTCAACTAATTTTCAATGGCAAAAGAGAGAAAGAAGTTCCCACTTAGCTTTCAACTGTGTCAGCAGGTCCCGACATGGACCATGTTTCGAAATTCTTTCTCAAGGGACCCAGAGGGTGATGTAAACTGCTTAATATGCCAAGGAAATAAGAGTAGTGTGATACGGGCAAAACATCTTGTAATCTGTGAATTAAAATATAAAATGTCACTCACATGTGATTGCACAATAACCATGATTAAAGAGAAATTCTATAATACAACTCTTCAAAAAGCAACACAGGAAAAAGTTAGAAAGGGTACTTACCATATACATAACGTAACTTTGTTTCACTGCTTTATTCATATGACGGCTGTAGAGCCGCCGAGTGAACTGCTGGCTTAAATACCAAAGGTGAATGTGCTGACATAGTCCCAAGAAAGGAGGGGCTACGCACAGCTCAGCTGAGCCTGATCAAACAGTCAGAGAGTGAATAGTAAGTGGATAGTAAAACCCGGAACTGGGCTTACCTGCCTGATCAGAGAGTGAATAGTAAGTGAATAGTAAAACCCGGAAGCGGACTTAACTACAACAGAACTACAAAAAAGCTTGCCATTCTATTTCACTATTCAAGCCTTCAGGATGTAAAGTGTGCAATTTAAGAATTAGAAGTTGTTCCTTAGACTATAAGGTACGGGAAAGATCCCCTCCTCGTGAGAGTTTGGGGGCTTCTGTATTGGTCAGATGTCCTGCAGTATCAAACTCAGGATTGCTGAACATCTAAGTAAGATCCGCACCAAAAAATTGGAAGCACCTTTAGTGCAACATTGGGTGGACAAGCAACATACCATTGCAGACTTCCTTTTTTCAGTAGCAGAAGCCCCCAAACTCTCACGAGGAGGGGATCTTTCCCGTACCTTATGTACATATGGCAAGTACCCTTTCTAACTTTTTCCTGTGTTGCTTTTTGAAGAGTTGTATTATAGAATTTCTCTTTAATCATGGTTATTGTGCAATCACATGTGAGTGACATTTTATATTTTAATTCACAGATTACAAGGTGTTTTGCCCATATCACACTACTCTTATTCCTTGGCATTTTGAGCAGTTTACATCACCCTCTGGGTCCCTTGAGAAAGAATTTCGAAACATGGTCCATGTCAGGACCTGCTGACACAGTTGAAAGCTAAGTGGGAACTTCTTTCTCTCTTATGCTATTGAAAATTAGTTGGGAACTTGAACAGTATGTCTTTCAAGCTCTTTTTCAAAATAATAATAATAACTTTATTCTTGTATACCGCATTACCATGGAAGTTCTATGCGGTTAACAGATGAAGAGACTGTACATTTACAGCGAAGTTACATTTTCAGCGATGCTACATTTACAGTGAAGTTATTTTTACAGCAAAGTTATATTTGCAATGAAGTTACATTTGCTGTGAGTTACATACAGCGATGATACATACGGCAGTGTTACATACGGAAATGTTAGATATGGTAGAGCAGAGGCATTTAGTATGAGGAGTAAGGAAGACGGGATAGTTAGTTGGATTGAGTGATCCATTTTGCTAAGTCATTTAGTGGCTAAACAAGATTGGGGGAGATGGGGAGACTGGAGGTAAGTCGAGGTTAGAGGATGAGGCAGGGAAGAGGGGGGGAAGAAGTTAGAGGAATTTGTCAAAAAAGTAAGTTTTGATTGACTTCCTGAACATTTGATAGGTGGGGAAATTGGAGATGAGGGTTGTGAGGCATTTATTCCATTTGCCCACTTGGAATGCTAGGGATCTATCGAGGAATTTCTTGTAGAGGCAGCCCTTCAGGGAAGGAAAGGAAAACAGGTAAGTGTTTCATGTACGAGAGGGGCCTGCAATTTCGAGATGCTCAGATAGGTAGATTGGTGAAGAGCCTGGTAGGGTTTTGAAGCAGAGGCAGGCGAATTTAAAGATGATCCTTGCCTCCACCGGTAGCCAGTGGAGTTTAGTGTAATAGGGGCTTACCTGGTCATATTTTTTGAGATCGAAGATGAGGCAGCGTTTTGGACTGGTGTTTTTGCAGGATCCCAGGTATATGATGTTACAATAGTCCAGTATGCTTAAGATTAGTGATTGGACCAGAAGACGAAAGGAAAGGTGGTCAAAGTGGCGTTTAATGGTGCGAAGTTTCCAGAGGGAGCAGAAGCATTAGGGTGATGGGGCCGTGGGTTTGGCTATAGGAGCTAATGCTCTTGGTCAAATTTCACAATTCTGAGTGTATGTGAACACTTTACTTATTTTACAAGTTAGATATATATTTTGCTTATTTGCATACTGAGAAGTCTTATCCAGTTATACAGTAATTCTTTGACTTCTTTGCCCTTTAAGCTATGATTACATACACCCTCTACAATATTCAGTGTGATTTAGTCTACTTTGGTGTTAGGCCTCACTTTTGTAGAATCTTGCCTGTCTCCCAATTAAATTTTATTTTTTCAGTTATGAGCTTGTTAAAGCTCATTATTGAAGCCAATTTACTAATTGAATTAGGCACCTATCTTTAGGTGCCTCTTATAGAATTTCCCCCTAAGTGACTTGCCCAGGGTCACAAAGAGCAGTGCAGAGGCTGTAGCTCTAACCACTGCATCTAAGCGGTTTACATTCAAGTACTTAAGTATTTCTCCCTGTCTGTCCTGGTGGGTTCACAATCCTGAGGCAATGGAGGGTTAAGTGACTTGCCCAGGGTCACAAAGAGCAGTGCAGAGCTTGAACCTGCACCTCAGGGTACTGAGGCTGCAGCCCTAACTGCTAGGCTACTCCTCCGTTCACTTCATTTAGGATTGTCAACATAGCAAATTCTTAAATGAGATACCTAAGTAACACACTTTTTGCAGTGGATAAGGTTAAAATGAATGCATTTACAGGATCTGAAGAGCATTTCAGTCATGTGTTGAGGACCACAATGGAGGACTTCAGGGATTGCATGTGGCCTGGGGACCAAGCGTTGGAGATCACCGCTCTACAAGTACCAATATATCTGAGTAATTAACATGTTTAATCAATTGTACAGTATACATAAATCTCAAAACTTGCAGACCAGATTTCATGCGCTATAGTAAATACTGCAAGATTTTTTATTTTATTTTTTTTACTAGGACTTCTATGCAAATAAACCCAGTAACAAACTGGCATGATGGCATATGTTGTTTTGCTATGAACAGTTTCACAAAATCTTTTACTTACATCTTAGTTTTTAAATGTTGAACCCCTAAAATGTCCCTTTAGAGACTGCTCTGCAATTGATCCTATGGGGGAGAGTCTGAGGTAAACATTCACATTTACATTTACCTTTGCAGGGAACAACCAATAAGCATGAGATGGCTTTTGCCACGTTTCAACCCGAAGAAGTAAAGAATGAAGTCAGTCAAACAATTTCAGGTCAACAATTGCTTCTCCTAGCCACGAAGGAGGAAGGAATAAAGACTATGAACACTGAAACATCTAGCAAGGCCTATGATCTTGAAAAGGAGAATACACGATCCGTCTGTCTTCTAGAGCAAAAACGCAAAGTTGTCTCTTCCAATATTGACGTCCCTCAAGCAAGGTAAAGACAGATTCATTTTTGTAAAAATGTTATGTTTTGGGCCCAAGAGATACAATATCAGACATAATTCCTCGGATTCTATATATGGCAATCAAAGTTGTGTGTCTAGTTTTGAGTGCACTTCCAAGATGCGCAGCTAAATTGGATAATGAGCTCTGAACAATTAATAATTGGGTGCTAATAATCAATTATTGAGGTTAATTGGCACTCATTAAAATTGACACGCACATCTGGATGTGTGCTATTCTATAAGGCATGGTGCCTAACCCTCATGCCCCCAAATCTGTATATGGTGCCTAAAGTTGTGAACGCTTTGCTATAGAATATGCCCAATGCACGCACAACTTAGGCACAGGCATTTAGGCTTGGTTTTAGATGGTCTAGATGGGTGTGCCTAAATTATATGACACACATAAAGCGCTAAGTGCAATTCTATAAAAGGTACACATACCTTATAGAGTTAAACAAAGCACCATTCTAGTCAGTGCTGATTTTTTTGGACAATATATATAGAATCAGGTCCGTGGTGTCTATCTGAAAAGGGGTTGTGGCCATGGCATATCGGGGGCATTCCAGAAAGTTGTGCACAGAATTATACAATACTGCTTAACTGTTCCTAACTTGGGTACGTGCATTTACACCAGGTTTTACAGTAGAAGGTTTAAGTCCATCACATAAGAACTGCCATATTGGAACAGACTGGAGGTCCATTAAACCAGTATCCTGTTTCCATCAGTGGCCAACCCAGGTCCCAAGTACCTAACTAGATCGCAAGTAGTAAAACAGATTTTATGATGCTTTTCCTAGGCATAAGCAGTAGATTTCCCCAAACCATCTCAATAAAGGCCCATGGACTTTTAGGAAATTATCCAAACCTTTTTTAAACTCTGCTAAGCTAAATGATTTCACCACATTTGCTGGCAAAGAATTCCAGAATTTAATTACATGTTGTATGAAGAAATATTTTCTCCAGTTTGTTTTAAATCTATTACTTAGTAGCTTCATTGCATGCCCCCTAGTTCTAGTATTTTTGGAAAAAATAAACAGGCGATTCACATCTATTCTTTCCACTCCACTCAGTATTTTTTAGACCTCTATCATATCGCCACTGAGCTGTCTCGTCTCCAAGCTGAAGACCCTTGTCACTTTAGATTTTCCTTATAGGGAAGTCGACTCATCCTTTTTATCATTTTCCTCACACTTCTCTGTACCTTTTCTAATTCCACTATATCTTTTTTGAGATACGGCGACCAGAATTGCACACAGTATTTGAGGTACGGTCATACCATACAGCGATAAAAGGGCATGATAACATTTTCATCTTGTTTTCTATTCCTTTCCTGATAATTCCTAGCATTCTATTTGCTTTCTTAGCCACCACCTCATGTGGAGCTGAGTGTTTCAATATATCCTCAGCTTTTCCTGGGCAGTGACTCTTAATGTGGGACCCTGCATCACATAGCCAACGTTTGGGTTCTTCTTTCTCACATGTATTAATTTGCACTTGCTCACATTAAATGTCATCTACCATTTTGATACCCATTTTTCCAGTCTCACTAGGCCCTCTTGCAATGTTTCACAATCCTTTTGCGATTTAACGACTTCAAACAACTTTGTGTCATCAGCAAATTTATTTATTTTATTCACTCAATTTTCTATACCGTTCTCCCAAAGGAGCTCAGAATGGTTTACATGAATTTATTCAGGTACTCAAGCATTTTTCCCTGTCTGTCCTGTTAGGCTCACAATCTATCTATGTAAAGCACCTGGAGCAATGGGGGGGATTAAGTGACTTGCCCAGTGTCACAAGGCGCAGTGTGGGTTTGAACCCACAAACCCAGGGTGCTGAGGCTGTAGCTTTAACCACTGCGCCACACACTAGTTATTCCCATCTCTAGATCATTGCTAAATATGTTAAAAAGCATCGGTCCCAGCACAGACTCCTGGGGAATCCCACGATTTACCCTTCTTCATTGAAAATATTGACTATTTAAACCTACTCATGTCAAAAGTTAGGAAAGGGATCCACGCTAAACACTATTTTATGTAAGGTGCGTACTCTACAAAGAGTAGCAGTTAGTTCTAAATGTTTTCATCACCATTTACTGAATCCAGCCGAAACAGCCCATTTTTAAACAAAGCCTTCAGGTAGGAAATGGGACCACCAGATCCCGATGTACACAATTTCCTGAGTATTTTACAAAATGTTTAAGGAACATGGAGTCTTTTTGTAAAATATGAGTAAGGATATGGGAAAATATTGTACACGTGTAGTTTACAGAGATCATAAGAACATAAGAATTGCCGTACTGGGACAGACAAAAGGGTTCTCAAGTCCAGCATTCCTGTTTCCAACAGTGGACAACCCAGGTCCCATGTACCTACCATGTTTCCAAAACATAAGACACTGTCTTAGCCCAAAAAAGGCACTAGGTCTTATTTTCAGGGATGTCTTATTTTTTTCATGTACAATGATCATCTTTCCCTTCCTCTCCTCCACCCCAATTCTTCCTATTTCATTTCTCTCCCCCCACGTGCATATTTTCTCCCCTCTCACCCATCCCCTTGTGCAGTATCTTTCTAACCCTCCCATCCCCCCCCGTGTAGCATCTTTCTATCCCCCCTCTGCCCCCTGCCGACCCATCTCTCCCTCCCATCCGAACCACGAGAACAAAATAAATATCTTATAACAAACCGACAGCCTTGGTAGCAATCTAGACAGGCTGCTTCGTAGCCTTCTATTTTCCGGGCGTTCCTCTGCCGCGTTGGCATCATATGGAGCAGTGGTTCTGAACCTTGTCCTGTAGGACCATTAGCCAGTTGGGTTTTCGGGATAGCCATAATGAATAGACATGGAACAGATCTGCATTCCTATCATCTTCCTTACATGCAAATCTCTTTCATTAGGGCTATCCTTAAAACCTGACTGGTCTTCCAGGACAGGGTTGGGAACCACTGATATAGAGAATCACACTTCCGAGAAAGCTAGGCACTGGAAACCTAGGCCAGGGTTTTCCAGGCCTACATTTCCGGCACCCATTTTTGCCGTGAACTGCGCCTTATTGTGCCTAGTGCCACTTCTGGTGTTGGCCCCGCCCATACTGGCATTAGGCATCGGTAGACACCTCTGGAGGCATAATTCTGGTGCTTTTTTTTAGGCACTAGTAGGCACTTTAAATTCATTGTTAATTGCCATTTCAGACAACGTTTCTCAATTAACTTAGATGCCAGTAGGGCACCTGCCGGCGCCTAAGTTTAAGAACATAAGAATTGCCGCTGCTGGGTCAGACCAGTGGCCCATCATGCCCAGCATTCCGCTCCCGCGGCGGCTCCCAGATCAAAGACCAGAGCTCTAAAATGAGTCCAGCCTCACCTGTGTACGTCCCAGTTTATCAGGAACTTGTCCAGCTTAGTCTTGAAACCCTGGAGGGTGTTTTCCCCTACAACAGACTCCGGAAGAGTGTTCCAGCTCTCCACCACTCTCTGGGGGAAGAAGAACTTCCTTACGTTTGTACAGAATCTATCCCCTTTCAACTTTAGAGAGTGCCCTCTCATTCTCCCTACCTTGGAGAGGGTGAACAACCTGCCCTTATCTACTCCCTTCAGTATCTTGAATGTTTCGATCATGTCTCCTCTCAGTCTCCTTTTTCCAAGGGAGAAGAGGCCTAGTTTCTCCAATCTCTCACTGTACGGCAACTCCTCCAGCTCCTTAACCATTTTAGTCGCTCTTCTCTGGACCCTTTCGAGTAGTACAATGTCATTCTTCATGTACGGTGACCAGTGCTGAACGCAGTATTCTAGGTGAGGGCGTATCATGGCCTGGTATAGCGGCATAACAACCTTCTCCAATCTGTTCGTGATCCCCTTCTGTATCATTCCTAGCATTCTGTTCGCCCTTTAAACGCCATTCATAGAATTTCCCCCTAAACTTTATCTGCTCATTTTTGTTTGATTGTGACAGAATATGTCATTGACATTTCCCATATTGTTGCAAACAAATGCCCATCCCTGCTATGTCTTATCTCCTCGCAGACTAAGTCACACTGAATATAGTAGAGGGTGTGTGTAATTGTAGCTTAAAGGGCAAAGTCAAAGAATTACTGTATAACTGGATAAGTCTTCTCAGTATGCAAATAAGCAAAATATATATCTAACTTGTAAAATAAGTAAAGTGTTCACATACACTCAGAATTGTGAAATTTGACCAAGAGCATTAGCTCCTATAGTCAAACCCACCGCCCCATCACTGTGTATGACTTATTTTGAAAAAGAGCTTGAAAAGGAATACTGTTCAAGTGCTCAACTATTTTTCAATGGCAAAAGAGAGAAAGAAGTTCCCACTTAGCTTTCAACTGTGTCAGCAGGTCCTGACATGGACCATGTTTCGAAATTCTTTCTCAAGGGACCCAGAGGGTGATGTAAACTGCTCAAAATGCCAAGGAATAAGAGTAGTGTGATACGGGCAAAACACCTTGTAATCATATACATAACATAATTTTGCTTCACTGCTTCATTCATATGACGTCCGTCAAAACATAACTTGTCCGTCATAACATAACTTTGCTTCACTGCTTCATTCATATGTCTTTTTCAAGCTCTTTTCCAAAATAAGTCATACACAGTGATGTGGCGGTGTGTTTGGCTATAGGAGCTAATGCTCTTGGTCAAATTTCACAATTCTGAGTGTATGTGAACACTTTACTTATTTTACAAGTTAGATATATATTTTGCTTATTTGCATACTGAGAAGTCTTATCCAATTATCTCCTTGCAGTACATGACTCTTCTTGGGAGATATCTTCTATCCTATTCTAAACCTGGAAATACTGTGTTTCCCCCAAAATAAGACCTACCCTGAAAATAAGCCCTAGTCGCCATCAGCAATGCTTCCCCTCCCCCACTGCGTGCTCCCCACCGACCCTTCCATCTCTCCCATCCAAACCCCGACCACGAGACTGAAATACCTTGTAACAAATGGCAGTGTATGCAGCACAGGCTGCATCGCGGCTTGTCCTCATGCCCGGCCGTTCCATGCTGCGTTGCTGATGACATCACCAGTGATGCGTTAGAGGAATGCCCGGACATGAGAAGGGCAGGCTGTGGTGCAGCCTGTGCTGCCGACGTTGCTGTTTGTTTCTACTACTACTATTATTTATTATTTCTATAGCACTGAAAGGCGTACCCAGCGCTGTATATTTTAACATACAGTCACTGCTCAGAAGAGCTTACAATCTAATTTAGACAAGACATTTCAGGGTTGGGAAGATTATAGTGGGTATAGGTATTTGACAGCAGTGAGGGGGAGTTAAGAGTTGAAATCAGTTTAAAAAAAGTGGGCCTTTAGCTTGGATTTCCAGGTATTTCGGCTCATGGTCGTGGTTTGGATGGGAGAGAGAGATGAAAGGATCAGCAGGGGGGTGCACAGCTTCGGTGTCGGGGGTGATGGGAGGGATAGAAAGATGCTGCACAGGGGATGGGAGGAAGGGAGAGATAGAAGCTTCAAGGATTCTGCTGCACAAGGGATGGGAGGGACAGAAGCTGCAAGGGTTCTGCTGCACAGGGTGATGGGAGGGAGAGAGGGATAGAAAGATACTGCACAAGGGGATGGGTGAGAGGGGAGGAATGATGCTGCACATTTGGGGGAGAGAAAAGAAATAGGAAGAATTGGGGTGGAGGAGAGATAGGGAGAGATGATCATTGTACATGAAAAAAAATAAGACCTCCCCGAAAATAAGACCTAGTGCTCTTTTGGGGCCCCAAATTAATATAAGATAGTGTCTTATTTTCGTGGAAACATGGTAATAGCTCTTGCTGTTTCCCCTTGAAAATTAACTTGCTAGTTATACCTATGAAAGATACTCAGGCATTTAAAAATTGAGTTACTTACAAATGTTATTGTATTATGTCAGCAAGTCACCGAGGCATACTTTTGGTACTCTATTCTAACTCATGCTCTACCACACATATTCAAGTTTGTATTACTTTTTCTGTTCTACAATGGATGGCCTCCCTAGAAAATGAATGATTATTTCTCACCATTGTTCTTTCTCATTAGGAAATCTATTCTGAGCCTTTTCCTCTCTAAGAATATGGCTGGGGGCCAAATACTAGTTAGAGGCTCTTGTTTTCCTGGTCTCAAGAGTTGATTTGCTATGCAGCTTTCATTTGAATGGAAATGCCCACATGATTTCTTAGAAAGAGCCTCTTTGCTGGATACACTGCATTAGTGGATATCACTGGTTGCTAGGTTCCCCTGAGGGCATACTAATTACCAAGGAGGCATACTTTACTCTCCCTGTAAAGGGTATTTTATTTTAAAGCAACTAATGAGAGCTTCCATGCCGGGACAGCCACTGAATCTAAATTTATAATCATTGTTTTTCCACTTCTCGGTTCCAATGCTTTGAATTCAAAGAGTGTTCTCTCATTATGTAGCACCTGAAGGGAAAATGAATAAACATTTGTAGAATGCTAGGTGGGAGAGGAAGTACTCTGCAGATTTTTATTAACTTATGGACTGAGGCTGAACACTTCGGTTTTATTTATTAGCAATTTCAATACATGTCAAGCAAAAAAACTTGTAACAAAAAATAATGGCAGAACCCTATATGAAACACTCAGAGGGAGTTCACCGGCACTCATATATCAGTCAAAATTACTGAATGATTTAGAAAGTCAATAAGAATCAATATAAGTAAATAATTATGAGACACTTCAGTATGGGCCTGTAGTATCAATAGCCTTTCCCGGCCCTAGACTGAAACTCATGGATGATCAGCACCAGGTTTAAAATAAACCTAACTGAGTTTTGCCGCATACATCATTGGTCTCTTCTATAATTAATGGTGCAGGTAACCCTGAGAGAGAAAATATAGGAAAGAGCGGCTCAAAAAGCCCCACTCCGCAACGGGATATCAATTGATACAAATAAAGTGCATAGTGCTAGAATACAAAAAAATATAATATAGAAGGTAATGAAAAATAAGTACAAATCTAAAAAGTGTATAGTAAAAAAAAAATTTCAATTTCTCTTTTTCTAAAGTTTATATAAATCAATCTGCAATCACATATACCAAATCATATATTATGCTGGTCACAATTCATATCCCCATTCATGAAAATGAAATGGGGAGTTGGAAAAGAACAGTCCCAAAATCGCAATTGATATCTCCAATAGTCTTGGCTCAATCTGAATAAATAAAGAACTTATCTGGATCTGAGCGAGTAATAATCTCAGTTCACAAGTGATTATCTCAGCTTGTACAGAAAACTTGTACACGGATCAGTCAAATACAGGTTCAAATAGAAATATTAACCTTCAATTTAACATAGAGTAAAACCTAGACTACTCTGCAAAAAATACATTAAACCTCTATAACAAAACCAGACCCGCCCGAAGCTTCACCCACAACACTATCTACATAGCAAATCAAAAAATATTCAAACCACTCATTAGGCATTTACTAGTATCATGACAATACTCATGTAATCCACCAAATGTATTTCGTAGCATCATTACAATTCTTGTGTAATCCACTTTGAACCGTAAGAAATCACTAATGTAATGTAATAAAGGAAAGGTCTTATCCTAAATTTTGAGGTCTAATACCATATTTTGGAGAAAAATTAGGAAACTATTAGCTAACATTTAACAGGAAAAAAGAAAGACTCTTGTCATGGATAGAAAAAAGGAATACTGCTTAAATAGCCTCATCACCACAACCAGGGAGAGATTGGCCTATTGATCTTTTAGTAGCCAGAAAAGAGGGGAGGTGAGATGTGTCCCAAAAATGTATTTAACAGTCTGATACACTACAATGCATTTATATGGGCATTTCAAGAAAAAAAAAAAAAGTGGCCCTAATTGGAGCACCCATTGGCAGAGCAAAAAAAATTGTTTCTGTTATTTTTCAGTATCACAATTCAAATCAGGAAAAACATATACCTTAACCTCCTCCCTACCCCCCAAAAGCCTGTCTCCATACTTAAAATAACATCCCAGAATTCTCTCTCTCAGAGCTGCTATCCAAAGCTAATATAAGTGTTGAAAGAGTTCAATTTATTTGATATACCGCAAATATAAAACCAAGGTTAAAATCTCAGTGGTTTACAATATAAAAGTATATATAAAAAAGGGGAGGGGGCCAAATACAAACAAATTAACAAAATTCCAATTGAACAGACAAATTTAGAAACATAAGGAAAAGAAAAGAGATTGTCCCCTCTGCCATCTACGTTTAACAAAAATTCCAATTGAAAGGACAAATTTAGAAACATAAGGAAAAGAAAAGAGATTGTCCCCTCTGCCATCTACTTTAACAAAAATTCCAATTGAAAGGACAAATTTAGAAACATAAGGAAAAGAAAAGAGATTGTCCCCTCTGCCATCTACGTCAATATTTGGCTTTAGAGAATCAAGATCCCCTTAAACAGTCTGACTCCCTCTCTTCTTTGAAGGAAGATAATATGCTTTTACTTACCATGTTTCCCCAAAAATAAGACAGTGTCTTTTATTAATTTAAGGCCCATAAAATGCATTAGGGCTTATTTTTGGGGTGGGGCTTATATTTTTTCACGTACATGATCATCTCTCCCTTCCTCTCCTTCACCCCAATTCTTCCTCTTTCCTTTCTCTCCCCCACATGTGCAGCATCTTTCCTCCCCTCCCATCCCTCGTGCAGCAGGACCCTTGCCCAGCTTCTGCCCTCCCCTCCCTCCCATCCCTCATGCAGTAGGACTCTTGCCCATCTTTCCTTCCATCCCTTCCCTTTTGCAGCAGTACCCTTACCCAGCTTCTATCCTTCCCTCCCTCCTATCCCTTGTGCAGCGGACCCTTGCCCAGATTCCCTTCCCTTCCTCCCATCCCTTGTGCAACAGAACCTTTGAGCGAGCACCCCCCCGAGCACCCGCCCCCGCCATGCAACTGAACCCCCGTCCCTCCCTCCCATCTGAACCACGCCAACCGCGAGCGAGCCCTACATACCTAAGCAGTGTCGGGCTGGCAGCACTCTAAACAGGTTGCTTCGGCCTTGTCTGCCCGTGAATTCACTCTGCCGCGTTACTGATGATGTCATCAGTAATGTGGCATAGAGAATTCACGGGCAGACAAGGCAGAAGCAGCATGTTTAGAATGCTGCCGGCCCGACGCTGCTTAGGGAGGTACCATATATAGGGCTCGCTCACGGTCGGCGGGGTCAGATGGAAGGGAAGGAAAGATGGGGGTTCGCTGCACGGCAGGGGCGGGTGCTCGGGGGTATGGTGCTCACTCAAGGATTCTGCTGCACAAGGGATGGGAGAGAGGGAGGCGAAACTGCTGGCGAATCCCGGGACAGGGCTTATTTTTGGGGTAGAGCTTATTTTAAGACCTTCCCCGAAAATTCTGCTAGGGCTTATTTTCGGGGTAGGTCTTATTTTTGAGGAAACACAGTAGTTATAAAACCTCCAGAAAGTATTGCTGTGCTGTATGTCTCAAAGAGCTTTGTTTTATCTTATGGAAAATGAACTGATCTTATATTTGAACTCCTTGCAGAATTTTCAACCAATTCTAACTTTAAGCATATCCCATTTACAATTTTTTTTTTGTTTGTTTTCAAAGCTTTATTAAGAAAATGAAAACACAAAGAAATATACCACAATCTGGATACAAAAACAACCAGAAACTAACCAAAACACAAGATAAAAGGGTCTACCGCGTGGTGTCTGCGCGGAGACAAAAGACACTCACCAAAAATCCAAGGACAACCCACCCCCAAACCCCTCCCCCCAGAACCCACCCCTTCAACCCCACCCCCCATCCCTCCAAGCACTCCAGTGTCATAAATTCAAGAGAGCACTTCGAGCAACCAGGAGACAAATTGTTCCAGACAGGAGCCCAAACCGCCCGGAATTTCCTCCATTGACCAGGGCCACTGTTCTTAGTATCCAAATATTCATACTTCAACAAGGTAAACATTTCATTTTTCCACATTGTGAGAGTAGGCACATCGGCCTGCCTCCATAACAAAAGGATACATTTACGAGATAACAAAAAAGCCTTCTTCAGCAATAAGGAATTACCCTTAGAAAGTCCCAAAGAGATAGATTGGTAGAAAAGGAAAACATTCGCTCCAAGGGGAATCCTTTTCTTTAGGATCGTCTGTAGATGAAGTTCAACAAAAGACCAGAAGGTTTGTATTCTGTCGCAGGACCAAAACATATGAAACAAACCAGCAGGCGCAAAACAACATTTAGGGCATTCAGCATGAGCAGCAATACCAGCAACCAAGGCCCTGTATGGGGAGATGTAAAGTCTCAACAAGAATTTGTAGTGCTGTTCCTGCAACACCACCGAGCGAGTCAGGCGCAGAAGATGTCGCATGAGGAGACGCAATTCCTCACCCGTTATCTGCTCAGTAGAGGCAAGGTCCAGATTCCAAACAACTGCCACTGCTTCATAATTCCAAGGCACTGTAAAACTTCCCAAGCTGATCTGATGAAAAGATAAACACATACTGTTCGAACGGGACAGGGTCAAAGTCTCCCAAACCATATCCGCCTTATCTTCATTCAAAGTAGAGCGGTCCAGGGAGTGCAGATAGTGAATGACTTGACCATAATAATGCCAATCCTGAGTCTGCAAAACACCCCGAGCTTGGAGATCAGGGAAGGAAACTGGAAGGCCCTGTGCCGTCACCACTTCCCGTACATAACAAAGGCCATTGGTCGACCAAGTCCGCAAGTAAGTCTTAGAGTCATCTGGATCCAAATCCCGATTCCCCCACAAGGGCAAGAGCACTGTAGAAGTAAAAGGCATTTGCATCCGTTTGCATGACCATTGCCAACATTGTCGCATAGATTTCAACAAAGGATGAGAACGAGTCGGGAAAATCCGATAGGGTTGTTTCGCATGAAGATAATACAACAGATGTGTAGGTGCCATTAATTGTTGTTCCAGGGATACAGGAGTATAATAGGTAGTATTCTTAATCCAGTCAACCAAGTGGCGAAGGAGACAGGCAACATTGTATTTCCTCAGATCCGGTAATGCCAAACCGCCTCTCCCCAGCGGTAAGGAAAGTTGCGCTAAAGTCAATCTGGGCTTCCTATTGGTCCAAAGAAATTTATGTATAACTTTTTGATACAGACCAATATCCTTATTCGTGATATACATAGGAAAAGTTTGCATCACATAAATCCATTTCAGGAACAGTACCATTTTAAACAGCGCTATCTTCCCCCGCAAGGTTAAAGGAAAAGTGATCCAAAGAGCCAATAAATCCTGGGTCTTTTTCAACAATACATTCCATTTACAATTTTTATTATTATGCATTGCAATGACTGCAATTGGGATATAACTTGTTCCAATGCAAAGGTTACCAGATTCAGCTCTACTGTAAGTTTCTTCAATTTCAGTCTCACATTGCCCAAGTCCATCTTCTAAAATATTAATTTGCTTTGATAGGTTTTGTATTTTAGGGAGAATAGTCTTTGCAGACCAATGGTATCTAAAGACATGTTGGCAGGTTTACTTATGAGAGATTTTGGAAGAGCAGCTGGAGATTCTTTTCCAATTCTTCCTACCTTCTCCTGACCTTCATTGCTACCATATCCATGGACAAAATCTCTCTCTCAGTTGTTGGTTACCCTTAACATCTGAAAGCTGTTGTGGAGTAAGACCTGATGCCAGCACAGATTGTCTCAGTAGTTTTTGAACGTTAGATGCATCAGACAGATACAGCCAATTCCAGGAACAAGGTTCTACTAGTGAGCTTGCTTCATGCAGGTGGAGTAAGGGAGCTGTTGAATCTGGATTCAAAGATGGTTTATTTCTAAAAGATCCTAACTCTTCTCTACACAACGTGGAACCCTGCAGGAGGTTTCCAACCAGATTCTGACTTTCTTTTACTCCGTGGGTCACAAAGATGTTGATGAGCCCAATTGCAGATTCTGCTAATAACTGAACCAATTAGCTTGACTTGTAGTAAGATTTATGGTTGTACTAATCAGTTACATAAACAAGCTACGTGTCTCTTAGTTTTCTAGGGAAAACCATAAACTCCATTCAGGTTCAACAAGCTTTGCCTACTTACACGACACAGAGACATAAGAACATAAGAAGTTGCCTCTACTGGGTCAGACCAGAGGTCCATCGTGCCCAGCGGTCCGCTCCCGCGGCGGCCCATCAGGTCCACGTCCTGTGAAGTGGTTTCTGACTATTCCTGTAACCTACCTCCACTTCTATCTGTACCCCTCAATCCCCTTTTCTTTTAGGAACCTATCTAGACCCTCCTTGGGACCCAGGCTATGAGAAATACTTTATTAGAAATATAAAAATATAATTCATAAGCCAGTAGCAAATAATGATTATTGTTCACAAAATATCCGAATACATATATGAAACTCAGTACACAATTATCACACCACACTTGCTAGATAAATGAGTGAATATACTAATTCTTACACACACTAAATAATTCCTTATAATAATAATTCCTGATTAGCAGCAACTAAAAATATAGCTTATCACTCCGAGTAACTTTACATCTCCTTATCCCGAAGACAATAGAATTATTTTATCTAACCCCAGCTGATAAGATAGATAAGTTCCTTATCTCACCATCCGATTAGGCCGTAGCACAGAATCAGGCGAAAGGGAAGACGTCTTCTACTCAGCACTGAAAATAAGAATTCTCTTGGTACAGGAACAAGAGTATGTTAGTCACTGGAACAGCTGTAAATTAGGTTGGCAGCAAAGGTTTCCTTTATGTGATGGAATCCAGATGTATAAAAGTCCGGTTTCTCTCTCTCAGGCAGAGAGTCACAAGAGGTAACTTTTCAGGTCTTAATTATTATAGAAGATGTGCAGAAAACACCTGTGTTAAGATGTGAACTTCCTCACATCCTAGCACAGACTAAATTAATAATTAGGCCCCTTCTATTCGGTTCTCAGCAGATGACTTCTCCGGACCAATCCAGAAACAGGACTTAGATTAATAGCCTTTCTGTATAGAGTCTCATACAGGCTGTGAAACAGAGGCATCTTCGTTAGATAAGAACAGCATAATAGCCATGCTTCCCCCAAGATTCACACAGGCTGAGCATGTAGGCATAGCTGGATGTACTTGACTAGAATACAGTTCTGGTACATACCCAGAATGCATCAGGCAGAAACAGCAAAGATGTATTCTTCTTTCTCTTCTTGCAAGGTTTAGGCTGGAATAATTTCTTGCAAACAATGGTTCAGGCTTGATGATGTCAGAGAGGCTTAACCTTCAGGTGTGAATAAGGAAACACCCCTACAGACTGTTTACCTCCATTTCCCCATATTAACAGGCACAGGTACAAACCTAGTTTTTCTTGTTGCATAGGATTTTTTGGACCCCAGTTTGTTTGCAAAAGTTAGACAGTTCTAAATCTAATAGATACTGCCATTATCATGTTGATATAGGGACTTTGGATCATCTGTTATTCTATTGTCCTTTGATACTTAATTTTTGGAAGTCGATATGAGGTCAAATTAATGTTGTACTTGGGTCATTGATTCCATTGACTTATGAAGTCATAATCTTTGGTACTCTACTACATGCTAAACCCCCCTATGGATCGTTATAAAAGCCGACTTTTCTTAATAATGACTGGAATAGCCATGCAGATGATAAAAAGCAATTGGAAGAGTTATGATAGATTTAACTATACTTTCTGGTGGGCGAATTTGTGTTCTAGTTACAAATATGAAAGAATGAATGCTGAAATTTTTGGACATACTAATGCATTTAAAATGGTGTGGAGCCCATTGACATCATTGATTGCTTCAAAATAGCTGTCGTATACCATTTCTTTTTATCTGATCTCCTTGCACATCCAGGGTGGGAGGGAGGTGGTGGGAAAGCATTATTGTTTGCTATATCTATTTTATTGAAATTATATATGCATTTCTACTTTTGTTAGTTAAGGGGAGGAGGGGGAAAAATTATTGTTTTCAAATTATATGTATATTTAAAGTGCTTTTCTTGATTTATGTTTAAATTCATTGTATTGCATTGTTAATATTTGAAAATTAATAAAGATTTACAAAAAAACCCCTAAAAAACAAAACAGGCACAGGTAGAAAAAGAAGCTTCTAGTGTCTATCCATGACAGCTATCTTGGACCTCATCTCTGAGACGAGCCTGTACACATTTAAAAAGCTAGTGAAGAGAAGCTTTCCTTCTTTAGTACCTTCTGAAAAAACTATTCTGGAATGTTTTAGAGGCTGTCATATTTCTTTTTTTAAACTATGAACCGAAAAAAACACACCACAATGTTTTTTGTCATATTTTACATTACATTACATTACATTACTGATTTCTATTCCGCCTCAACCTTGCAGTTCTGGGCGGATTACAAAAGAGACAATTGGACATTTCCAGGATAATTACAGAGAGAATTCTGGTCATTTCCAGGAGAAGTTACAAGAATAATGGAACTGTATATTTCAAGAGCTACAAGATGCTGTACAAATAGGAAATAGTGCAGATCCAGTATATATTTTCCACAGAACGCAACCAATTCTTATGAAATTTAGTGTATTATGTCCTGAATGAAGTTGATGTAAAATGCTCTAAATATTTCCCACCACTCTACAGCACTACCTTGTGAAAATGAATTGTGAACTGAATAAAAACACATCAAAAAGTTTTATGGCGTATCTTGCAGAAAAATGTAAAGTCAAAAAGTAACATTTCAATTAAGCAAATATTCAAAGTGTGCTGCCTTTACATGAAGACACACCTTCAGCCTTGGCGGCTACTGATCTATAGACTTGTGAATGATACTCTGCTTCAGCTCAGCCCAAACAGAGAGGAGGCACTGTTTAAGGTCTTCAACGTCAGATATCACTGTCTGGTAGACGTGTTGCTTTATCAGCCCTCAGATCCAGTAGTCAACTGGGTATAAGTCTAGTGAATTTTCAGGCAAGAGGTTTAGACCAATGAAGTCTGGGGTCTCCTGATGTAGCAGTTCTACGCTGTCCTATACCCAATGTGCTGGGACATTGTCCTGTCGGAAGATAAAGTAGTCTTCTGACATGCGATGGGTCACTGGCAACAGCTTCTGCGTCAAGAGGACATCCCGGTAGTATGCGCCTTTGATCTTAACCCCAGGATTAATGAAGGACAGATCTGTGAATCCGAGTTTCGAGATTCTGACCAAGACCATAACTGATTGGCTGAAGGTCGGGCAAGCACTTAGTTGACATTTAGCATTAGCCTCATGCTTCAGTGTTGTTGTAGGTACGTACAGGCCATCATTCTGTATGTTAATCAGTGGAGCTACTATACATATTTTTTCATCCTTAAATCAGATGAAGCTGATGTGCATCGGGTACTTGGTCAAAAGCTGCTTGCACCATTTCAGGCATGTGTCTTTGTTGTGTAAAGTTAACTCTTGGGCACAACACTTTTTAAGACACTTTCATTTCAGATGATCATAAATTATCCTAACCACAGTTGTCTTGCTTATTCCTGCTTCTCTTGCTATTTGGTGAGTTCTTTGATGTGTTTGTGGTGCGTCCTCCTGGCTTAATACAAGATCTTCTACAACTTCAATGTGCTCTTGTGTGTGAATCGAATGCGGTTGTCTGCTGCCTGGCTTACGATCCACAGTGCTTGGATCTTGCGTATCAAGGCCAGTTTTGTTCTAACCCTTCGGTGGGAACTCTTTCAACAATTATCGACTGCTGTAACCTTTTAGCAATATCAAGTTCTGTATCAGAATTTGGTCTTCTGCAGTGAAAACCATTTTGATACAGAGATTGTGTACAAACTATTGTCTGCTTCTGTACATATCCCATAGCAACTATTCATTTTCACAAGGTAGTGTTTCTGCTCATATCCCATAGCAACAGAATCTTACAATACTCCACTATTCACTTTTCTCCATTTAGACAACTGTCCATTTAACCCTACTGTCTGTTTCTATCTTTTAACAAGTTCTCAGTCTATAACTGAGCATTGCCTCCTATCCCATGACTCACCTTAATCTACATGTTTATTCATGCCTTCAAATAATTTGACAGACTGGTGAGGCAAGATTTCCCTTGGCTGAATCCATGTTGACTCTGCTTGTCTAATTTTGTACTTTACAATCATTTCTAGAGTTTTGCCTGGCACTATCAGGCTTACTGATCTGTAATTTCCCAGATCACTCCCGGAGCTCTTTTTAAAAATTGGTATTACGTTGGCCATATTCTAATCTCCAGGTAACATGGATGATTTTAATGACAGGTTACAGATTACCAATCGTAGATCTGCATACCCTGAAGAAAGCCACAGCATTTTGGCTGAAAAGTTGGTTCTTTCTACACAGATGTGGCAAGACCTGGAAACCTGTTACAATCAATTGCATATGTGTTCGATATGTCAAATGGTGCTTAGATGGTGACTCCGACAGGTATTGGGTAGACTTGCATGGTCTGCATCCCAAATATGGCAGTTCAGTATAGGATGGTCTGGAGAAGGCTTCAAGTGCCGGACAGACTTCTTTGGTCTGTGTCCAGGAAATTGCAAAATAGTTTGGATAGCTGAAGTGGGCTTTGATGGCAACAACAGTAGCTGGAACCTAAGTACAGTGCCAGGTGGTCTTCTAAGGTCTATGTCCCATAAATGCCAGAGAGCGACAATTGAATCATGAATTAATAATGAGCATGACTGTTCAGCAGACTGGATGGACCATTTGAGTCTTTATTTGCTATCATTTAGTATTTTACTTTGCTACTTGGATCCTCCTTTGTATTTCTTTGCTACAGTCATTATCTTTGGTTATTACACTTCTTAAGTACACAAATTGGTCTACATATTCCAACATTTCACCTTCCAGATGCTGACTTCTCTACACTTTTAATTGTTTTTATTCTTTTTATCATTATTATTTTTATCCCACTTATATATCCCCAAGGGGTTCCTAAGCGATTCACATTCAAAAAACCGACAGGTCTGCAGCAGTTGGGTTTGTTAGTAGTTAAACCCGACTCAAAATAGCCAAGCAATTGTTAGTGAATCAATCGCTTGGCTTATTTTGCATGGGGTTTTACTAATTTGCATGGGAGGCTCGGGATCGGATCGCTATAGGCCTTAATGAATAGTGCAGGAGGGAAATTTGGTCGCAAAGGGCTCGCAAACCGATTGGTACACAATCGGTTTGCTTAGTGAATCTAGCCCATAATCTGCCCGATATTCAGCAAGCAGCGGGCACAGCTATGACTGCCCGCTGCCAAGGTTAAACCCATTATATTCCGTGTTGGGCTGTTTCCAGTTGGCATTGAATATCTGGGATTTTCAACGCTGGTTAGCACATGGCCGGTTAAGCCGATATTCATACTTAACCAGCCATGGCTTAGCAGCCAAGATAGACCTGTTTTTATGTGACCATTTTTGCCCACTAAGCTTGGCGCTAAATTTCTGAATATTGGGTCATGCCCCCGGAATGGCCGCAACATTGCTGCTTAAAGCCCACTTTTTTGAAGCTACTTTCAACTTTTAATTCCCATTCACTGTCAGATACTTATGCCCTTCTGCTAGAAACTCCCCAACCCTGAGATTTCCTGTTTGTCTGTCCAAATTAGATTGTAAGCTCTTATGAGCAGGGACTGTCTATTGAAATTTACTGCGCTGCGTATGGCTTTCAGAGCTATAAAAATGATATATAATAGTAGTAGTTATTTTTCAGCACTAAATGGGCATTTTCAGTGGTGATAACCAGTTAAATGCTGCTTAAAATGCCCAGTGAGCCACTAAGATGCAAGTTAACTAGTCAGTGACCAGTCCTGGCTGGTTAACTCTTGCTGTAGATCGTCTGGAGCGTGTATTTCATGCAGAACTCCATCCTGTTTTTTCTGAATTCTTTTACTTATACACCAGCATTACAGCTCAAATAGCAGACATCTGTGATTATAGCTGCAACAAATTATCTGTAAACCTTATAGGAGACATTATCATCTTCACATATACGGTATAACAGCATGGCTGCCCCCTGTAGTTCAGTGCCATTGCCTTCCATTGTGGCATCCTACTCTTGGCTTTGATTCATCTGCCGTAAAAGAACCATGCAATTGAGACATGTTCCAAAATCAAGACTGGTAGCCTTACCTGAGAATCCCTAGATGAGCTCGCAGCAGTGATTGATGCGTTTTTGGGTTGAAAGAGGATGACCTCTGGCCCTCTGCATTCGGAGATTTACAACTCTCTGTAGAAGAGGGGAGCTAGCAGTGTACAAAAATACTTTAATGAAATCACAAAGCACTCTTTTTCTCTCGCTTTGCTCTTTAAAGCTTGCAATTAACTTACTGTGCTTTCTCTGCAAAGGAAGTAAGGCTCCGTGAGCTTCATCTATGTTGTAGGTGATTGGAGGATAAGGAATCTATTGACCATGGCTTAAATAAGTTATGTTGGCAGAGCTGATGAACAAGAACACAAAGAAAGTAAACTGATCCCTGCATGCTGTGAAGCTATTATGCAGACAAGAATGCACTGTCTGTCATATCTTTTTGTGTTACACCACACTTCACTTCTCAGATTCACCTTCAGTTGTCGTATTTGTAGTTTTCACAGACTCCCTATGTGATCTTTGCTTGAGTGTATCACAAGAGAAAGTGCAGCAGGTAAAAATCAGTGTCTTTCAACTGCAGGTCAAATAAAAAAAAAAAAAGATAGTTGTATGATTTTGCAAACTTCCATCACGATTCCACTTAATAATAATAATAACTTTATTTTCATACCACAATACCTTGCAGAAAAACAGTGAAAACACAGCAATGATACATCATTACATTATTGATAAAATCACAGATTTCTTGAGATTGACAAGGAATTATACAAATAAGGAATTATACAAGTTTACCAAACAGATTGGTTTCAATGATTTTCTAAAATCCTGGAAAGACGGGAATGTCATAACCAAACCACTTAGACTCTTATTCCATTTACCTGCTTGAAAGTAAAGGAGCTAGACCTATTTTAAAAGCGTCTAAATACTAAAAAGATACCCATACTGACCAGATGATCACTTGAGGGATTAAGGCATTAACTCCCCTTGCTCCCCCAGTGGGCACTGACCCCCTCCCATCAGCCAAAGATGTTTAAAAAATACCCTAATACATTCTAGCCTGTATTACGAGGGGGTGCTGAAAAGTTCTTAGCCCAAGCAGCTTCAGATGGTAACACAGAAATTTGAGCCCAGAGAGTAGAGGGTTACTCGAAGGGTTACTGCAGTGAATTTCACATTAAAAGTCCCAGGTACAGATGTCACTATATCTTGCTTATATTGTGTGATGAGCCCTCCAAAACCTACTGTACCTACATTAAAATGACACCAGTAGGCAAAAGGGCTATTGTTGTGGTGTACAGGCGGGTACAAGTTTGGGGTGGATTTTGGAGAGCTCACTATACAATATAAGCAAGATATAGTGATATCTGTACCTGGGACTTTTAATGTGAAATTCACTACAGTACTTCTTAGAAGAGCCCCTCTGCTATGCTTAGCTGTCTGAACAGTTTGCTAAGAGTGCCTAGACCTGGGGTAGGCAATTCCTGCCTTCAAGAGCCACAGGCAGGTCAGGTTTTTCAGGATAGCCATTATAAACATGCATGAGATAGATTTGCATCTCAAGGAGACAGTGCATGCAAATCTATCTCATATATATTAATTGTGGATATCCTGAAAACCTGACCTGCCTGTGGTTCTTGAGGACCGGAATTGCCTATCCCTGGCCTAGACAAACACTTGCTTTTGTGCATTTTTCATGTGAACGTATTTATATTTGAGAATGACCAAAAAAGATAGACACACTAAGGAAAGATGTCTTGCTGTTTTGAGAATGGACATTTCCTCTACTGGATTTCTGGACGTCTTTCCCAAAATGTCTAGACTTAGATGTCCTATCAAAATGCCTCTCCACGGTTTTATTTGCTTTTCTGCCACTGTATACTGAGCTGAGGATTTCAGTGTATTACTCACAGTTACTCCAAAATCCTTTCTTAGGTGGTGAATATTATATGTGTAGCCAATTCCCTGATGTGTTCAGGTTGAGGGTGACTCCAGGGGCCCAGTCAAGAATTCAATCTGATTCCTTTGGTGTGATTTACCTTTCATAAAACCATGTTGCCTCGGATCTTGTAAACCATTGAATTCCAGGAAGTTCACTATCCTTTTCTTCAGCAAAACTTCTATTACTTTTCCAGTAACCAAAGTGAGGCTTACCAGCCTGTAGTTTCCAGTTTCTTCTTTGTCACCACTTTTATGAAGGGAGACCACATCTGTTCTTCTCCAGTCCCATGAAAGCTCTCCCATCTCCAAGGATTTATTAAACAAAAGTTTAAGAGGACCTGCCGGACCCTCTCTGAGCTCCCTCAATACACTACGCACAAAAAATAGGTATAGAAAAAATAAACAGCAAAGAATTGTTCAAACTAGTAAAAACTCTAACAGACACAGCAAAAATCCTGAAAAAGGACAATGAGAGCACCTCATCTGCCCAAGCCTTAGCTAACTTCTTTAAAAACAAAATCACAGATCTAAGAGCAACTCTACCCACGCCCACAAACGATATCTTCCGCTATCTCGAACCCCACGACCAGTTTGGCATCAGTTGCTAAATTTATTCAATAAATACAACAAATCAAACTGCCTACTATACGAATGTCCCCCTAAAATCATGACAATTGCCCCTCCAAAGACATGGGTCGCATACTGATTACACCTATCCCCAAAGATCAGAAAACCTCTACAGCACTGACATCCAACTACAGACCAATAGCAAGCATTCCTCTCTTCACAAAACTACAGGAAGGATTGGTCAACCTCCAACGAATAAATTACCTAGACAAATTTAACATCCTCAGCGAACATCAATCAGGCTTCAAGAAAGGATATAGCACAGAAATGGTCATAGCCTCCATACTAAATTATCTCTATGATCTCTTCAACAAAGGCAAAAGCACACTGATTCTGCAACTAGACCTTAGCAGTGCGTTTGACCTAATAGACCACAAAATTATGCTACTATGCCTTGACGCAATGGGAATCTCGGGAAAGGTAAAGAAATAGTTCCAAGAATTCCTAACAAACAGATCCTACTGAGTAGCCAGCAATGGAAATCACTCCAACCCATAGAAAAACCCGTCAGGGTTACCCCAAGGCTCCCCTCTATCACCTACATTATTCAACATCTACATAGCATCCTTAGGTCACCGACTACAAAAATTAAACTTAATACACTACATATATGCAGACAATATATCCATCCTAATCCCTTAAATGACATCTCAACCGAAATTATAGACAACCTCTCACACACACAATGATAGAAATCAAAAAATGGACCACCAACTTCAAACTGAAATTAAACACAGAGAAAACAAAAATCTTCTTGGCAAGCCCCAATGACAAAATAACGATAATATCATTAAAAATAAACGACCACAAATATCCGATTTCCAAAAACATAAAAATTCTGGGTATCACACTAGACACGCACTTGACCATGGCTGACCACACAAACTTAACAGTGAAGAAATGCTTTTATACACTATGGAAGCTAAGGACTATTAAAAAATACTTTGACACAACATCCTTCAGGTTACTGGTGCAATCGCTGATTCTATCCACCCTGGACTACTTCAACATCGTCTACCTGGGTATCTCACAAAAAAACAATAAAGAAGCTGAGATTAGTACAAAACACTGCAGTTCGCTTAATCTTCAGAATGAGAAAAAAAGACCACATTAGCCCATACTACAAAGAACTGCACTGGCTACCAATAGAAGCGCGAATACAGTTCAAATTTGCATGCATCTGCTTCAAACAAATCTGGGGCCTAGCACCTTCCTACCTGCAAACACACTTCACTCTACACCAGTGTTTTTCAACCTTTTTTGGGCAAAGGCACACTTGTTTCATGAAAAAAATCACGAGGCACACCACCATTAGCAAAAGTTAAAAAATTTAACTGTGCCTATATTGACTATATATATAAATATATAGGAATCAAATAAACACAAAGAAAGTATTTTATAATGCTGCCACCGCCACTGGGGAATAGGCTGCCACTGCCGCCATCGGGAACAGGCCGGCACCGAGTTCTCCCTGCTTCTCTTCCCCGAAGGGCCGACCAACTCTCGCCACCCGTCGTCAATTCTAACGTCGGAGAGGACGTTCTAGGCCAGCCAGGCAGCGATTGGCTGGCCCAGAACGACCTCTCCGACGTCAGAATTGACGCGAGTGGCGAGAGTTGGCCGGCCCCACAGGGAAAAGCAGGGAGAACTTGGCGCCGGCCTGTTCCCGATGGCGGCGGTGGCACTCAAGTGGCTAAAGAGCCGCAGTTTGCCGGCCTAGGGACAACACTGGAGGGTGGCCAGCTGTGCACCCCCTTGGGACGTAAACCCGGGGTGGGGCAGACCGCCCCCCCCCCTGGTATGCCACTATCTGTACCTCACTCCCTCCCTATGACCAAAAATTCTTTCTTCTATTCCCCGTGTACACAACCATCTCTTTCCCTCCCTTCCTCTCTCCAAAGTCCATGCCTTCTGTGTCCAAACACTCATTCCTTCCCCCACCTCAGCATCTCTTTCCCTCCCTTCCTCTCTCCCAAGTCCATTTCTTCTGTGTCCAAAAACGCATTCCCTCCCCCACCTCAGCATCTCTTTCCCTCCCTTCCTCTCTCCCAAGTCCATTTCTTCTGTGTCCAAAAACGCATTCCCTCCCCCACCTCAGCATCTCTTTCCCTCCCTTCCTCTCTCCCAAGTCCATGCCTTCTGTGTCCAAAAACCCATTCCCTCCCCCACCTCAGCATCTCTTTCCCTCCCTTCCTCTCTCCCAAGTCCATTTCTTCTGTGTCCAAAAACGCATTCCCTCCCCCACCTCAGCATCTCTTTCCCTCCCTTCCTCTCTCCCAAGTCCATGCCTTCTGTGTCCAAAAACCCATTCCCTCCCCCACCTCAGCATCTCTTTCCCTCCCTTCCTCTCTCCCAAGTCCATTTCTTCTGTGTCCAAAAACGCATTCCCTCCCCCACCTCAGCATCTCTTTCCCTCCCTTCCTCTCTCCCAAGTTCATGCCTTGTGTCCAAAACGCACTCCCTCCCCCCTTTTGTGTTCCGTGTTTGCCTCCCAGCCCATCTTTGCAACTTTCTCAGCAAAACGAAGCTCAAGCCGCGAGGCTTGTCTTCTGCTTCCTGCCTGCCCTGCCGCGCACAAATAGCCGAACGGAAGTATTCTCCAACGTCAGCGCTGACGTCGGAGGGCAGGCTTTGCTTAAGCCCTCCCTCCGACGTCAGCGCTGACATCGGGGAACGCTTGCGATCGGCTATATGTTAGCTGCAGGGCAGGCAGGAACAGAAGACGAGCCTCGCGGCTCAAGATGTATTGAACTCCGCGGGTCCCCCGTCCAGCTCTCTCCTGTCCACGTGGGGCGGACCGCCCCTCTCCCTAGACTGTGGCCTAGGACCCTGGGGGAGCCCGGGCCCCCTGTCAGCTCCGGGCCCCTGAATGCAGGACTGGTGGTACTGCCCTGATGGCGGCCCTGACCGTACGGCACACCAGGCAACATCTCGCGGCACACTAGTGTGCCGCGGAACAGCGGTTGAAAAACACTGCTCTACACAACCCCACACGAACAACCAGAAACAAAAATATCTTCGCCTATCCTAAAATCACTGGCTGCAAATAGAAATCCTTCCTTGACAGAACCTTCATGTTCCAAGCTAACAGACAACAATCCTGGCTGGGAAACTACATAAATAAAACCAGACAGACCTACAATGCATTCCGAAAATCTATCAAAACCACTCTGTTTGACAAATTCATCACCTAAACAGACCGACCTTCGCTCTACGCTCTTTTCCCCTACAAACCCAAAACAATCTCTCAGGCAATCCCAACCCCCTCTCACATCCCCTCCCCTCTCAACCCCACTTACATTCCCTCCCCCCCTTTCTTCTGCAACATTCCCCTCACACATTTGTAATTCGCTGAATGTCCAGCCTTCTTTCGATGTGAACTGCCTTGAAGTCGTCTGACTATGGCGGTATAGAAAAATAAAGTTATTATTATTATCTTGGGATGAACCCCATCTGGTCCCATGTTAAATTTGGTGTCTGTGGCTACAGAGTTAAAATCTCCTCCAAAATCCTCTACCTGATGGCTGGCTGAAGAATCTTTGGATAGTCTCTGAATAAGAATGCAAAACCCACCTGGGAAAAATAACTGAAGGCTGATAAAGGTTAGAATAATGATACCCATTTATTGGGCCCTATCCAAGAACACAAAGATATGTGAAAGTAGAATCTACGAAAACAGATACAATGTGATGTTAGTACATCATGAGAAAATCTATCTTCCAACACTTCACATAAAATTGGGTCTGCTGAAAAATTTTGTCAAGATGATGTATAGATATGGTGATGTGTTTCAGCACCTAAGAAATACGTTTAGTTTCAAGAAAAGTGAAGCCAAAATCAAAGGTGTTTTTGTTGGACCCGAAATCCATGAACTGATCCTTAATGAGGCATTCAAACAGAAGCTGAACCCAGCTGAATCAGCAGCATGGGAAGCATTCGTCCTGGTTGTTCAGAATTTTCTTGGTAATCACAAATCAGAGCATTATGATGAGCTTGTGGAGAACATGCTGACAGCTAATGGATGCCAGAATGTCACTTAAAATGCACTTCTTACATTCTCACATCGTCTTCTTCCTACCCAATCTTGGTGATGTCAGCGATGAGCATGGGGAAAGATTTCATTAAGATATCAAGGTGATGGAAAGCAGATATCAGGGAAAGTTCAATCCCAGTATGATGGGAGACTATTGGTGGTTCTTGCAAAGAGAGACAAATGTACAATACAAGCTTAAAAGCAAGTGTATCAAATATTTCTGAACATGCAGACATTACTTTTGTGTGAGTTAAGAGAGGTGTAAATATATGCTGTATCATGTTTACTTATTGTCTTCATGTTTGTTTTCAGAATAAACTCCTTAACACAAGTTTGGTGGGACACAGTTCATACTCACAATATTGTGCCGATATGGCAAACTGTCTAAAAAATTTTTTTTATTAGTTTTCCACTTGGAGAGGGTTTTTTGATTCATTTCCCTTTCCCCTTTCAACACTGATCAGTTTCACTGACTGCAATTATGCATTTTGCACAGGACTAGAGGATGTACGGAGCAGGACTTATTTAGGTTATTAACCTGGTGCTAGTCATCTATGAGTTTCCTGCCTGGGGCAAAAAAAGGTTTTATGTATTTATTTATTATTTAACTTTTTTAGCTCCTGCAGATTTGTCCATTCTTTAAATACTTAATCATGATATTTTGATTCAGTGTTTGCTCGGTTTTGAAAGGGGACTTGGAGTTTTTTCTGCCAAATTTCTGTTTTGTAGCATAAAAAAAATCATGTATCATGTATCTCAGAAACCTGACGTGCTAGCTGAATTTTAATTACCGATCTGAAATCAGCATCATTAAATTAACTAAGAACACTTCTTACAGTTCTCAGTAGCAAAGAAAACCTTTTTTTTGTTGTTGACCAGTATTATTGATACTAACTGGCATCAGTTAGGAGTTGTATCTACCTGTCTGCTGTTCTTTAACACTGGGTGTCCAAATCCCATAGCATGCAATCCTAAAGGGGGCCAGCTCATGGAAGAGGGTTGGGCATTAAAAAATTTGGGGCACACCAACTTGCACACCAGGATTTACACCTGGTTTCAGGATTTATACTGATTTTTGAATGCCATTTATTGAATCTGCGATAGTTTTGTGCATGAAAATCCAAAGAACTAAAGTATATATAAATTGAGGGCATCGAATGAAGTTAAGAGGTGATAGGCTCCGGAGTAATCTGAGGAAATACTTTTTTACAGAAAGGGTGATAGATGCGTGGAACAGTCTTCCCGAAGAGGTGGTGGAAACAGAGACTGTGTCTGAATTCAAGAGGGCCTGGGATAGGCACGTGGGATCTCGCAGAGAGAGAAACAGATAATGGTTACTTTGGATGGGCAGACTAGATGGGCCATTTGGCCGTTATCTGCCGTCATTTTTCTAGAATATCAAATCAGTGATAGAATTCCTACAATCCATAAGTGGAGAAAAAGAGACCTCAGAAAATTAACCCCACATGATTCAGCACATCAAATCGTGCAAATGGGGGTAAAATGCAGTCATTGGTCTCTCAAAAAACTCCACAAAGTATAAATATTCAAATGTTGTCCAACACAGATTGCAGAGCAACTTTCTTAAACATAGAAGTACTACTGGACAAATCCCAACCAAAGCAAAAAAAACTCTATTGCAAGGAGTCAATCAATCCAACTTTCACCAGCCAGACTCGACAGCAGCCCTGTTTCTGAAGAGTCCTGGTGCTTACTCTGCTCACAGTTACACCAAACATGAAAGAAAATGTTGTCGGTGGTTAAAACCTCTACCGCAGCTTTATAAAAGCCTGTGTAAGTGCTTTGAAATTACGCCTCTAAATATTGCTCCTAACCAGCTAATTCCCGGCTCTGCATGGAGACTGGATAGATATTGCTAAGACAGTCTCCCCAGGTAATCAATCTCTTCCTACTCCTTTTTATTGTACATTCCTAACCTGTTAACTTCAATGACTTCATTGTTTGTACCTCTGATTAACTGATGTGAACCGCCTAGAACTCGCTGGGTATGGTGGTATACAAAATAAATTATTATTATTATTATATCCGAGAATGTGCTGCTGAATATCTGGATTTGGCCCAGTCAGTGGAAGATAACCACATATGGGCCTCTCCAGCTTGATAGGGTGTTAAGGGGATATACCTACGTTCCTCTCCTCGGGTTTGGGGTTTTGTCTGTTGCCACATTAGTATTTTATGGTTATTGATGCACTTAATTGGAATTGGCATTTAAGTATTAGTTTGTTGGTTTTACTTTTTTAACAATTTTTTTATTAGATTTTTAAAATCTGCTTTGTCCTTGCATTGCTTCAAAAGTGCATGCTACGAATGCTAGGATTAAATGAAAATGCCCCACTGGTAAATGTTTTGTTACATTGTAACCAATGCTGCTCAAAAGAAATCAGAAAAGAGCCATTACCTGATGCTTCCCCTGATGTTATGTTTTGCTTTTGAAGTAACTGGCAGGAAAAGAACTTCCATCTCAACCGCCTGCTAATTTTTCGTGTTTCTTTCTTGTACCTGTAGGATGAAAACACTATGAGCTCCTTTTACTAAGCCGCGATAGCATTTTTACTGCGCGTTAACCCCGCGCTACGCGGCTAGAACTAATGCCAGCTCAATGGTGCCGTTAGCGTCTAGTGTGCGTGCAATTCTGCGCGCGCTAAGCGTGTGCTAAAACCGCTATCGCAACTTAGTAAAAGGAGCCCTATTTCAAAGTAGACATTTTTGAAAAAGAAATATTGTTTTCGGATGCGTTGTTGTATAGGGGACTTATATGTGTAGAACAATTTTGAGTTATGTCTGTGTGTGTGTGTGGAGGGGGGTCTTAATATTATTTTTTAGAGGGTGAGAAATATACGTTTTGCATTTTAAAACAATTGCTATTTTTTTTATTGTTAAACAACAATTTGACATACCAGGCTACCAAAATTTTAATTGGCTTTGGGAAGGGGTTGCTGCATCTCCCCATTTTAAAAAATGAGAAAAGGTTTTATTCAAGTGGAGACTGCCATCTGGTGTCTACTAAGGAAACAGTTATCTCCTGAACATCATTAGTACAGGGGAAGGAAGCAGCATGTCGCTATCTAAAGATTCCCAGGGTATTTATGCCAAGTTATTTGTGAGGCAATCCTTCTACTTTCTGTAATTCACACAGGTGCTTCTGCCAAGTCATATGGAAGGATTTATTTCTTTACTCGTTATGCTAGCCTTGGATTTGTTTTCAAACAATAAATTAAGGTGTTCACTTTCCAGCTAATTACTGGTGCAACAGTCACGTTCATTGGTGCTTTTCACCATGGCTACTATTGCTGAGCATATTTTCTGATGGAAGCAAATATGTAGATTTGTCTCATTTAGGAATCATTAGTACAGAAAAGACACAAAATAAGTGGAGGATGCAAAACAAGCTGGGTAGGGGCAGTGGCGTACCAAGGGGGAGGACCGCCCCGGGTGCACGCCCTAGGGGGGTGCACAGCCGGCTGGGTCCGGAACCTCCTGGGACCTGCACTTCAGCATGGCTGCCGGTCCACCCCCGCGGCCAAGAAAAAGTCTAAGAAGCTGGCGGGAGCGGTGAAAGCGTCCTTTAAGGAACATCTTCCCGATCTGGCTCTATCCCGCCCCCTTCATGACGCCACCGGAGAGCGTTCTCAGCCATTGGTCGACCCAGGTAGGGGTATGAAAGTACTGGAGGAAGTGGTACATTTCCAGTGGTTATCCAATAAACAACTATTAATTTTTTTGTATAGGGATGTTTTATTGGTTAAAATCTAAAATCAGAAGCCCTAGTTATATATGGTGTCTGAAAAAACGGGACCCCAAACATTTTTCCAAATAATCGCAAAATGTCCTACTGCTGCAGAAATTTCTGCCTGAATTGTGAGACATTTCGGAGGACTTTATTTTTCAACAGGATGGAGCTCCAGCCAATCCAGCTCACAAAACAGTCGAGCCTCTTAGGGCCTCTTTTACAAAGCCACAATAACAATCCTCCCACAACAAATGCACCGAAGCCTATAGGAATTGGATGGGCTTTGGTGCATTTCCCATGGGGGAATTGCTACCACAGCTTTGTGAAAGGACCGCTTAATTAATGAAACCCCCAAATTAATTGAGTCAACAGCTCAGTGGCACTGAAGACTTCATGATTGTGTTGTTTGAAGAAGGACATTTTGAACACAAATTGTGAAATAACCGAGCAAATCCCCCCCCCCCCCCCTTATACTAATGTAGGTCCTTTTATTAAACAGCAGTAAGCTCATATTAATGCTTACCACAGGTTAAAAAGCGCTACCAAGGGACGTATTCAAGCAGCCTGTGATAGTTTTGGGATCATTGCGTGTGTCTGGAGGTAGAGAGTAGGCATATTCTGCAATACTGCCACACCAATTAGTGTGTGGTTATTACAATGAGCCCTTACTACCTAAAACCTGGGTATCAGTAAGTGCTTATGCACTAATGGCTATGCTCTAATGGGTTCCACATACAACTGTGTCTATTTAAACAAGAGGAAAAGACCTCAGAAGCCTGCACCATATAGAATATACAATTCACTTAATGGTTTTTCAGCAGGACAGGTTCTCTATCATTAGTCTCAAAAACCTCTTGTGGTCGATTGACAAAATTTAAATTTGTGTGTTTAACACTCTAACATTCATTATTTCAATCGGTAATAAAGTGCACTTATCTCAATCAGTGATAAGAGCCCGAAGGGACCCGTTTCGCCAGGGTATTGGCTTCGTCGGGGGACTTTTTTTGAAAACTAGAAAGCAAAAAAAGACAAGTGCAAAAATGTATTATAATATTTAAATGCATTTAGGCTACAGTTGTTAATACATTCACACGAAATAGTACTCACTGCATCCAGTATGAACTTGCTAGCACATCAAAAAATGGCGCCGGTGGCTGCAAGACGCCATGCATGCGTATTTAAAGTGGACCCAAAATGACGTCACACAACTTATTAGAAAAAAGAGTGCCAGCCGATATTGCTGTTTAAGCCCGAAGGTTTTACTGTATTGAGCTGGAATATCCATCTTGCTTCCCTTTGTAATAACTTAATATGGCGATCACCACCCCGTTCATGTTTGATTTCTTTGTCGATGCATACGCATTTTAACTCTTTGAATTCGTGTTTGAATTCAAGACAATGTTCAACTATGGGAGCACTAATTTTCTTTAATTTTAAATTTGATTTATATTCGCTCATCCTTATTTTGAAAGGGCGTATTGATTTTCCAATGTACACTTTTGCACAAGGGCAGATGATTGCATATATGACAAAATCTGAATTACATGTCATGAAATGTTGCATACGGTAGATTTTATTATCAGCAGGATTGATAAAAGTGGAACCCTGTATCGTGACAGCACAAATGCTACATGAACCGCATTTGAAAAAACCCTGTGGTAGCACAGTTTTACTAACAGTAATAGTGCGGTACATAGACAGGCTGAGAATGTCCTTTAAATTTTTCTCACGAGTGAAGACAATTCTCAGAGGAACATCTTGGAAAGTTGGCAAAGTTTGAATAATTTTCCAGTTTTTCTGAGGATATTCGCCGGAATATTTCCATGAGCAGTGAACCGGAGCACGCACGTCTGAACTGGGTCACTGGTATCACTTGATTTATTGCTACTCAACAATAAATCACGATTATAGTGCTTGGCTCGTTTTTGTGCAGATCTCAAAACATTATACGGGTATCCACATTCACTTAATTTCATGCAGAAACGTTTGGCTTGTGATCTATACCTTCCAGTAGATGAACAATTCCTCTTAATATGAAGGAATTGAGAAAATGGAAGATTGTTCCTTAACGCCATAGGATGATAACTTGTGTATTCTAAAACGGTGTTCCTGTCTGTGAGTTTTACATGTAAGTCTGTCGCAAAGCAATCCTCCAATTGGGTAACAATAACGTCCAGATAAACCACAGAAAAATTGGAAAAATTCATAGTGAACTTCAGACAGTCATCGCAAGAATTCAACCATGTGCAAAAAAGGTTAAGTTCATGTTCGGTACCTTTCCACAACATAAAAATGTCGTCTATAAAACGAAACCATTGAAAGATCTTCTCTTGAAAAGGTGAACATTCTAACCAGGTGCTTTCAAATGCTGCCATGTATAAATTGGCAACAGAGGGGGCAAAGGTGGCACTCATAGCAACACCCATTCTTCGTTTGTAGAAGGTTCCATCAGAAATAAAGAAATTTTCTTTCATGGTGATTCTTGCTAAAGATAACAAAAAATCTGAAGTTATGGAGTGAGGTCTTGTCCAGGCGTTAAGGAACAATCTTCCATTTTCTCAATTCCTGAAGACTCGAGATTATAATAATACTTAATAATTAATACTTAATTGTACTTAAAATGTACAGCACTGCATACGTGATAAGTAGTAGTAATAGAGGAGCCACAATCACCCTTCTACAGTCCTCCAGGACTACCCTAAAGAAGCACTGAAAAGATGAAACAATGCAGCTGCCAGAACCTCTCTGAGTTCCTTTGGATGTATCCTGTCAGGCCATATTGTTTAGCTAGCTCATAAACAGGGTTCCACACTAGGAGTCAGTACCCAGGAGAAGTATCTAGGTGTCAGCATTGATATGTTGAAACCCTAAGCTCAATGTATGGTGGTGGATAAGAAACCATGTTAGAATGTTAGGAATTATTAGAAAAGGAATGGAAAACAAAGATGAAAAATGTTATCATGTCCTTTTATTGCTCTATGAATATAGTGCGCAATTTTGTTTCTGCAAATTGGCACTTAACAAAATAAGATGACACTCTTTTCAGCTACAGTGGCCAAAAAATGCTCTGAATTTAGGAAGTTGGTTGTTTGGGCTGAGAACGCTTCAGCACCCCCTTGTACAATTGAGCAGAGTAGGTTCCAGCAGCCCTTATCTGCCAACATCCTCTTTCGTGAAAATATGAACACTTCTCCCTCCGAATCCGCAGTTTCAGTATCCGTGGATTCGGTTATTCGCAATTTTTTTTTTTTTAAAAGAAACAATTTCCTTTTTTGAGCTATTTTTCAGTCGTCTGAGCCTCCCCGGAACCTTACCTGGTCTAGCGGTGAAGCGGGGCAGGAGCAATCTTACTATGCTCCTGCCCCACTTCACTGCTAGACCACCAGGTAAGGTTCCGGGGATGCGGGAGGGAGGCGGGGTGGGTCAGAGATGGCCAAAAAGTTATTCGGGGTTTTTCACACTTCACGGTCCAGCTCTGAATCTAACCCCCGCGGATACGGAGGGAGAAGTGTACTTCAGATTATTGAGCCACTCTTTCATTACCGTGTGGCCTCCATGAACTACTTGCTTGTGGAATGTTTGACCTTCCTATAATATCTCAGAACTCTGCACTACCTAATTTCCACACAAGCCATTAGCTAGATTCTCTTCCCCCCCCCCAATGAAATATGACACCACCAGTATTGTAATAAGCTCTGACCAGTCTGCTTCCAGCATGATTAGTTTGTTCTACTGTAAGAAACTATTACTCATTATCATACTGTACATGTTTTTACTGTGTTTCAACAACTGTAGCCATTACAACAAATCGAAAGGATGTTACATATAGAAGACTGGAGAAAAGGAAAAGGGCTAATGTTAATGGCGCTTTTTATTTATTTATGCATTTGTATTTTCTGCCTTTCCTACCACCCCTTATTGGAAGGTAATCAGGCTGGATATAAATTTTCTGTTTGTAGCCTTCATCTCACTTCGGAGCTGCGTTTGAGTGCTTCACCATCTATCAACAAAGCCGCTCTGTAAACAGATATAAAACTAAATTATGGAGACAATTTGCCTGCTTTTGCAAATTTGTAGTTCTAAGGTGCGTCCTTCTTCCAGATTACCTAGTTATAATGCAACTTCTTTCTTGCTGAAAATCTGGCTGCCTTTCTGAGTTAAAAATACTGAGGAATGCCTCCTTTCCTTGGATGATATCCCAGAATGAGCGGCTTGAAAAAGCATCCAGATAACACCATGGACTACAAAGCCTAAACAAGAGTGTGCTGATGCTTGTCATAGCTTGTGGCAATTGAATGGAAAGTTTTAAAATGATTGTGGGACTCTGATGACCTGAATAACAAAAATTATGTATGGAAGAGAGTCTCTTGCCAATTTGATGCTTAAATTTTAACTAATTAATTTTATGTTACTTTTTTTGATTGTCCTCACTATAAAAACAACTGAGGCACGATTTTGCATGGCAGCTGTGTAATGTTTGTGCAAATAATTCCCCAAGTCTGTGAGGCAGTTTTAATTCAGGGTTTAACGTGATATTCTGAGAAGTCAGGAAATTCCCACAGAACACAGGAGAATTGAAACCAACCACTAAAATTCTTCTTTGCTCTCAAGTGACCATAAGCAACTTCAAATCTCATTTCCAGCGGTGAGCAGGGCAGGATTCACCAAGTAGGCACGTGCCTAGGGCCCGAAATGGTCAGGGGGGCCCAATGAAGGAGGGCATCAACATTGTTTTTTCCAAACGGCGATGGGCCCCTCCAGCATCGATCGGCAACGCGCCTCCCCCCCCCCCCCCCGATCAGCAATGCGGGCCCCCCATCAACGGAAAGTAAGACAAGCAAGCAACATGGGTAAGAAAGGCAACAGGAACTGTAATTTTGAAAGCAGTGCTGCTTGCCCAAAGCTTTCCTCTGATGCAGCTTCCTGTTTCCGCCTGGGTGCATGGTGGGGTGGGGCGGGGCAGGGGGCCCAGTGTACTTATGTGCCTAGGGGCCTCGACAAATTAATCCTGCCCTGGCGGTGAGAGTAACAGATAGGAAATATCAGTGATGAGATTTGAAGTGTTGTAGAGAGGATGGAGCATGGGCAAAATGAGGTAGGGCATAAGCTCCTTTGGAAGGTAGGGTCAATCTCCCACTTAAAAATGGCATCTCCTTGGCACCTTTGCCTTTTGGACAATGTAAGTTGCATGGCTGTGAGTTGGACTTTTAGTTCTCTTTTAGGCAAGAACTTGTGTACTGGAGCATCGACAATTTGCTGAAATATTCTACCTAGTGTGTGTTGGCAGCCAAAAAAAGCAAACAATGCCAGGAATTATTAGGAAAAGGTTAGAAAATAAGACAAAAACAACATGGTGTGTCCTCACTACCACTACTACTATTTATTATTTCTATAGCTCTACCAGGTGTATGCAGCACTGTACATTAAACACATAAGAGACGGTTCCTGCTCGCAAGAGCTGGCAATCTAATTATGACAGACACACAGGCCAAAAAAAAGGGAGGAATCTACACATGTTGCTCATGTGGGGAGTAAGAAAGTGGCTGATGGACTGCAAGGGATAGGGGACTAATATATGGTAGAATTTAAATGCAGCATCAAAAAAGTGGAGTTTCAGCCTGGAATTGAAAATCGGCAGAGACGGAGCCTGATGTACCAAGTAAAGCATGTCGTTCCAGGCATGCGGCATAGCAAGGTAGAAGGGACAGAGATGGGAGCTGGCAGTAGAGGAGAAGGGTACCGACAAGAGAGACTTATCAGATGAGTACAGTTCCCGGGGCAGAGCATAGGGGAGTAAAAAGAGAGAACATAAGAATAGCCAGACCAATGGTCTATCAAGCCCAGTAGCTCGTTCTCACAGTGGCCAATCCAGGTCCGTAGTACCTGGCCAAAACCCAAGGTGTAGCAATATTCCATGCTACCTATCCAGGGCAAGCAGTGGCTTCCCCCATGTCTTTCTCAATAACATGGACTTTTCCTCCAGGAACTTGTCCAAACCTTTCTTAAAACCAGCTACGCTATCCACTCTTACCACATCCTCTGGCAACGTGTTCCAGAGCTTAACTATTCTCTGAGTGAAAAAAAATTTCCTCCTATTGGAAAGTATTTCCCTGTAACTTCATCGAGTGTCCCCTAGTCTTTGTAATTTTTGACCGAGTGAAAAATCGATCCACTTGTACCCATTCTACTCTACTCAGGATTTTGTAGACTTCAATCATGTCTCCCCTCAGCCATCCCCTTTATCAGTATCAAACACAGAGATAGATCAAGGAGAATGAGGACAGAATAGAGTCCTTTGGATTTGCCTAAGCGAAGGTCATTGGAAGCTCTAGCAAGGGCAATTTCCATGGAATGATGAGGGTGGAAACCTGATTGAAGCGGATTGAGGATGGTTTGAGCCGACAAAGTCAAGACAGCGATGATGGACAGTTCATTCAAATAGTTTGGATAAGAAGGGAGATGAGGTGATAATTGGAGGGGCAGGAGGGGTCCAGTGATGCTTTTTGAGGAGCAGAGTAACTACAGCATGTTTGAAGGCATATGTTACTGTTGCAGTGGAGAGCGGTAAGTTGAGGATATGGCAGATAGAGGGGATGACAGTAGGGGAATAGGTGATCAATAGACGGATGGGGATAAAATCAGAGGAACAAGTGGTAGGTTTGGAGGAGGAAAGAAGGTGTGCAGTTTCCTCTTCAGTGATTTCAGGGAAGAAATAAAAGGTGACAGGGGTTAACATAGGGTCAGCAGAGGGGCCGGGAGGGAGGGGAATGCGGTTCGTTGGAGAACTAAAAGTTAAGTTCTGGGGAGAAAGCAAAGGATAAGTTGGAGGTGAGGGCACCTTAAGTAGAGAGTTCAGCATGGCAAAGAGGGTTGGATCTGAGAGAATCAGTCAAGTGTTTATCGTAGTCTTGGTTAGCAAGCAAAAGGGCAGATTGGAAGGAGGTTAGCAAGAATTTGAAGCATAGGCACCAGCTCTGTGGGTGCCCGAGCATCTTATGCAGCAGTCCAGGGTTCCTTCCATTCCCCCACCCGCAGGATCCATCACTGCAGCTGCTCTTTTACTGTTCAGGCCACTGGTGGTGTGAGTGAAGTAAACATGCTGCCTTCCGTAGCCTATAAACATTCCCTCTGCTTCCAATTAGTACTATTATTATGAGGGCGGGGTGGAGTGGAGCTTGAACACCCCCAATCATTTTGAAAAGTTGGCTCCTATGATTTGATGTGCATGAAGTCAGCATTCAAGTGGGATTTCAGTCAGTGGCATTCTGCAAATCAGACACAGGAATGTAAGTAGCAGATCTTGGGGGTTAGCCAGGGTTGGGGTTTAGTGCGCCTTAAAGAGTGGAGGAGCGAGGGTATCAAAAGAGGAGACGAGAATAGTATTATTTTTGAATATTATATGCATTTCTGGTCATTGTATCTAAAAGATATATAGTGAAACTAGAAAAGGTTTAAAGGACCCCCAAAATGATTAAGGGGATGGAACTGCTCTAATATGAGGATAGGCTTAAGAGTATCGCTCTATGGTACAGCCACACCTCGAATACTGTGTGCAATTCTGGTCGTCATAGCTCAAAAAAGAAATAGCAGAATTAGAAAAAGTACAGAGAAAGGCGACAAAAATTATAAAAGGGATGGAAACACTTCCCTACAAGGAAAAGCTAAAGTGTCTAGGGCATTTCAAATTGGAGAAGATGGGCTCAGGAGAGATATGATGGAGGTCTCTAAAATACTGAGTGGAGAGGAAAGGGTAGATATGAATTCCTTGTTTACTCTTTCAAAAAATACTAGGATTAGGGGGCATGCAATGAAGCTACTAAGTAATAAATTTAAAACAAATCGGAAAAAATATTTCTTCACTCAACATATAATTAATCTTTGGAATTCATTGCCGGATAATGGTAGTGAAAGCTGTTAGCTTAGTGGGGTTTAAAAAAGGTTTGGATTATTTCCTAAATCAAAAATCCATAGGCCATTATTGAGTTGAGTTGGAGAAATCCACTGCTTATTTCTAGAATAAGTAGCATAAAATCTGGTTTATTCCTTGGGATCTTGTCAGTTACTTGTGACCTAGGCTGGCCACAACAGGATACTGGGCTTGATGGACCGTCAGTCTGTCCCTATATGGCAACTCTTATGTTCTTATGCTAGTTTAGGGTTCTTCAGCTTGGAACAGAGACAGCCGAGGAAGGATAAGATTGAGATCTACAAAATCCTGAGTGATGTAGATGGGTAAATGTGAATCAATTATGTTTTCAAAAAGTACATGGTAATTTTTTAAAAATGAATATGAGGAAATGTAGAGTAGGAGAAGCAAGCAGCCCAGGTATTTGCTGATTCTTTGGAAAAAGGATGTTAAGGCAAATGATCATTTGGACTTTGTTAATGTACCTGCAAATGGTGCTTATGTGAAATATCATGGGAGGTTGAGACAGTAAGTCTGTTTCTTGAAATGAGGTAATTACCTTGATCTCTAATATGTCATCTTTCATATGTGCATTAGCTAGACTATCTTTGACCACAGTTAATATGTTACAGAATCAGGTGATTAAGTTAATGAATGCACCTTTTCAAGAAGATAAGATTATGAGTGTACTGAAACATTTTGTTCCAGAGAGGCTTGGGAAAATCCACTGCTTATTCCTAGAATAAGCAGCATAAAATCAGTTTTACTCCTTGGGATCTAGCTAAGTACTTGGGACCTGGGTTGGCTTTTGTTGGAAACAGGATCCTGGGCTTGATGGACATTCAATCTGTCCCGGTATGGCAATTCTTATGTTCTTACGAGGTATCTCCTTTTTTGACTGGTTTTCCTATTGAACGTAGCAAATTAATCTTTTTGGAGGGGCCAAGCTGTAAGATGTCAACTGAATCAGTTTCTGGAGCAATATTTTGAATCAATACCAATATCATTTTTTGAAAAGATCATTGTTGTGAAATGTTCTTTATTGGACTCTCTTGTAACTGGACTTGACCAACTTCATATGGGAGGGTCTTTTACTAAGGCGTGCTAGCCAATTTAATGCACGCTAAATATTAATGTGCGCTAAATCTTAACGCGTCCATTATATTCTATGGACGTGTTAGCATTTAGCGTGTGCTATTTAGCTCGTGCGCATTAGTAAAATACCCCCACAGATTTTTATATCCATTTATTGATTTATCATTTGCATTTGACTCTAGTACTGTATATGCAACATTTCCAAATAGGTTTTGGTAGTAAAGTCTTTTCTTGGTTTCAGTTATTTTTAATGGGCTTCTGATTGGTTTCCTATAATGCGAGGAGTTCTAAGGGGATCCTCCCTTTCTGCCTTGCGATTCAATTCATATTTTATTATTATGCGATTTACTAGATTTTTTCCTGTTATTTATGGATTATATACTGCCAACATTTTGATTTTTGCTCTTTTTTCGATGCTGGTAGGTATTTCTCAGTTCAAACTTTCTCATTTATTGAGGACTGGTGTTTAAAAAATGGTTTATCCATCCATAACAAAAAGTCAGAAGCTACTATAGCCTTTCTGGAAACAAAAGATCTTTATACAAATGTGATCTTTTGAGAAGTAATTTTATTCCAATTAGGAAGGAAGTATCATTTATTATAGGTTCCAAATAAACAAGATAGTACATAAGAACATAAGCAGTGCCTCCGCCGGGTCAGACCACAGGTCCATCCCGCCCAGCAGTCCGCTCCCGCGGCGGCCCAAAACAGGTCAAGACCTGTCTGAATCATCAGAAGGGGCTCCCTTGCCACCTTGGTTTCCCATTTAAGTCCTGCCTTCCTATCGAAGTCCTAGCCCTCCGGTCTTGCACATGCACGACCAGGTTAGTTTATAGTAAGAAGAGCATTTTACAAAATGAGAGTTGTGAGTGTTTATGTCTGTATTAAGAACAGACAGAATGTCATTTGGATGTGTAGTTATTAATTTTACCATATTTGGATTTCTGAACATCATTTATTTGGGTTTATCAGCCAGAGCTTTTCAGTCATTGCCAATTATACAGAATGCAGTTGCTCATCTCATTTTCGGTGTGAGAAAATCTGAGCATATTTCTCCAAAACTTTACAATGTTTAGGGTTACATTACAATGATTAGCAGTTGCACCTAGTGACAAATTTTATATTTAAACAAAAAAAATCCCACAGTTAGTGTGATCGTATTGGTGTTTGCTACAAGAGGTCGCTGTATAGTTCTCAGCCCAACCAAGAAGAGAATGATGTGGAACCACGAAACTTACAAGTTATTTTAAAAATGAAACAAAAAGTGTCAAGAAAAGTGTGCAATAACTTATAAGTTTTGTGGCTCCACATCATTCTCCTCTTGGTTGGGTTGATAACTTTTCTGTGGCCCCTTGTAAAAGAGAAAGTTGTATAAAGCCTAGGTAAAAATGGCAACCTCTTTACTTCAAAAAGATTCCCAGCACGTTGTGAAAAACTCATAGCCAGCTTTGTCCCTGTAATGGATAAAAGCAGAGCACGGTCCCTGGTCAGGAGAGCTGACCAGGTTAAAAGTAAGGATATTGAAATGGCTGACTACCCCTCAGACAGTGAGGTAGAGCAGGAAAGGTATGAGCCTAAGAATATCCAGCAGAGAATGCCATATCAGAATAAGTTCATCAGTAAGCCTGTTAGGACTTTTTCTGAGAAGGGTAGACCTAGTCCTGCAAGGTATTCACATCTCCAGCCTAGGAGAAACCAGAGTTATTTCCCTAGGGATTTCCAGCCCAACCCCTCTGCTCCTAGGAGAGATGGGTGGGGCTATGACACACATAAAAGCAGAGCCCTGAATCACAGAGAGAGAGGCAGAGATGGAGGTGAAGCAGGGGAATCAAGGCAAAGGCACTAGCAGCCAAGCAAGCAGGAAGGTGAGGGGAGGTATCTCTCTCCTCAGCCCCACAGCAGTGAGGACATGGATATGGCAGAGGACTTCCCAAGCCTGAGCCTAACTGCTGAGAAAGCTGAAGTAATGGACACTACTGAATTGTGTCTGGAAGCTGACTATAACCCAGAGAGAATGGAGGTTAGTCCATGAGGTGAAAGGAAGCCAGGAAACTGTCTTACTAAGCTGCATTGGTGTGCTGGCTCTCTGTAACCTGAGACCAGCTGACCTTGATTAGGTAGAGAAGGAAAACCTCTTGTATCTCTTATCTTATGAAGCCATGGGATAAAGTCCCGGTAGAACTAACAACTTATCTAAAGCCCTGCTGTGCTTCCAGGGCTGAAAGCCCAGCTGATGCTGATAAGCTACATTGAACGCCTGAGCTCTGAACGGAGTCAGAGCTGGGCATTGAACACTTTACTTTACAAGATCAGCTGGGGAGCTGGGAACTGTATTTCCAAAGTTTGCTATTCTTTTCTACTGGCTTAGTTTATGCAGTCTACTTACATTGATTTGGAATTTGTTTTCATGGCATTTCTGTTTATTTAAACCCTGATGAAGAGGACTATCTTTAAAGTAGAGAAAGTCCAGGGAACTGGAACTGTATGCCATACTCGGTTCTCAAGCCATTCTGACAACTGTATGACATTATTACTTTGTGCTTAATTTTTGCATTCCTTGAGGGTAGCTGATAGTATTCAGACCCCCTGTCCAATAAAGCCTAGGAATGAGAATTTGAACATACTTGAATTGTGTCTTCTCCTTTTTGGCAAGCATATCTCAGTGTGGCCTGGGCAGACTAGGCGGGTGCCTAGGTCTGCTTTACCTGAAAAGCCTTCCTCTTTCCTGGGGAAGCCACGCCAACAGGTCAGGATTCGGCACAGCTAAACTGCCTGACGGTCAGAGCAGGGGCTAGCTGTGTGACAACGTATAATAACCTCATTAATACTGACAGTTCTCTCTGTTGCCCCCTATGTACTGACACTATTGTGTTCTTCCTTTGCTCTTCTCAATGACCCAAATTCATTTCCTGGTCAAGTAGAAGATAATTATATAACAGATCACCTAGGTGGAAAGACCATCCAGGTACCTATTTTATAAAACCACATAGATAGGGTTACCAGACTTCCGGTTTTCCCCGGACATGTCTTCCTTTTGAGGACATGTTCAGGGGTCCAGATGGCTTTTCAAAACCTGGCACTTTGTCCAGGTTTTGAAAAGAAATCACGCCAGGAGGGGGCATCCGCACATGTGCAGATGCAATGCGTTGATGTTACGTGCACACACGCATTCCTGTGACATCATTGCATCACAGATGCCGACGAGGGAAAACTCGGAAGACCCGTTTCGAAATTTCAAGTTTACGCCCAGCAGTGTATGAGGAGCTATCAAGACACAAGGTGAACAAAGCTATGGGACCGGACAAACTACACCCCAGGGTGCTCAGGGAGTTGAGTGACGTCCTGGCGGAACCGTTATCCGCGCTCTTCAATCTTTCCCTAAGTACAGGAAGAGTCCCGTTGGATTGGAAAATGGCTAACGTCATTCCACTCCACAATAAGGGATGCAGGACGGAGGCTGAGAATTATAGACCGGTGAGTCTCACATCGATAGTGAGTAAACTTATGGAAACACTAATCAAACGCCAATTGGATACGATCCTGAACGAGGAGAATCTACGAGATCCCCATCAACATGGTTTTACGAAGGGAAGGTCCTGCCAATTAAATCTGATCAGCTTCTTTGACTGGGTAACAAGAAAGCTGGATATAGGGGAGTCCCTGGACGTCGTGTACTTGGACTTCAGCAAAGCGTTTGATAGCGTCCCACACCGCAGGTTATTGAGCAAGATGGGTTCGATGGGACTGGGTGAAACATTAAGCGCATGGGTTAGGGACTGGTTTAGAGGTAGACTTCAGAGGGTAGTGGTAAACGGTACCCTCTCCGATATGACAGAGGTGATCAGTAGAGTGCCGCAGGGCTCGGTCTTGGGCCCGATCCTATTTAACATCTTCGTAAGAGACTTGGCTGAAGAGCTTCGAGGTAAAATTACATTATTCGCCGATGACGCCAAACTATGCAACATGGTAGGCAACCACACAGCAGATGAAAGCACAGTGCCCGACAAAAGCTCAATGCCCAACAGTATTACGCAGGACCTACTCCTGCTGGAACATTGGTCAAAGACTTGGCAACTAAGTTTCAATGCCAAAAAATGCAAGGTCATGCACCTTGGTGGCAAAAATCCATGCAGGACTTACACCCTAAATGGTGAGATCCTAGCAAGGACTGTAGCAGAACGTGACTTGGGGGTGATCATTAGCGAAGACATGAAGACTGCCAATCAAGTGGAGAAAGCTTCATCCAGGGCTAGACAAATCATGGGCTGTATCCGTAGAAGTTTCATTAGCCGTAAGCCCGAGGTCATAATGCCATTGTACAGATCCATGGTATGACCCCCATCTGGAATACTGTGTACAATTCTGGAGGCCGCATTATCAAAAAGATGTGCGGAGAGTTGAATCGGTTCAGCGAATGGCCACCAGGAAGGTCTCAGGACTCAAGGATCTCCCGTATGAGGAACGACTGGGTAAGTTGCAGCTGTACTCATTCGAGGAACGCAGAGAGAGGGGAGACATGATCGAGACGTTCAAATATGTCACAGGCCGTATCAAGGTGGAAGAGGATATCTTTTTCCTTAAAGGACCCACGGCAACAAGAGGGCATCCGTTGAAAATCAGGGGTGGGAAATTTCATGGCGACACCAGAAAATATTTCTTCACCAAAAGGGTGGTTGATCGCTGGAATAATCTTCCACAACAGGTAATTGAGGCCAGCAGCGTGCCAGATTTTAAGAAAAGATGGGATTGGCATGTGGGATCTCTTCATGGAGGTAGTTAGGGGGTGGGCCATTAGTGTGGGCAGACTAGATGGGCCGTGGCCCTTTTCTGCCGTCATGTTCTATGTTTCTGTGCCTTCCTGCCCAATGAACAGGCAGCGGGGGTGGGGATGGGGGTGGAGCTAGGGCATAACAGGGCATGGATGGGTGGAACTGGGCGAGCCTGGGGGCAGGTCTAGGGGGTCCAGATTTTACTGATGTAAAATCTGGTAACCCTACACATAGATAGCTGTGTATCTTTATAAAATTGCTCCACAAAGACTGCAGAAATTGTGACTGAAATGAAGCCACAGATATTTACACCTGTTTGGGAATATTTTAGAAAGCATGAGGGCAATTCTATAACTGGGTGCCCATAAATGGATACCTAGTGGGTATCTAATAAGAGTCTATTCTATAAATAAGCATAGGCACCTACCTTCCTTTATAAAATACTAGCTTAACCAGAAATATATGTGCCTTTATGTTAAATCCCATCAAATGCCTACTTTAGAGCTGATATGAGTATACTTGTGTACCTAAGTGCTAGAGACTTGCACATATCTTACAGTATTCTATAAGTTATATTCTATAGGCTTGTTCTACAAAGGGCACCTAGAGAAATGGTGGCACACCTAAACTGGAGCACCCAAATGTGGGCATGCATGCAACAAAGAATATACATAAGTAAATATCAGCACTCAACTATAGTGGCATGCCCAGTTCTCAGAATGTTTAGTTGCAATTGCACGCCAACGTGTATATGATATATGAACAAGCCCCAAAAACTAATGGTTCTCACTGGTGTTTTACCTCCCTGTTAAATGTATATGTATATTTATTTGTTTAAACGCTCACAGTTTATTATTGGGGGGAAAAAGACTTCAAGCGCTCGCAAGTGCTGAACATTAATTTCAACTTGTCGAGTCACCCTGTTTTTGTGAGATATCATTAGTCTTTAAAAAACAAACAAACCAGGATTGCAAACCTGCTGTTGTACTCGTTATATTCAGTTGAATTCACTTAATTTATCTTCTAGAATTTTATTTTATTTTTATTTATATACTTAACGCTTCCCGTTCACTTTGTATTGAAAAGAGTAAGTACTTAGCTTGAGTGGAAAATCAACACTGACATCACACACATGGGAACATTTTTGAAAATGGCCGCTGCTAACGGATAGCCTAATTTCTCTCAGGAAGACACCCCCCTGCTGGCCATGCTTATGTTGCCCAGGCTATAGAAGTTATTCTCAGATTTTAACCAAAGGAGGGGCTACCTGTGCCTGAGGTAGTTACTATGTTGGTCCCAGGCTCTGGTTGTCTTGCTTGCCAGGGTCTCCTTCTTTCTTCTTTCTCCGTGCTAACCATCCATCTGCCATCTCTGTCCTCAGCCTTCCATTTCCCTTCCCTCCCCCGGAGGTCTGGTATCTTTCCTTTTATTCGTCTCCATCCACAGATCCACCTTTTCTCAACTACCCTTTCATCCAGCATCTCTCCCTCCTTCCCCACCACCCCAGGGTCCACCATCTCTTCCTTTCTCTTCCCAACTACCCTATTATCCAGTATCTCTATCCCCCCTCCACACCATCCCTTATGTCCAACTTCTCTCCCTTTCTGTTCCTTCCCTCCCTAAATCCCATTGTCCATCATCTCTCACCCTCTCCTCTATTTTCAGACCCATTATTTCTTCCCCCCCAAAGTCCAGCATATGCACGTCACTTTGAACTCCCCTTTCCTCCCTCCCTCCCTCCGTGTACTTCTACACCAGGGCCCCTCTCCCCTAAAGGTCTGTCCCCCCAAAGGCCTGCACCTCCCCCTGAAGGCCTGCACCCCACCCCTAAAGACCTGCCTGTCCCCCCTGAAGGCATCCCTGAAGGCCTGCTTCCTCCTTGAAGGCAATAATGGATGCCTAAGCATTTAGCGTGCTAAATTGGTTAGCACGCCTTTATAAAAGGACCCATAAGTTACCTTCTACTCCCTATGCTACCACTTATCAAGAACAGTTTCCCTGCAGGTAGTGCTCTGGTCAATTCCCAGGTTGACCCCTATAGCAGGGTGCTGGTTCTTTATAGATAGCTGCTTGATGGGGTGTTAGCAGTAGTTTCAAGTTCAAGTTTATTTTTGACTTATTGAATCGCTTAATTTAATTTGCTAAGCGATTTACAGATTAAAAAAAATAGGTACATCAGATTAATTATAAAAGGATACATAGGTTTGACACACTATCATACAAAATAATAAATAATGTCATACAAACTAACAGATACACGGGGGAAGAAAGGGTAGAACTACAATCGTATATATAAAAGAGAACATAAATGGTAAAAACAACAGTAGATGTGAACATAAGAACATAAGAATTGCCGCTGCTGGGTCAGACCAGTGGTCCATCGTGCCCAGCAGTCATCTCGCGGGGGCTCTTAGGTCAAAGACCAGTGCCCTAACTGAGTCTAGCCTTTCCTGCGTATGTTCTGGTTCAGCAGGAACTTGCAGTTTTCCCCCACTCTCTGGGTGAAGAAGAACTTCCTTATGTTTGTACGGACGCCCAAAATGTAGAGAAAACCCTAAGCTACAGAGATAAATAGCTGTTCAAAGAGAGAGAGAGAGAGAGAGAATAAACTTGTTTGAGGACATTCTATGTCAATATAGTCCCAGTTCTGCTGATTGTAGTAGCAGTTCTTGGTTCACCGTATAGAAATCTTATTTTAAATGATAAAATCAACACGGTTACCAAATGTTCAATCTTCCATTCACCAGCTGGTAGTTGGCATGTCAGTGCTTTGGCTACGCTTCAGCTATGTTCCTTTTTTTCTTTCTTTCTTTCGTTCTTTTTTTTTTTTTTTTCATGAGTGTGGCAGGAAGCCCAGAAACATAGACTTATTTTGTAGAAGGCTGGCTGGCACTAAAAACATTTTAGAGTAAGCATGAAGATTGTTGAGAAAAAGAAAGCAGAGCACTGTAAGTACGGCTTCATTACAATTTTAAAAACAAGGCAGATTATGCAAGCCAGCTTGCTTAGATATTTGTGTTTGAAAGCTGTAGTTTCTTGTCATGTTGGGATAGTTGAAAATGGGGGTGTGATGGGCTGTTACACTGATGTATCCACTGGGTCTTTAGCAGTCTGTTTATTACACATGATACAGTGAGGTGAGTTTTTTTTAAAGGAAAGCCTTCTGTAGCCATTGTTAAAACACCACTTGTTTACAGATGACTGAAATAAAAACTGGTTTTCATTTTGTTGTTGTTGTTGTTGGGGGTAGGGTGGGAGCGCTCACGGTGAAGTGAAAAGGGATGTTGTTGACAGCTCTCCACATGTCCAGCTTTTTAGACGCAATGATTATTTCATATGCTTTGCAGTGCTGCGTGGATGGATTCTGTAGTTATTGAGAATAGACTAGATCAATCAGAGAGAAAAATGAAAGCATCTCTAAACCTACTACAATATATATATATATATATATATATATATATATATATATATATATATACTAGTGTTTTAGCCCGTTACATTCATTACAGTAACGGGTGCTCCACCTATACCCTGACTCTGACCCCACCCAAGCCCCACCTCTATCATGCCCGGACCCTGCCTCCCACTGATCCCAGTCCCACCACCTCACCTTTCACCATTTCATTTGTACCCTCCTGACAGGGTCTTTACTTACCCGAGGCGGCAGCAGCAGTCCTGACGTACCAACTTTTCCTCCCTCAGTGCCCCAAAGCAGCAGTGGTCCTACCATTTCCATCTCTCCCTTTCCCCCTTTCACACCCTCTACCATCTCTCTCTGACCATGTTTCACCTCTTTTGCCATCTTTCCCTTTCCTGTCCCCCTCTGTCCTTCCCCAAGACCATCTTTCTCTCTCCTGCCCCTCCACACTCCCTGAAGTCTGTCTCTCCCTATCCCCTACCATCTCTCCTGGTCCCCCTAGTAGCCCCTCTGTCCTTCTCATCCATCTGTCTCTGTCTCTCTCTCCTCACCTCCTGCCTCTGCGGAACTCTCGCAGCTCCTCCTCGTCCTCCTCCAGCCAGGCTTCAGCCATCTTCCGCCGCGGCCTGCAGCCGCCAACAGCCACCGCTGTGGCCGACATCCGCCTCGGGGGATTCTCACGCATGCGCACTCCTACCTGCGGTGCCCTACAGCGCACGGAAAAACGGAAGAACGCAGGTGGGAGTGCGCATGCGCGCTTAGGGCTTTATTATATTAGATACAGTGGAACCTTTGGTTTTCGAACATAATTCGTTCCAGAAGCATGTTCGTAAACCAAAGTGCTCGTATATCAAAGCGAGTTTCCCTATAGAAAATAAGGGAAACTCGCTTGATTCGTTCCACATCCCCAAAAGACCCCCCCCCCCCCCCGAGGACCGGCATCCCCCCCCCACCACAATGGAGCATCGGCACACAGCACCAACCCACAGGACGTGCCAGTGCTCAAAGAACCTACCGCCTGTCAAACTAGACAAATTTTAGCTCTCCTATGTGGGTGCATATGATTCGTTTATTATTGTAGATGTAAAACTTTTTTACTGATGAGTTAGCAAACTGTGCTCTGAATTTGTAACATGTGGCTTATTACATGGACCCCCTCTGTCTTTTATGCCATTTACAGTATGCTTCATGAAGTTCCAAGCACAGACATGGTGTTAAGTGTTCTGTAGTTTTCCAAGTGTGCTATTCATAATTTTATGATTGGCCTTCCCAAGCTAATACTGAAAACAAAAGAATTATGGTTTTACTTCCTTTCCTAAACCTTAAAATATCTTTTGCATTCCTTGCCGATGCTAAAGATCCAATCCAAGTCTTTACTGAGCCATTTTAGTAAACCACAAAGAATGTTAGTTCTAATCTTACCCTCAAAAAAACTGTCACATTCCCAGATATTTAATATTAGTGCCAATGTAAATGTTTATGGCTTGAGTATTCACAATGCCAGAGTTTCTGAGGGAAAACTTTGGCAGTCCTTGTTATTCAACAGACATGATCAGATAGAAAAATAGCCGGACTTAACCAGCAGTGGTGCACTCCATTCCGAAGGAGTACTTGAAACTCTTCAGTCTGGCATATGAGGGGTGCTGAAACGTTCTCAAAGTAAACTAAGTACGTTTAATCCAGTTCCTCTCATGACTCCTTCCCCTGGTTTCCAAAGGGTACAAGGAAGAAGTGAGATACCTACTACACTCTAGGACAGTGTCCCGCAAACTTTCTTGAGTCACGGCACACTAAAGGTAGTGGCCGTGGCTCGAGGCACCTGGAAGTGTGCAGATATCGCCGTGATGACACCACACGCATGCGTGACATCATCATGTTGATGTCCACATGTGTACGAAGGCCCTCCAGGTGAGCCCTGAGATACCAGTGGGGGGTGCCAGATGGAAAGAGGGCCAGAGAGAAAGATAGGTGCTGGCACCCACTGATTGCCTACAGGACATGTCCTGTAGGTAGTCACCTGGCGCCTCTCCTCCTCCCCAGTGTACCATGGCACACCTGAAATCTCAGGAGGCACACTGTGCCTTGGCACACAGTTTGAGATACACTGCTCTAGGAGGTCAAAAGAGAGCAGACTTCCTGAAAAAATTTTTTTTTAAAATTCACATTTTAAGGGGATAATTTAATAAAATCATTTTGCATTTATTTACTTCATTTGTTACGATTTATTAACCACCTTTATGAAGAGATTCAGCCTAATAATACTTACAATTTTGATCACAGCATAACAATGGTAGAATGACCAAATATATGCATAAATACTGTATATCAGTGTGGTAAACTTGGAAATGCCAAATTGAAACCTAGTAATAGGACTAACATAATGCATTATCATAAATAATAATAATTTTATTTTTATATACTGCCAAAGCCATGACAGTTCGAGGCGGTTGACAACAAGAGGCGCTGGACAATCAGCGAAGTAGTTACAATACAAAGTCGAAGAAGTTACAATGCAAAGTCATCGAAAATAAGGTACAGGTTGGGAGGAGTGATACACTAGATTCATAGGTTACAATCGGTTAAACAAATTCTTTTTTATAGATTTTCTAAAACTGAGGTAAGATGAGGAATGGTTGATGATGTTAGCCATCCAGTCGTTCCGTTTGCCTGCCTGGGAGGCAAGAGTTCTGTCCAGGAATCTTTTGTAGTGGCAGTCCTTTAACGATGAAAAGGAAAACAAATGAATTCTGAGTGTGGACCTAATGGAACTGTCCAGATTACTTGAGAAACCACATACATAGGTCAAAAATTGATTTATAGCAAAGGCAAATATAGACATACAACAGGTTCAAGTTCAATTTATTTAATATACTTCAAATATAAAAAAACAGAAGGCAAATCTAAGTGGTGCACAATAAAAAATGTAAAAACACAAAAAACAAATTACATAGGGTAAGAACAGAAAGAAGAGAAAACATAAAGGAAAACAATTGAGAACATGGGAAAAAAGGGACTCAGGGATTACAATAAAAATAAAAAGGTTGGGGAAAGGGATGAACAATGTAGTAAGGGAGGGAACAAAGAATTTAAATCTGCCCACACAGAAGAAGAGTAGCCATCAGGAGGAAGCACTGTGGAACAATTAGATAACAAAAATATGAAAACTGTTAGGACAGTATGAGGGGCTGCTGAAAAGTTCTCAGCCCAACCAATAAAGCTGGGGCAGTCTCCATTGAGGGTTCTACACATAATGAAGAGGTACGTCTAAGTCCATTTCAGACGTATGGCACTATACACCCAAAGTCGGCAGCAGGAAAATGTCCATTCTCAAAAAATATGTCTAAAAATTTTAGGGGGGAGAGTCGTCTATCTGGACATCCATGCTATTGTTCATCCAGACCATCAGGTTGTCTGTCTTTATACCACATTCTCGACCAAAATTTCGTCTAACTCCCGCACACCCAGAATAAGGCCTTTTGGATGTGGGAGGGGCCAGCAATGTGATGGCTGGCCACCCAGATATGGTAACAGAGCAGTGGGGTACCTTACAGGGCATTGCTATGAACTTCACAAAAACGGTGCCACATAAGCATCTCACCAGAACTACCTTGTAGGTTATGGTGAGCTGCCAAAACCCACTATACCCACCTGTCTACAACCCCAGTATCACTTATGGCTGCAGGTGCCACCTACAGTATATTGCAGTACATTAGGATTTTGAGGAGTTTTGTTAGGTGCACATGTTTATGGGCCTGGGTCCTCCTCTCTATGGTTCATTAGCCTACCCCACAGGCTATTTAAGACACCTGTGTGTAGCTCTAATAGGCTTTCCTATACTAGGTGCTGATGTTCTGGAGACAGGCATATACGTTTTTATTCCGATCTTTGTGAGGGGGTCAACATTGGGGGAGTGTGTGTGTGTGCGAGGGGGTCTTTACTTTGTCTCTGCAGTTGTTATTTAGTCACTTTGGATATTTTTGGGGCACTTATACTTCTTTTTACATCGTTTAACTCACAATGTATATGTTCCTTCCAGGAAGTCTAGTAAAACATTTGATTATTCCTGCAGAACGACTAAGTCTAGGTCGGCCCACATCCCACCCCAACCACTCCTCCAACTATGGGCTAGATTCACCAACCTACCCAATCGGGCCCGATCCGAGCAGTTCCAACGAATTCTACAAACTAAAATATGCAGATGGGGGCGATCGGAGGAATGCCCCCATCTGCTGGCACGAAACGCTTTTGTGTGATCCCCACGCATGTGCAGACCATCTGTAGATGGTCTGCGCATGCCCATCCGAGCCACGACCTTTTTTTATTTAACTCTTCCATTTTTTTTTTTTTTTAATTAGTTTTTAGCCTTGCAAGCCCGTGGTTTTCACCCACTTTAAACCCGCGGGTTAAAACCACGGGCTCGCAGGGCGGAGAAGGGCAGGAGAGATTTGGGGAAGGGCAGGAGAAAACCGGGGCAACGATGCGGCGATTCGGGGTGAGCAGGCAGGAGAGATCTGGGCAGAGTAGGGCAGCGAGCAGAGCAGAGAGCAGGGCTTCCAGAGTCGGAAAGACGTTTTCGACTGGTCCCCAGCAGTCGCTTCTTGGGTTGATCAGCCAGCCCAGTCAGTTTGAAGATTTAGATTGGTGAATCGCGTCCCTGTCCACTTTGCATGCGTTTCTCATCCTTTGCATGCACGGATTCAAAGCCGATCACAGGAGAGGTTAGTGAATAATGCAGGAGGGAAATCTGGTCGCAAAGGGGTCGCAAACCGATCAGTACTCGATCGGTTTGCCTTGTGAATCTAGCCCTATGCCCCTTTCAGCTCTGGGTGCACAGTGGCATTCAGAGGCCTAAAAAATCTCTGGATACATAAAAAAATAATTTTGATTGTCAGCAATTGGATGACCTGTCTTTTATGGGTTTTTAGATATGTTTATGTTTTGATTATGAGCCACTTACCCCCTGTTTTACTAAGGTGCGCTAACTGCTTTAACACGCACTAAATCTATGCGTGTGCTAAACGTTAACGTGTCCATAGACTAACATGCACGCGTTAGCATTTAGCGCGTGGTTAGTGCACGCTAAAATGCTTAGCGCACCTTAGTAAAAGAAGCCCTTAGTCTAGTGATTTTCCACTTTTTTCATTCTGTGGAAAAATATGAAATGAAAAAAGTGGAAAAATCGCTGGACTAATTGTATTGCCCTCTACGGAAACTGCCCCAATTTTGTTGGGCAGAGAACTTTCAAAGGTCCTTCATACAAATTATACCATAATAGACAAAATAGAATATTCAAATAACATAGATACCATAGCACCATGATACCAATGAAGCACATATTAGGCACACATTAGAACATTAACGCAATTACCAGCAGGAGGGTGCCCAATCCCTCCTGCTGGACACAAACCCCCCCAAACCCATGCACCCACCCCGCCGGAACCCCCTCCATACACCCTGACCCCCCTCTAACCTTAGATGGCCGGACAGACAGGTCCTCCCTCCCTCCATCTGTCCATCTGGTCCGCCTTCCTCTGAATGGCAGGCCTGCCCCTTCCTGGTGCATTGTGGGATGCACTGGGGAAGGGCCTAGGGACTGATTAGCCCAGGTGCCTAAGGCCACGACCATAGGAGAGGCCTTAGGCACCTTAGCCAACCTATGGCAACCGAATTAATCCTGCCCTGAACAGTCCCTTGTATTGTCCTTTTCATTTGCATTAGAAGTAGTGTTGTCTAATTCTTCATTTGTACTTTTACTGTCATGTTCATTATCATCTTTATGCTGTCCAACTACAGAGACGGCTTTCACAGAGTTAGAGTCATTGTCTTATTGTTCTAATGATTTTCCACCTGATGGCAAACTATTTGAATATCTTCAAGAATTGATGCAAGAATGTCAATCTTAAGGCCAGGCAAGCATTCTTCCTCTCTAAAGAATCTATTAATCCAATAGATCTGGGGTGTCCAAACTGCGGCCCTGTGAAGTATTTTGTGCGGCCCCGGTCAAGGGCAATGCAGTGTTTTCCTCTGCTGCCCCTGTGTGTTTATCTTCTTGCCGGCTCCCTCCTCTGTCTTGCTGCAGCGTTTGTGCAGCCCCAGAAACATTTTTTTCAGCCAGTGCGGCCCAGGGAAGCTAAAAAGTTGGACACCCCTGCAATAGATAGTCACCCAAATTTTCCATGGAATGACCAGAAGTCTGTTGTTGTAGAGACATATATCTGTTCACTGCTAAAAGCTTCAGCTTCATTATCGCTTTAAAGTGACCTAACTCATCACTGTTCTATTTGGCTGGAAACTACTAACCAGTTCAACAAACAGAGGCAACTCCAATGTTCTCATAGGCTATATTCACTGAACAGCAACATTTAAGATGAGATGATCCATTGTTTACGTGCGGAGGTTTGCAATAGCAAAATCCTGTTCCCAGTTTTGCTGTTTCATTTGATTTACTGAGCAATCATCATTTACATCTTGCTTCCACTTTTACTTTTTACTTTTAACTGCAAGTATCAGATATAACTGAGTAAAAGTTGTAAAAATTGATGAAATTATTACTTCAGTAAAAGTAACAAATGTAATCCTCTACTTCTTTACAACAGTGTCTCTCAAACTCTGTGCCATGGTACAGTGGTGTGCCCCAAAGAGATTCCAGGTGTGCCACGAGAGATTCCAAAATTTTACTTTATTTTTTAAAATTCCCTTCATAAGTTTTCATTAGAATAGATGACATGTAAATCACCTACACAAGAGTCTGTCAATGTTATGAGCGTCTGTGTGCATAAGGATACAATCACCCAAACATCATTATTTGATGTGATTGGTCGTTGAAAACTAACAAGTATTTTTATTTATTTATTTATTTTTATGCAGTAGTTATCCTTACTTGAGCAAAAATGCAATCAAAGCTTTGTTGCAAAGCAAAGAGTGGATATGTCCTAATAGGATTGGTGAACACTATTTATCATGTAAAAGTCCTTTATTCATCAAATAATTAACAGTTCAAACTCAATGATTCGACATGTACATGTTTCGGCCGCAACCATCCTGCCTCAGGAGTCTAAAGAGTCTTGTGGGTGAAACAAATCCACACATGTACAAACTTCTGGTATGATGGCAAATATATTGGTGCTATGAAACCCAACACATGCAGGAATAAAAACCGAACCAATTTTCTGCTGTCAGCCTTTGTCTCTGCCAGCCTGCCTCTCATAAACTCTTTCCTCAGTGGAACATATCTCTAATGGACTGATTTGTTCTCTTAACCCTGGCCAGTTGCTGCTGCCCTTCTCTGTCTTCATTTCTACTAGTAATTTCGGTTGCTACCATGCTTAATTCTCTCCCACGTCTCCACTCATTCTGTTTCTGGTTTTTGATCATTGCTTTGTGCTTCTTGGCAAGTAGGCTAATGGTAGTAGAGAGAGGGGGTTCCTCGTTTGCCCAGATAAAAAGGAAGGTTTGGTGAAAGAAAGGAAGGGAGCAAGTGGGTGAGGAAGGAATGGACAAGGGAAAGGAAAAGAATGAGAAGATGAAGTATTGGGACTGTAAATTGTTTAAATATTATGACCCCAGTATTCGGATGACAGCTGAATATCGGCCAATGTATATAGGGCTTATTTACTAAAATGTAGGAATTACTACACACACACCAACAGTTAATGCAATGTCTTAACAGTGCATGGAAATCTCCACATTTGAACAACTGGCACAGAAGAACATATGGAATGGGCATTTTACAGTGCACATGTAAATCATTATTATGCATTAACTATTAACATGGCAGAAAACACAAAGCAGTTACCACCATCTCAAGAGGTATAACTACATTGTGCAATGTGCATTATGTGTTGGGCAGTTGACTCTGAGCAACTTTTTCTCTGTATGGCCTTAAGCACCTGGGCCAATCAGAGACTTAGGCCCCTCCCCGGTGCATCTCAGGATGCACCAGGAAGGGGAAGGCTCACCATTTTGTAAGAGGTGGGCCTGCCAGCCGGAGTGGGTAGACGTCCTTCCGGCCAGACTTCATGAATAAGGTAGGCAGGGGGGGTTATCGGGGGAATGGGGGAGGTGTCGTGGAGGGGGTTGGGTGATGGCAGGAAGGAGAGGGCATATCTCCCACTGCAGGGTAGAGGGTAGTAGTGTCCGGGGATTGTGCGGGAGTGGGTATCTCTCCTACTGTGAGGTGGGGGGGAGGTGGGTAGTAATGTTGGGGGATTGTGCGACACGGCGGGAGAGAATGGGTATCTCTCCCACTGTGGATGGGGTGGGGTGGAGGTGGGTGGGTAGGTGACGCTGCAGGAGAGAGTGGACATCTCTTGCTGATCTTCGATTTGTTTGGGGGGTTTTAATGTATTGGGGGGGGGGATCTGAGCTGTCAAACTTTCCATTCAGTACCTGAGCCAATCAGCACTCAGGCACCGATCAGAAAGTAAGGCTACGACAGCTCAGACCTGTCAGCAAATTTTTGCCACATATATGGCAAAATGAGGTTAGGGAATCACTCAGCGACGATAGAGAACTGCTTAAAGTGCTCATTTTAATATTAATGACCTCGTTGTACTACATTTGCATGGCAGTGTCAGAGACTGCTAGGAAACTCGGAAAAGACCACAGTAATCTGCCGCTGGAACCTGTTTAGCAAGTACGTTAAAAGCACATTTTAGTTTTGAGAATCTTCCCTTAAGGGGAGAATTCTATAATCAATGCTGGTATCAGCGGCTGCCTAAGAAGCGGCCACTGATAATGTCAATCACGAATCAACATCAATTATAGAATCAGCACTTTTTTTTATACCAGCATCTTAGGTTCAAACAATTTTTATTGATGCAAACACAGCAAATACAACACCGGCGCACCCCAAAGGTGCACAGTACAAATAATAATGCATCATAACAATAAAAGAGTAACATCAACCAAACTCCCTACCCTTCTTTCTCTACATAGGGCAAGTGAGATTAATGAGGGTGAAAAGGCACTCCAAAGCCCTGTACTCTTATGAACCCCAAAAATGTCACACCACCCCTTCCCCCCACCTGAGCCACTTATCCTATCTTTGACTAATTGCCAGAACCTTCAATACATCCCATTTCCTCTCCTCAAACCCCCTCTCTCCTCCCCCCAATGATACTCTCCACTCCGCCCCACCAGTACTCACCATTACTCTCCCAACCCAACTAGCTAACAAATTAGGACACCCATCTTAAAACCGCACTGCAACCCTTAGGATGTAAGACTTGCAGATAAGGTTCCCATATATTCAAAAACAACATCTTTCGTTTCCTAGACCCTCCGGCATCTCACGCCTCCCAAATGACCAACTGATGCAAGAAGCCTACATTTAAGGTGCCGGTGTTGCCTCATACGGAAGTGCCTAGGGGCATCTAAGGACGCCTAAGGCCACTTCCGGCACAAGCCATGCCTACACTGGCCTTAGGCATCCTTATTTGCCCCTAAGCACTTCTGTAAGTGCGACACCAGCGCCTTAATTTGTTTTAGAAAATGTGCTTCCGGATTGGTTGGTTAGCAGTGGTAGGGTTCCCTACCACTGGCTAACTTTCGGTACGTCTTCGAGAATTTCCTCCTAAGGAGCTTATTTTAAAAAAAGATAGACATCCAAAAGATGGCATAAACCGGCATCAGAGACGTGCACACAAATAAATTGACTAATGTGCTTGGAAATGTCAATAATTGAGTGCTAACAACTAATTGATGATAATTGCCAGTCTTAAACATTTTTACTTGCATCTCACTGTATGCTGTTCTGTAAAGCACAGCACTTAACTTCAATCTTGCGTATCAGAAAAGGGCGCATGAACAGATGTGTTCCAAAGCATTGCGCACTTTGAAGTATTATGTAAACATACCCATGTGTTTCTTGGCAATCTAAGTACGAGCATTTACACTAGCTCTGTGACTGGCACACAAGTACACTGGGCCCCCTGCTCCGCCCCACCCCACCATGCGCCCAGGCGGAAACAGGAAGCTGCATCAGAGGGAAGCTTTGGGCAAGCAGCACCGCTTGCAAAATTACAGTTCCTGTTGCCTTTCTTACCCGCGTTGCTTGCTTGTCTTACTTTCCGTCGATGGGGGGGGGGCACGTTGCAGATCGGGGGGGGCCTGCGTTGCCGATTAGGGTGGGGGCCCGCATTGCCGATCAATGCTGGAGGGGCCCATCGCCGTTTTGAAAAAACAATGTTGATGACCTCCTTCATTGGGCCCCCCCTGATCATTTTGGGCCATAGGCACGTGCCTACTGGGCCTATTGGTTAATCCTGCCCTGAGTGCTTGTTTTTATAGAGCAGGATCCAGATAGGCACTTTTTTAAAATAGAGGGACTGGGACTGTTCTTATGTTTTGCAGTTTTACAACCACACTCAAAGCGGGTTACATACAGGTACTTCAAGCATTTTTCCTATCTGTCCCAGTGGGCTCACAATCTATCTAATGTACCTGGAGCAGTGGAGGATTAAGTGACTTACCCAGGGTCATAGGGCACAGCACAGGATTTGAGCTCTCAACCTCAGGGTGTTGAGTCTGTAGCTCTAATCACTACACCACACAGTGCATTAGTGGAATATTGGTATTTATGCACATATGCGGACAAATGTGCGTGTAAATTCCAGTATCCTTATTATTTACCTGTGAACTTGGCTCCTAGATGTTAGTGCCCACATTACAGGATTACCCCCCTCTTTGTCAAGAGTTTGATCTTTCTGCTTGCTGTTGGTGAGAGATATTTGTAACTTTTCAGTGTTTAACCTGTGAGCTAGATGTAGGATTTATTTTCACTGTGAAGTGACTACTTTCTGTAACTAAAGGGCAGACACTCTCCAGTCCTTTTACAAAGTGGCTTTAGTGTGTCCTTACGCATGTTTCCTGTGCACTAAGGCCGTTTCTACCACAACCGAAAAATGACCCATTTTCTGAATTAATGTCCATGCACTAATGTTGCTATAGCATAGTGGTCTCAAACTCAAACCCTTTGCAGGGCCACATTTTGGATTTGTAGGTACTTGGAGGGCCTCAGAAAAAATCTTTTGGCTAAGTCTTAATAATAAAATTGTAATTTATAGCTAAAGAGACATATGATCAAGAAACTGTTTTATTGTACTTTTGTGATTATGATAAACATACCGAGGGCCTCAAAATAGTACCTGGCGGGCCGCATATGACCCCTGGGCCGCAAGTTTAAGACCACTGCTATAGCACATGGCTATTATCTATTACTACTTAATAGTATTCGTCATTTCTATAGTGCTGAAAGGCATACACAGTGCTGTACATTTAACATGTAATAGATGGTCCCTGCTCAGAAGAGCTTACAATCTAATTTGGACAGACAGACAGGACATATAGGAGTTGGGGAGTTTCTTGCAGAGAAAATGATAGGTTGGACATAAGTAGCTTAAGGTGAGAGGGAGTTAGGAGTATCGCTTGAGCCCTAACCACCACCTATTGTGCAGGGCAATGTACAAGTGCTGATTAGTGCAGAAACACCCACTCTATGCCCCCCTAGACATGCCCCCTCCCAGAAAAATTGTAAAACATTTTTAGCACATAATTTGTGCATACACATTGAGAACTTACTGTGCAATGCCTCAACGCAGTGGCATAGTAAGGGGCAGACCACCCCAGGTTTTATCTTGATGCCAGGCTTGTACCCTCCACCTCCCCCCCCCCCCCCCCCGGTAGCTTTTTAAATCTTTGCCAGTGTGATCAACTTCTCTGGCCTGCTGCTCATGCCAGCCTAGCTCCCATCTGAAACCACTTCCAGGTGGCGGGGCCAGGAAGTGACATCAGAGGGAAAGCCAATGACAGCGTAAGCAGCAGATTGGAGAAACTGCTTATGCTGGTGAAGATTTAAAGATGTACTGGGTGGAACAGAGTGTGCGAGTATGGCTTGGGGGAGGGGTAGAAAGGGAGGGTGCAAATTTGGCGTGAAGAGTGAAAGGAGCGGGTGGGGGGGGGACAGAGGAGAGCACGGGGTGGTGCCACCGCCCTGGAAGCCTCCTACCATCGCTACACCACTGCCTCAGCATGTCCTTTGATAAGACCTTTTAAGGTGTGGTGTGCATGTGCTAGTGCTTACCGCAGCTTAGTAAAAGGAGCCCTATGTATTCTGCACAACATTGGCTGCTTCATAGTAACTTAGTAATGTGTAACACAGTAAATGACAGCAGATAAAGACCTGAATGGTCCATCTAGTCTGCCAAATAGTTACATGCTTTATGAATTCATGATTAAAATGTCTTTTTTCTTTGATATTTCTGGACTATACACCATATAGTCCGCCCAGTACTGTCCTAAGGTTCCAACTACTGGAGTTGTCATCATAGCCTATCCAAGCCATCTCATCATTTGCAGAATACAGACTGTAAAAGTCTACCCAGCACTGTCCTCACGTTCCAAATTTCTGGAGTTCCCACTGAAGCGCTCCCCAGCCCATCTTCAACCAAATTGCTATATGTGGGACACGGGCCGTGCAAGTCTGCCCAGTACTGGCCTTAGTTCTTCAGTTTATACCCCACATTTTCTGATCAGAGATCTTCCCTGTTCATCTCATGCTTTTTTGAATTCTGTCACCATTTTCCTCTCCACCACCTCCCTCGGGAGGACATTCCAGGCATCCACCACCCTCTCCATGAAAAAGAATTTCCTATCATTACTCCTAAGTCTACCATCCCGCAACCTCAATTTATGCCCTCTAGTTTTACCATTTTTCCTTCTCTGGAAAAGATTTGGTTCTGTTTTAATACATTTCAAGTACTTCGTATTTAAACATCTGTATCATATCTCCCCTGCCCCTCCTCTCTTCTCCTCGTGTGGTTTAGTTTGAGTACATTTTTGTGGCGTTATCATCAGTTTTCATTTTTTTGCTGCATCAATCACAAGTAGTAGGTACAAAACCAGATGATCATCTTGGTGCATCTTATTGTCCCAGCATACTCCTCTCTTGCTGCCTGCTTTCTCACTCTGCTGTTTTTCGAGATGTTGCCTGGTGTGCCGTACGGTGCAGACACTGATTAGGCCTCAGGCCGGGTCCCGCACGCGCTCCCATGAGACTCCCCCGGTCCCCGCTGCTGTTCAGTTTCGATCTTCTGCTCTGACGCAACCGGAAACAGGAAGTTGCAGCAGAGCAGAAGATTGAACACTGAGCAGCCGCGCGTGCGCGGCTCTTTGGGAAAGCGTGCATGTCGCCGAAAAACAAAACCTACAAACTAAGGTGAGGCGAAGGGAGAGAGCTGGCTAAACAGTAGGATCGATTGGGCAGGCGAGTGGTGGCTGCGGGGACCGTGCAATCGCTCGTGTTCCCGGCTCAAATTGGAAGGAGGGAGTCAAAGGGAAAAGGATTCTGGGCCAAGGGGATGAAGACGGAAAGAAAAACCCACAGCAGGAAAGAAAGGGAAGGACAGGCAGGTGAGCCAGATACTAGAAGCAGGGGGGGGGGAAGAAAGAGGGAAAAAAGCTAGATGGGGTTGAAAAGAAGAGACACACTGGTATGGAAGAGGAAGATAGGGGAAATCTGGACACAGGAAGGTAACAGAAAGAGGGGAAATTATGTGCATGGGGCATAGGGACAGAGACATAAAGGGGACATGCCATGGGGATGGTATATGGACACAGGGGAGGGGGGGGCAATGACAGATACATAGGGGAGATATTAGAAATGGAGAAAATAGAAGCACAGAAGCGAGATGGTTTGTGGGGATGGGACAGGGACCGAGCTCGCAGGCTCCAGTGGCTTGCACAAATTACATTGTAACGTGCCATGAAAATAAGAGGGAGGAAGGTAGATAGATAAGCCACGTGAGAGGAGCTGAAGGGTAGTAGAAAGGAACAGATGGTAAAGGAGGGAGGGAAGGGTGGTGGGGGAAAGGAATAGGACAGACATTGAAGGAGGGTGGAGAGGAACAGACCCCGAAGGGAAATGTGGAAGACAGAGTGGGAAGAAGACAGATGCCAGACTATGGGGGAGTGGAGGGAAGAAGATGGGTGCTAGACCAATTGGGAGGAGGTGAAGGGAGAGGCACAGTAACAGCAAATGGAAGACGTAGAGAGAAGACACACAGTGGATTGAAGGAATTGAATGAGAAGATGTGGAAAGCAGAAACCAGACAACAAAGGTAGAAAAAAAATTATATTTATTTATTTATTTTTTGCTTTAGGATAAAATAGTATATTAGTTGTGTTGATAAAAATTTATAAACAAAGCCCTGCCAGCTGAACATCTCTTTCTCTAGTTCAGCAGCAGGAACTTTGATTTATAAGAAAGGAATAAGCTAAATATTACAGTACTAAGGCTTATATGGATGCAGCGGGGACGGTGACGGGGCGGTGAATGGGATGGCAGTGGCGGTGACGGGGCGGTGAAAGGGATGGCGGTGACGGTGACGGGGCGGTGAAGGGAACGGCTGTTGACGAAGAGCTACGTGTGTGTCTTTCTTCGATTCCAGCCAGAATTCCAGCTTTGTGTTCAGCCAAACAGGCCCAGGTTTCGCACTGAATAAAGTATTTTATAATTTTTCACTATTCTGTTTACTTAATATTTCATAATAAAGTAATTATAAAATACTTTCTTTGTGTTTATTTGATTCCTATTCAAGAGAATTACTTTATATATAGTCAATATAGGCACAGAGTTAAATTTTTTAACATTTTCTAATGGTGGTGTGCCTCGTGATTTTTTTAATGAAACAAGTGTGCCTTTGCCCAAAAAAGGTTGAAAAACACTGGTTTAACCTAGGATATGTTGTGCTGCTCTCCCTGTTCTAGCTTCCAAATTAATTGCTAAGCTGTGTGTTTAATAATTTAAAGCAGCTGCCGGAAGCTTTCTTAGTTCTCTTTTTTTGGCGGATTTCAATTTTTCATGTAATCGATGTCTCCTGCATCTTGCTACAATGAACAACATATTTTCTGTGCATTCTGCGTTTTCAGAACACCCAAGCACTCACAATATATGTTGCTCTCAATTTCCAGAAAGCTCTTGGTGAATAGATTTTTATCTAATTTATTTCCCTCTCTTTGATCGACCTCTCTACCTGAGCCACAAACTTGAAAATGTTTCAGTTTTTATCATTTCTACAATATTTATTCAAGCCTCTTCCTCTTTTTCCCCTTTCTGGTTTACCTGGAAATAGAAAATAAATGCAAACTCTGGAAAAGTAAGGTAGGAGCCTATTGGTAAAATAACATAATTTCACTGAATCCAAACCCCATCTGACACAGTGCCTCAAATACCTGCTATATCAGTCAATCCATTTTGATGATCTTAATTGGTTGAGTTTACTGCAAATGTACGTGGGTTGACATATTTTCAAGTCTTATCACCTCTGCTACCATATTACCTAGTTAGGGAACCTACACCAGGCATGGCTCCATCAAACTCATGCCTCTTAATTTTTCATAAAATAGCATAAAAGGGAGAGGGGTAACAGAAAGAAAGGGTAAATATATTATATATAATTGTTAATATCTATAATTTAATAAATGATACAATTAAATATTATAGACTCATGTATTTTTCCTCTAGGAACATATCCAAACAAATTTTAAAACCAGCTACGTTAACCACTCTTACTACATCCTCTGGCAATATGCTCTTATTAATTTTAAAAGTATTTCCCTGTAACTTCATCGAGTGTCCCCTAGTCTTTATAATTTTGAGGGAGTAAAAAATTGATCCACTTGTACCCGTTCTATACCACTCAGGATTTTCTAGACTCAGCTGCCTCTTTTCCAAGCCCTAATCTCTTTAGTCTTTCCTCATACGAGAGGAGATCCAGTACCTTTATCATGTGCAGAGACGAGCAACAAAACTGGTGAAGGGTATGGAGAAACTGGAATACGAGGACAGACTTATAACACTAGGATTGTTCTCCCTTGAGAAAAGGAGACTGCGTGGGGATATGATCGAGACCTTCAAAATACTGAAAGGAATCGACAAAATAGAGCAGAGAAGATTATTTACATTGTCCAATTTGACACGGACTAGAGGACATGTAATGAAGCTAAGGGGGGACAGGTTCAGGACTAATGTCGGGAAGTTCTGCTTCACTCAGAGAGTGGTTGACACCTGGAATGCCCTCCCAGAGGAGATTATGACGGAATCGACCGTCCTAGGCTTCAAGAGCAAACTAGATGCATATCTCCTTAAGAGAGGCATATAAGGATATGGTGGACTATAAATTAACCTACACTATAGTATAGTATAGTATAGTAGACTATAAATTAAGCCAGGTGTACACCTGGCAGGGCCTCCGTGTGTGCGGATCGCCGGACTTGATGGACCGAAGGTCTGATCCGGAGAAGGCAGTTCTTATGTTCTTATGTTGTCGCTCTTTTTAGTCCTATTCTAATTCTCTTATACCATTTTTGAGATGAGGTGACAAGAATTGAATGCAATACTCAAAGTGAGGTTGCACCATGGAGCAATACAGAAGCATTATGGATTCTTAGTCTTGTTTACCATCCCTATTCTAATAATCTTTAGTATCTTGTTTGCTTTTTTGGTCGCCACCGCACATTGGGCAGAAGGTTTCAGCGTATTGTCTACAATGACACCCAGATCTTTTTCTTGGGTGCTGACCCCCAAGTGGACCCTAACATATGGTAACTATGATTTGGTTTATTCTTCCCAATGTGCATCACTTTGCATTTGTCCACATTATATTTCATCTGCCATTTGGATTCCCAGTCTTCCAGTTTTCTAAGGTCTGCCTGCAATTTTTCAGTCTGCATGTGTTTTAACAACTTTGATCAGGCGCAGTGGTTATAGCTACAGCCGCAGCACCCTAGGCAAGTCACTTAATTCCCCCAGGTACAATAAATAGATTGTGAGCTTGCTGGGACAGATAGGGAAAAGTGCTTGAGTACCTGAATAAATTCATGTAAACCATTCTGAGCTCCCCTGGGAGAATGGTATAGAAAATTGAATAAATAAACAAATCTGCAAATTTAATCACCTCAATTATTGTTCCAATTTCTTGATCATTTAGAAATAAGTTAAATAGCACCAGTCCAAGTACAGATCTCTGCAGCACTCCACTATTTACCTTCCTCCATTGAGAAAAATGGTCATTTAACCCAACCATCTTTTTTATGTCCAATAATCCACAACTGACCATTGCCTCCTATCCCATGACTCTAATTTTCTCAGGAGTCTCTCATGAGAAACTTTGTCAAAAGCTTTCTGAAAATCTAGATACACTACATCAACTGGCTCACCCTTATCCATATGTTTATTCACACCATCAAAGACGTCAACAAATTGGTAAGACACGACCTCCCTTGGCTGAACCCATGCTGACTCTGTCCCATTAAATCATGTTTGTCTACGTATTTCACTATTTTATTTTTTATCATTGTTTCCCTATTTTGCCAAGCTCTGAACTCAGGCTTACCAGTCTGTAATTTCCCAGATCTCCCCTGGAACCCTTTTTAAAGATTGACATAACATTGGCCTCCTCCAATCTTCAGACAATTTTAGTGATAGGTTGCAGATCACTAAAAGCAGATCAGCAATTTTATGTTTGAGTTCCTTCAGTACCCTGGGATACATACCATCCAGATCAGGTGAGTTTGATTTCATAGCCATAGATACTTAAAATAATGTTTATTCTCTTACTAGGGATCATTTGGGAACTAGTTAAATGGGTGTAAAGTTGTAAAATCAAAACTTTTTTTTTTTTTTTAATTATTTATTTATAGAATTTTATAATATTACCAAGCATAAACATCTTGTACAGCAAAGTGCGGTCAAAAACAAATTAACTGAGTTCCCAAAATTGAAATACACAGTTAAATTTAAAATAAAAATACATAAAATAAAATAAGCTGATTTGGTCGCACACTAGTCCTCAATAATTGGATCCAAGATTTTAAAGAGTAGGACAAAATAAGTCAAACAAGTTATCAAGAAAAGCCATGTCTACTACAGTACAGAGAGTCAACCTTCCTTAGGCGCAGCTATTCCTTTCTCAAGACGTTTCATTGAGAGAAAACTTATCAAATGAGATGGCTCTGTAAAAATATACTTCAAAGATAAGTATCTAACTACACATTTACATGGATATCTCAAAAAGAAAATACCCCCTATTTGAGTCACTCCAGGTTTCAGAAGTAGAAATTCCTTTCTTCTCCTTTGAGTCTCTCTAGAGACATCAGGAAATATCTGAATTTGATGTCCCAGGAAGTCCTTGGCTCTATTTTTAAAGAAAAGTTTTAATATCCAATCCTTGTCTGGAGCCAAGGCCACAGACAGCAAGAGAGTGGCTGAAACAGCCAATTCTCTATCCGATTGTTCCAGTATTGCGGAAATGTCCAATGGTCTATCCCCGGATTCCTCAACTTTTTCTTCTTCTTTGGATTGGGATTTGGCAGGAAGATAATACACTCTTGTAAGAGGAGGTAAAGAGCTTTCAGGAATTTCCAATATTTCCATAAAATAACGTTTCACCATTTCTCGAGGGGAAATTGATAAGATCTTGGGAAAATTTATAAATCTCAAATTGTTAGCTCGACCATTATTCTCCAGAGCTTCCAATTTCCTCCTAAGAATTATATTATCTTTAACCAACAAGTCTTGATTTTGTTTTAGTGATATTAGCTCTTTACTTGTATTTTGAGTCTCTGTTTTTAACTGAGATATGTCTTGTTTTATCAATTTTATTTCTCCTTTCTGTTCTTTCAATTCTTTGTCCAAACCTTTAATTTGAGGATTTAAGGAATTCCCTAAATTCACTACCAAGTCCCATAGTGCTTCAAGTGTGACTTCTGGGGGTTTAGTAGGAGAAAAAGGTTGTAATTGTGTAGTATGAGACTGTTCTGAGATTAGATTTACCTCAATGAAGTCTTGAACTCCCCTGACCTCAGTTGTCCCGGTCGCAGGTCCTGACAGAGAGAGCATGTCACTCTGAGTTATCTCAATCGGCAAGCCTTCCATTACTCTGGCCTCTGGAGACGAGAAAGCTACCTCTTCGGGTGCGTTCTGGTCCCGTGGAGAGCTAGCTGCCTGCAGCGTCGGTTGAAGGGGTGGCGTCTTAGCATCGGGGATAAGAGTAATATTGAGACCTGAGGTTTTCACCACCGCGCTACTCTCCGGCGGTGTCCCTAATGGGCTGGCTCCCGACGCTTCATGCTCTTGTTGTAGACGCTGATCTAAATCGTCGATAGTTACCGAGGAGGCTATGGATCGCCAGGAGGCACCACCAGCGTTCCTGCCCCATCTCTTCGGCATAATTGTTGTAAGTAAGATTGAATCTCAGCGGCGTCTTCACTGCAGCAGAGATGCAGCAGCCATCTTGGATCATCAAAACTTATTTATTTACGCATTGCTGCTTACACATGTAATACTCCCCTTGAATCTGCTGTTTTTGCTTGTGTATTTTTGTAAAATTGCTATATCCACTGTACTTTTCAGTAAACACATATGTACTCATGCACATCATTATACATACATATTTTACAAAAAGCTCCAAATTCAACAAGCCTTTTGTAACATATCTGAGAAATTTTGAACAGCCCAGTCTGGATGTCCCTTTTATGACCTAGACACTATGCAAAATGGGTTTTCATATGTTTTAATTGCTTATCGGTGAGCAGTCGTTTTTGTTCCTGTGTTTGTTTTGCCAGTTAGACAAATGGGAAACATATAGGGGACAATAAAAGCCTCTGAACTTCCCGGGGAGTGATTGGAAACATTGCTGTTTATGGGCTGTGTCTGGGGAGAAGAGCCAGGCTCCTGCCTCGGGCTGTATGTCTGCAGAGCCACTAAAACATTATGTCATTCCTGTTTACAATGCTTGGCCATGAGCTCATCAGGGACTGAGAATGGACAGATTTACAGCTGTTTCAGTCATTCTCTGAGCTAGAGTTAGTACCTCCCTCTGCTGCCTTCCTCCAACTAATTCAGTAGCTGCTAAATAAATTTTAAAACATAACACCCCACCATACAGTACACTACATTTTGGATCATTTGAAATCCAAAAGAAGTTCATCTAAAATCTATTCTAATCACTAACAGACGGCAAACAAGAAGCAGATACTGTACTCTTATTATCCCCTATTGTTCTGTTGGCAGTTGCTTCATTGCTGTTCCTATGACATCTGTGTACTGATTGTGCACCTCCTACCTGCCTTGTTTCTTTAACGCTGTCTTGCCTGATGCTCAGCTGCATATTTTCCTCCTAATCAGCAAAATCATCTGTTATGAATAACAGACTATTTTGTGATTTCTCAGACATGCTTGGATCAGGTTGCATCTATTTTACTCTGTAGCTTTCTCCCATTCGTTTGGACTTTCTAACTGAGGAAGAACCAGATTTGGCATTTGGCACCATGTGATTTTATTCGTAGCCACCTGGGGTCATTGCAAGGATTTTCCTTAGATGGAGGCCATGCACTAAATCTCTTTTAGGAGTTCTGTAATCTACGATCCAACCACTAGGGGGGTAATTCTATAAGGGGGTGTATACTATAAGTCAGTGTCTCTCAAACATAAAAACATAAGAATAGCCTTACTGGGTCAGATCAAAAGTCCATCAAGCCAAGTAACCCGTTCTCATCGTACCCAATCCAGATCACTAGTACCTGGCCAAAACCCAAAGAGTAGCAACATTCCATGCTACCAATCCAGGACAAACAGTAGCTTCTCCCATGTCTTTCTCAATAATAATAATCCTATAATCAGACCTCGTGGATTAAAAGATAGTCCTTATGAAAATGTGTGTAGTCTCTGCATGCTAACCCTCCCGCCAATTATATCTACCACCACTGAAGTGACATATTTTGTGCGCCAGTGGCGGTAGATATGATTGCCTGGAGAGTTAGCGCACGGGGACTACACAAATTTTCATAAGAACTATCTCTTAATCCACGAGGACTGATTATAGGACCAATAAGGACCCCTGAGGAAGACTGTATTGTCGAAACATGGACCATGTTGGGTCCAAAGTTCCCAGTGTATTGGGTCCTAGATACTTTTATGTGGATTACCAAGTTCAATTTTAAAGCCTACATCTTGAACATCAGTCCTCCACAGAGTCTTTTGTTTCTGCTGAAACACACTACTACAACATGCTAATACACTTCCCCCTCCCCATTCGCGGTTTCGACACTCACGGTTTCACATATTCGTGATTTTTTTTGGGGGGGAGAACCCCATAGTTTATGATGTTCCCGCCTCTCTCCAGCCTTCCTCCCGGCATCCCAGCCTTACCTGGTGGTTTAGCAGGCTTTTGGGGCAGGAGCGATCTTCCTACGCTCCTGCCCCATGTAGATCGCCAATAGGAAATGGCTGCCGTGAGCTCCCATCATAGTCTCCAGAGACTACAGGAACTCACAGCAGTCATTTCCTATTGGCGATTTGCATGGGGCAGGAGTGTAGGAAGATCGCTCCTGCCCCAAAAGCCTGTTAGACCACTAGGTAAGACCGGGATTCCGGGAGGAAGGCGGGGTGGGTCAGAGCCGGACGAGAAGTTATTCGCGTTTTTTCTCAATTCGCGGTCCGGCTCTGCCCCTATCCCCTGCGAATACTGAGGGAGAAGTGTATTGGTTTTACTCCTTACTCCCAGGAGGACTGCTACTTCCTATCCTAAACTTTTCATTGCCACTTGTGGCTACACAGAATTGTCCTTTCTTTCTCTAAGGCTTATTTATATGTTTACAAATACTAGCACCTCTCCAACAGGACAGGATATTCAGCCAGGGGCGATCAGTGTTTTGCTGACTGCCAATGGCATTAAACCTGGTAATTCAATGCCGGGGCCAAGTCCAGGTTTGCAGAGCCAGCTAACGCATCGCCGGTTGAATGTGATATTCAGCTCTTAACCGGCTATGGGTTACCGCATAAAGATAGGACTGATTTTTATGCCAAGTGCCCCTGAAGTGTCCCCAAAATAGATGGTTTTCAGTTCAGCACCAACTGGCTATTATCAACGTTAAGTGCCCTGAAAATTAGAGGTTAACCCAGAATAGGCAATTTAACTATCCAAGAGCCATTCCTGGTAACTTAAATCACATTGAATATTGACTCAGGTCTTGTCGTGAAAGTCCAATGATTGTATTTGTTTATTACTAACATGAATTAATCAGCATGCTTCTGATGTAAATTGTGTCATTTTAGAAAAACGATAGATGCATGCTTGAAGATCAGTTAACAGGTAAACGTTAATTATGTCCAGACAGCAGACTAAAGCAGTTCTGATTACACAGATTTATATATTTATTTAGTTAAAAAATGTATACTACACTCCATCTACAAATCTGCAGCTTACAACTGATACATTTACATGCAGACACAGAAATGGTGGATTGAAGGCTCATATATTTTCTTCTTTGTTCTTCCAGGAAATCTGCAGAAGAAGCCGATATGGACAAAGTGACAGCCGCTATGGTCCTAACCAGTTTGTCTACCAGCCCATTAATTCGCAGCCCTCCTATACGACCACAGGGTAAAATATCAGAATAACCCTTTAATCTAGAGCTCTAGCAACTGAATTGATGCTGCAGAAAAGTAAGCCAACATGCAAATTATCAAAAGAAGATGACTGTAAATCTGGAAACAGGCAAATCAGGCTTTTTTGAACTGCAGCAGTCACTTTTCACAAGTTTGGCCACAGTTCAAAGTTACAGAAAAAGGCAATGTGCCACATAGTTTCAAGTTTATTTAAGCTTCATATACCGCTTTAATTACCAAAGTGATGTACATTGTACAAAATTTACAATAAAAAAAAAATTGAAAATATAAGTGAAAAGGGGAAATGACATCATAAATTACAACATATAACTGATAATACATGCTACAAAAGGGATATGGATGGGATACATTTTAGAGAATGACACAGGGAAAAAATGTGTCCCCGTACCCGTGACCACTGTCCCCACTCCTTCTCCGTCCCCGTCCCCACAACCACTGTCCCCACCCCATCTTCATCCCCACAACTACTGTCCCCACAGCATCCATACAAGCCTCAGTACTGCAATGTTTAGCTTATGCCTTCCTTATAAATCAAAGTTCTGGCTGCTGAACTAGAGAAAGAGCTGGCAGGGCTTTGTTTACAAATTTTTATCAACACAACTAATATACTACTTTATCCTAAAGCAAAAAAAAAAAGAAAATAAATAGAAAATTTTTTTTTCTACCTTTGTTTGGTTTCTGCTTTCCTCATCTTCTCCTCATTCAGTTCCTTCCATCTATTGTCTGCCTTCTCTCTGTGTCTTCCATTTGCTGTGTTACTGTGCCTCTCCCTTCCATCTCTCCCTCCACACACCTCCAATTGGTCTGGCATCCATCTTCTTCCCTCCACTCCCCCATAGTCTGGCATTTCTGTCTTCTTCCCTTCCAGCATCTTCTCCCCACTCTGTTCCCCATTTCCCTTCAGTGTTTTCTCCTCACTCTCTGTTCCCCCATTTCCCTTTAGCATCTTCTCCCCACTCTGTTCCCCATTTCCCTTCAGCGCCTTCTCCTCACTCTTTGTTCCCCATTTTCCTTCAGCGTCTTCTCCCCACTTTCTCTTCCCCATTTCCCTTCAGCTTCTTCTTGCCACTCTGTTCCTCATTTCCCTTTAGCGTCTTTTCCCCACTCTTTCTTCCACATTTCCCTTCAGCGTCTTCTCCCCACTCTCTATTCCTCATTTCCCTTTAGCGTCTTCTCCCCACACTGTCTTCCACATTTCCCTTCAGCGTCTGTTCCTTTCCACCCCCCTTCAGCGTCTGTTCCATTCCTTTCCATCACCACCCTTCCCTCTCGCCATCCCCTTCAGCGTCTGTTCCTTTTCACCGCCCTTCAGCACTCCTCGCGCAGTCCGACCATCTCCCTCCCTCCCTCATACCTTCGTGGTGCATTACAGTGTCATTTGTGCAAGCTTCCAGAGCTTGCCTGAAGTTGCATGCATCTGTGAGCGGAAGCTTCTCATCTGATGCAACTTCCGGTTGCACGTGACTTCAGGCAGGCTCCGGCAGCTTGCACAAATTACAGTGTAATGCGCCACGAAGGTAAGGGGGAGGGAGGGAGATAGATGCGGCTGGTAGGTAGGTAGGAAGGAGGGAGGGGGCCATGCACGATCGGTGATCACGCGCGTTCTCTTCCTTAATTGCAGAGACAAAGCCATTCACCGCTCCACGGGGCGGTGGATGGCCACAGGTGAGCACTTTCTTTCTCCCCACCATTTCGGCAGGTTACCCATGGCTACCTGTGGCTACCCGTGACTAGCTGCGGGTAACAGCCACTGTGTCATTCTCTAATACATTTCATAAAAAGGAGGGGGAATGGAAAGAATGAAAGGGAGAGGGGAATTGTCTGATATGTGGCCATTATCTGAGTTTCATATGTGTTTAATCCTAGCTATAAATCTCATAGACAGGTTTTAAGGCTGGATTTAAGGATTGTTAAGGTTAGTCTCCTGTCTCAGGTCCAAAGGGCATTCCACAAAGTGGGTGCAACCACTGAATAAATAGTCTTGCGTTTGGTATCATAAAATAATTGTCAAACCGAAGGGACTGTTAGAAGATGCTGCTATGATGAACAAAGTGATCATGAAGGTTCATATGGGATCAGTAGCCTGTCGATAAATAAAGGGGTGTGATTGGTTTGGACTAAGATACCAGGAGAATCTTTAAAGCGTTCCTGAGCCAGCCTGCAAATTTGAAACATGTTCACAGGTGCATGGATTTGGCAGCTGGTGGAGCTCAGCCCAGCAGCTTTCAAAGGAAAAAGCAGGCTGCCTACCCCAAGTCGGCCAGTCACTGAAGAGAGCAAACCTAGCCCTAGAAAGTGTAAGGACGCTTGAATGGAGCTCTTTAAGAACCCTTGAAAATGCCTTTTTGTGGTGAAACGGGTCCCGTTGGGGCAGGCTAGCAATTCTTCACATTGAAAGATAAGTTTAAACACCTTTTGTTGAGATGTATTTGAATTGTTCTACTGAATTAAGAAACAACAATAAGTGTTAATCATGACATCAATGAGGAGGTGATGATAAGGGTCAATAATATACATTACCCACTTGACATTTATACTACACTATCGGTGTGGAATTGAGTGGGTGTTTAAGACCCTCTAGACCTCTCTCTTTATTAGACTCTTGGAAGTGAGAAGATTTGCTACTGTGGATGTTTCCAGTTTACCTCACTTTACCTTGTTAGTGGTCTGTACCTTGTCTCTGCAGTGGTTATCTAGTCACTTTGGATACCTTTTTGTCACTCAGACCTGTTTTTAGATGGCCTAAGTCACAACGTATAAGCTCCATCTAGGCAGTCTGATTAAACTTTCAGTTATACTTGCAATACTACTTAGGTCGGACCACATACCGCCCAAATCCCACCCTTGCCACTCCTCCTGAAACGCCCCTTTCAGCTCTGGGTGTACAGCAGCATTGAAAAGGCATAAGCTGTTTTTAGAAAAGTCTAAAACCCGTTTTGATAATCAGCACTTGGACGACTTGTCTTTTAGATCGTCCAAGTACCAATTTAGGCCAGTTTTTGATTATGAGCCCCCCCTAACCTTTATAGTCTTTCCTCATATGGGAAGAGTTCCAGCCCCTTTATCATCATGGTCGCTCTTCTTTGAATTTTTTCTAGTGCCGCTATATCTTTCTTGAGTTATGGACCCCAGAACTGAATACAACACTCCAGGTGATACACCATGGAGCGATACAGAGGCATTATAACATCTCTTTTTTAATAATTCTTAGCATCTTGTTTGCCTTTTTGGCCACAGCCGCACATTGGTTAGAATGTTTCATTATATTGTCTACAATGACACCCAGAACCTTTTTGTGGGCTCTTACCCCTAAGGTGGACTCTAGCATCCAGTAACTGTGATTTGGGTTATTCTTCCCAATGTGCATCACTTTGCATTTGTCAACATTAAATTTCATCTGCCACTTGGACGCCCAGTCTTCTAATTTCTTAAGGTCTGCCTGCAATTTTTCACAATCCGCATGCGTTTTAACAACTTTGAACAGTTTAGTCACCTCACTCTGTTCCAATTTCTAGATCATTTATAAATAAGTTAAATAGCACTAGTCCCAGTATAGATCCCTGCGGACTTCTATTGTTTAATCTCCTCCATTGAGAAAAATGACCATTTAAACCTACCCTCTGTTTTTTATCTGATAACCAATTCCTAATCCACAACTGAACTTTGCCACCTATCCAATGACTCTTTAATTTTCTCAGGAGCCTCTCATGAGGAACTTTATCAAAAGTTTTCTGAAAATCTAGATACCTTTATCCACATGTTTATTCACACCTTCAAAGAAGTCAAGCAAATTGGTGAGGCAAGATCTCCCTCGGCTGAACCCATGCTGACTCCGTCTCATTAAATCATGTGTGTCTATGTGTTCCACAATTTTAATTTTTTATAATTATTTTCACAACAAAGAAAAATGGGGAGACCCAATGATCGACAGTGAAAACAATCCACCGAACCGATAAAAACAAAAACAAGAACTGTGTAGGGTCCGGTTGGATTTTTATCACAGTATTTTTTATCATTGTACTTTTTAAATTGAATTTTCATGGTTTTATATGTCAGTGTTTAATAAATTATGTCCAGAACATCTGTATCCACAGTTCTTGTTTTTGTTATAATTATTTCCACCATTTTGCCCAGCACTGAAGTCAGGCTTTCCTTTTCTTTGAAGATGTGAAAAGCATGAAAGTCACCTTGCACTTTGTTCTCAGGATAGGGTCATGTTTCTAAGAAGGTCTTTCCCATTATTTCTCTGTAGGAAAAATAGTTTTTCAAAATGAGATGTTCTGTGTGTGATAGATTTAATATTGGAAAACTAGCCCCCCTCTTTTACGAATGCATAGCACGGGTTTTAGCACCGGCAGCGGCAGTAACTGATCTGATGCTCACTATGAGTGTCAGAGTAGTTACCGCCGTTGCTGGCGCTAAAACCCACGCTATGCATTCGTAAAAGAAGGGGGTAGGTTTTTTATGTATGATTTAATGCAAGATGAGTATTGTTGAGTGCATCAACATGATTACCAAAAAATGCAAATTGTTGTCAAGTTTCATCTACCTAAACAATGGGCATTCTTTCTCTACTCACTTGATCAAAGGCTGTCACAGTTAGTCCAATAAAATGATACCCACTACAACTTATTTGTTGACCCTTATTTCTACACTAAAATGGGAAAAAAGTCAAAATAATAACTACTGAGATATGTAAAACGAAATATCAAAAATTTTAAAAACATTACCCACCCTCCCGCATCCCCCAGCATGCACCATTTCTTTTTTTTTTTAACATTCATAATTTTTTATTTTTTATTCCTGGATTCAGCTGAACATCTAGGCCTAAACCTGTTTCATTATCTGGGTACCAGTGATATTCCAATACTAAACTAAACAAAAACTTTGCTTTATATACCGGGTCATCAACCAGAGGAAGCATGACACGGTTAACAATAATTAATAAAAATATGTTAAAATTGCAAGGTGATTAATTTTCAAAATGTTTAGCAAATAGAAAAGTTTTTAAAGATTTGCGAAAGAATTGGAAAGGACTAAGACATCTCAAAGTTAAAGGAAGTTCATTCCATAATTGAGAAAATTTAAAAGCCAAAGAAAGGCTAAAGTTCTTGACTCCTTTAATTCCTTTCCTAGAAGGAAAGGAAAGTTTAAATTGTTGAGTGCCTCATGCATAGGAAAATCTATAAAAGTTTCATAGCAGGGGAACAAGAGGAATAAAAAATCCAAATAAAATTTTGAAAATAATGCATACACATTTAAATTGAATTCTGAGATGAACTAGGAGCCAATGAAGGCTCAAAAACAAAGGAGTTACGTGGTCGAATTTACTTTTTCATAAATCAACTTCGCAGCGGTATTCTGAATTAATTGTAACCTTTGGAGACAGATCTTTGTGATGCCAAGATAAATAGCATTACAGTAATCTAGCCGAGATAATATAATTGATTGATATAATTGATTGTATAACTACTCAGATAAAGTTAGCAAGCCTACTTTTTTTTCAGTTGACATGTTCAGTTGGGCCAGGCAAGGGTATTAGATACCGTAGTCAACCCTCCTCTGATTAACTTTTAGGCACCTTGAGCTTCCCCAACAAATCACCCCCTCACCACCCCTTCACTGCCCTGCTGGCAAAAGTACCTCATTATTTATTTGCATTTGTGTGTCTGTCAGGACCTAGGGCTAGATACACAAAACACGCTCATTAAGACCATGTGAGTCGCTTTTGGCCAATTTTTTGGATGACTCTGGAACAGCGATTGATGTTCAAACAAGTTTGCATGTAGATGATTTGCATGGAGGTTTGCTGTAATCTCGTACGATCAGTCACTGTGAGAGCGACTTTGACACATGCACAGAGCCGGTTTGGGGAAGCCCAAACAGCTGAGTGGCAAGAACAATCCCAAAGCAGCCTCCTGCCACTCAGCTGTTGGGGCTTTTTTCCTTTTTTTTTAATGGCAAAGATGTGCGTGTGTCACACCCACCCATCTAAGCTACCAATTAAGGCCCTCTTTTACAAAGATGCGCTAAGCGTTTTAGCGCAGATTTAGCATGCGCTAAATCAACGCATGCGCTAAATGCTTATGCATCCATAGGATAACATGCACGCATTAGCGTTTAGCGCATGCTAAAAAGCTTAGCGCACCTTTATAAAAGAGGGGGTAAGTATTTATTTATTTTAAGAATTTCTATACCATTTAAGACCTAAACCGTTTACATGATATTGCGTACATAATATTATAAGACAAGATAATTGGGGAAATCAACAATAAAAATCAAAACAAGCAGAGGCTATACAAACAATTGTAGAGAGATTCTCAGAAACTATCAATCATGAGGAATCAATATCTAGAAAAAGGGATTTACGAACAGTTGAGTTTTAAGTAATTTCCTAAATTTGCTATTTGATGAGGTTGCAATTTTAATTTGATTTCATTTGGGAGGTGGAAGTAAACAGTAGGGGAGAATGACACTCTTATACCCTCAGGTAAAGCCCTGGCCAAAACAAGCAGTTTTTAAAAATCTGTGTGTACCTCTGAGTTGATGGAGCATTTTTGAAAGGACATCCAAGTCAGAATAAAAACATCCAAGTTCCTATATCCCAAATGGACATCAATTCCACATGCATTTTTGAACAGGATATAGCCAGTTTGAAAAAAATGTGAGATGGACATCCAAGTGGTGGAAACGTCCAGTCTGAACATTCATTTTACAAACTGAAACATCCAAAACAGAGCAAACAAGGGACATTGACGTCTGTATAGTAGCATTCTTAGAAGATGGCCAATGCAGAATAGAGGGTTGGTCTAGTGAGTAATACAGTGGATTGTAAACTAAAGTATTCCAGCACAAATCACACTTTAACGCTTCGCTTTTAGTAATTGTGAGCTCTCCAAAAACAGAAACGTATCTACTGTACCTGAATATTCACCACTTCAATAATCTTCAGGCTTGCTGGTGTGAAGAACTTTTTATACGCATAAGAGTGGAACTTGGGTGTGATGGTATGTGATGATCATAAAGTGACCAAACAAGTAGAGAAGGTGATAACAAAAACAAGAAGGATGCTTTGGTACATAGGGAGGGGAATGGCCAGTAAGAAAAAGGTGATAATGACGATGACCCACATATAAGACTAGTGAGACCTCATTTACAATATTGTGTACAATTCTGGAGACCATATCTTCAAAAAGATAAAAACAAGATGGAGTCGGTCCAAAGGGCAGCGACTCATATAGTGAGTGGTCTTTGTCATAAAGCATAGGGAGACAGACTTACAGATCTCAATATGCAGGAGTACTGAATACCAGTACCTTTTTCATTGCTTGATAAAAATGACCATTGTCCGCATGTATTAATATAAGAGCTCAGGTTGTGCACACTCTGTGCTGCCTTTTCATGGATTCTATGGCTAGTTGCAAGGGGACTGTCTATTGTAGGGTGGGTCCACTATTCCCTCTAAGCCAGTGAGGTCAGGACTAGCACTTTCTCTTTCCTGAAGCAGTAGCAGCAGCAAACTGAAATGCAGAGGTCGTGGGACCTTCCCATACATCCCTATGACTGTCGGCCCACCCTCTCTGATATCAATTCTTCTTCTTGGGCAGAGCTGGAAACTGTGGGTATGTATGGGAAGGTTCCATGACCACTCTCTTTCAGTTTGCCTCTGCTGCTGCTGCTTCAGGAACACAGCAGCAGCGGCAGGGATGTTAGGGGGCAACGTGGGTATGCAGTGGGGGAGAGAAAAGGAGGTAGATGCTGGTGGAAGAGGGGTGGGGAGAGAGAGAGAGAGCAAACACTGGTGAGTGGGAGGAGAGAGAGGGGGCAGAAGCTGGTAGAAATGGGGTGAGGTGGGGAGAAGGGGCAGAAGCTGGTAGAAATGGGGTGAGGTGGGGAGAAGAACATAAGAACATAAGAAGTTGCCTCCACTGGGTCAGACCAGAGGTCCATCTCGCCCAGCGGTCCACTCCCGCGGCGGCCCATCAGGTCCGCGACCTGTGAAGTGGTTTCTGACCACTTCTATAACCTACCTCAAGTTCTATCTGTACCCCTCTATCCCCTTTTCCTCCAGGAACCTATCCAAACCCTCCTTGAACCCCTTTACAGATTTCTGGCCTATCACATCCTCCGGAAGTGCGTTCCATGTGTCCACCACCCTCTGGGTAAAAAAGAACTTCCTAGCATTTGTTCTACACCTGTCCCCCTTCAATTTCTCCGAGTGACCCCTAGTGTTTGTGGCTCCCCTCAGTTTGAAGAATCTGTCCTTAGTCACTTTCTCTATGCCCTTTAGGATCTTGAAGGTTTCTATCATGTCCCCTCTAAGTCTCCTTTTCTCCAGGTAGAACAGCCCCAGCATTTTTAACCTGTCAGCGTATGAAAAATTTTCCATACCTTTTATCAGTTTAGTCACCCTCCTCTGCACTCCCTCAAGTACCGCAATGTCCTTCTTGAGGTACGGCGACCAGTATTGAACACAGTACTCCAGGTGGGGGCGCACCATTGCGTGATACAGCGGCATGATGACTTTCTTCGTCCTGGTTGTTATACCTTTTTTGATGATGCCCAGCATTCTGTTTGCTTTCTTTGAGGCTGTCGCACACTGCGCCGATGGTTTCAGAGATGTGTCGACCATCACCCCCAGGTCCCTTTCAAGGTTACTCACCCCTAGCAGTGTTCCCCCCATTTTGTAGCTGAACATCGGGTTCTTTTTCCCTACATGCATGACCTTGCATTTCTCTACGTTAAAACTCATTTGCCACTTTTTTGCCCAGTCTTCCAGTCTTGTTAGGTCCCTTTGCAGGTCTTCACAGTCTTCCGTGTTTCTAACCCTGCTGCAGAGTTTGGTGTCATCAGCAAATTTGATAACCTCACATTTTGTCCCCGTCTCCAGATCGTTAATAAATATATTGAACAGTAGAGGTCCCAGCACCGACCCCTGTGGAACTCCGCTCGTGACCCATTGCCAGTCTGAGTATTGGCCCTTTACTCCAACCCTCTGTTTCCTGCCTGCCAACCAGTGTTTGATCCATCGGTAGATATCCCCTTGCACCCCGTGGTTCCACAGCTTTTTAAGTAGCCGTTCGTGAGGTACCTTGTCGAAGGCTTTTTGGAAGTCAAGGTAAATGATGTCTATGGATTCCCCCTTATCCATCTGGCTGTTTATTCCCTCAAAGAAGTACAGCAAGTTCGTGAGGCATGACCTTCCCTGGCAGAAGCCATGCTGGCTCGCCTTCAGATGTCCATTGTTTTCTATGTGTTCGCAGATTGTGTCCTTTACCATTGCTTCCATCATCTTTCCTGGAACCGAGGTCAAGCTCACAGGCCTGTAGTTTCCCGGGTCACCCCTTGATCCCTTCTTAAAGATGGGCGTGACATTTGCTATTTTCCAGTCCTCTGGGATTTCCCCAGTTTTTAGGGAGAGGTTACATATTTGGCGAAGTGTCTCTGCTATTTCGTTTCACAGTTCTTTTAGTACCCTTGGGTGGATGCCGTCCGGGCCCGGTGATTTGTCGCTTCTGTCTATCTGTCTGAGGACATCCTCTTTGCTTACCTCTAGTTGTACCAGCCTTTCGTCGTGTTCTTCGTTTATAATCACCTCGGGTTCTGGAATATTGGATGTGTCCTCTCTGTTGAAGACTGACGAGAAGAATTTGTTCAACCTGTCAGCTATCTCTTTTTCCTCCTTTATTGCTCCTTTCCTGTCTCCGTCGTCCAGTGGTCCCACTTCCTCTCTGGCTGGTTGTTTCCCTTTCACATACCTGAAGAAGGGTTTGAAGTTTCTTGCTTCTCCTGCCAGTTTTTCCTCATATTCACTCTTTGCTTTCCTGACCGCTCGATGGCATTCTTTCTGGTGTCTTTTGTGCTCTTCCTGGTTTTCCTTTGTTGGTTCCTTTTTCCATTTCTTGAAGGATGATTTCTTGTCACTTATCGCCTTTTTAACTGCAGTTGTTATCCATGCTGGGTTTCTAGTTCGATTTTTTTTGCACCCTTTCCTAAACCTTGGGACGCACAGGTCTTGTGCCTCGAGCACTGTGCCTTTAAGCAGTGTCCAGGCTTCCTTTACGGTCTTCATCTTCCCTGAGCTGTTGCTGAGCTTTTTTCCTACCATTTTCCTCATGTCCTTGTAGTTTCCTTTTCTGAAGTTGAGTGCTGTCGTTGTGGTTCTTTTCACCTTTGATGTTCCCATGTTTAATTTGTACTGGATCATGTTGTGATCGCTGTTCCCTAATGGTGCTATTACCACCACTTCCTTTGCTGGTCCCTCTAGCCCGTTGAGGATTAGGTCTAGAGTGGCATCCCCTCGCGTTGGTTCCGTGACCAGCTGCTCCATGAAACAGTCCCTTATCGCCTCTAGGAATTTAGTTTCTCTCGTGCAATTTGAGAGCCCAATGTCCCAGTCTATTCCCGGATAGTTGAAATCCCCCATAACCACCACCCTTCCACTTTTGCACACCTGCCTCAGTTCGGCCTCCAGGTCCAGGTCGTTTGCTTCTGGCTGTCCTGGTGGGCGATAGTACAGTCCCAGTTTGATGTCAGCTCCTTCCCCTCCTGTCAGCTTAACCCATAGTGACTCCAGACTGTCTGCCCTTATTGTTGTTTCTGTTCTGGATGAAGGAATGGAGTCCTTTATATACAGTGCTATTCCTCCCCCCTTCTTGTGTACCCTGTCCCTCCTGTAGAGTTTGTACCCTGGCAGGGCCACATCCCATTTGTTGTCCTCTGACCACCATGTCTCTGTGATTCCTATTATGTCTAGGTCCTTATTTCTGGCTATAACTTCTAGCTCCCCCATTTTAGTCCTTAGGCTCCTAGCATTTGTATATAGGCAATTTAAGTCCCAGTTTGTTACCTTTTCTTTTGGATCTACTCTTGATTTGATGCCCTTGCTGGTCTCCTCACAGTCTGCCTCCTGTGGTGTGTCTATCCTGTCCTCTGCCCGCTTCTTTGTTCTTTGATAGCCCTCTGGTTCCGGCTGTTTCCTCCTTGTCTTGCTCTTTTGCTCTGATTTCCTCTCGGGTCCCTGTACTGCATCTTTGGGTTTATGACCATAAAGTATCCATTTTGTCTCTAGTCCACTATCGCCATTTCCTGTTTCAGTATCTTTGCTCGATACTGTGGTCCGATGTGTCGAGGTCAGATTGACTGTCGGCTTTCCCCTTGTTATCAGTTTAAAGTCATGTCTATGCAGGTCTGGAAGTTTCGTGCCAGCATCCTCGTCCCAGCCGTGCTCAAATGCAGTCTGTCTCTCCTGTAGAGCTTGTTTTTCCCCAGGAAGGTTGACCAGTTCCGTACAAAGAGGAAACCCTCCTCATCACACCATCGCCTCAGCCATCCATTTGTTGCTTGCAGCTCGGTCTGCCTCCTTGCATCTGCCCTTGGTACTGGCAGGATCTCTGAAAAGGCTATCTTCCCTGTCCTCAGCTTCAGCTTCCTCCCCAAGATCTTAAACTGCTCAGTCAGTGTTTTCATGTTGAAATTCCTTCTGCTGATGTCATTGGTTCCGATGTGGATTATCACTGCTGTTTCCTCTGTCTCAGCTCCCTCCATAATTCTCTCGATTCTGTCGGAGATGTCCTTTGTCCTCGCCCCTGGGAGACATGTCACTAGGCGATCCGCTCTGCCTCCTGCTATGTGACTGTCCACCTCTCTCAGGATTGAGTCTCCCACCACGATAGCAGATTTTCCTCTCCTCAGCTTCCTCCTGGGTCTCAGGTCTGTGTCAATGATTGGGTCCTCCAATCCTTCTTTCTCCTGATTGGTTTCTCCACAAGGTTCCTCTCCCTCGGCTCCTGGTGGGTCCTGGAGGCTCCTGGCTGGTCCTGTCCTCCATCCATTTGTTCCCTTCTGAAGAGCGGGTGATCCTGTGTTTCTACCATCTTGCAGGCCTCCTCGATGAATCTTTCGAGCTCTCTGACCTGTTCGTTGATGTGGTTTTCTCTGGTGGTGTCCTCAGTTGGTTCAAATTCCCTTGGTTCCTCTATGGAGCGGAGTCCCTCTAGCTCTTGTACTTTGATCTGCAGTCTCCCGACCTCCTTCCTTAGGCTAGCCAGTTCCTGACATCAACTGCATATGTAGGCATGCCTCCCGGAAGGGAGGTAGTCATACATGTGACAGTCAATGCAGTATACTGGAAAGCTTCGCTGGCCTTCTGCTGCCTCCATTTTTCCTTCCTTGTGATATAAAGTTGTGAGCTGGAGTGTGCCCGACGTGTAGCTAGGTGGAAAAGTAGAGAGAGAAGAAATAATGAGTATAGAAGAAAGAATAGGGTTGTTGTTTGTTTTTTTTAGAATTTAATTAGGAAGATTGAAGGTTGAAAATTGAAGTTGCTGCCGAGCAGCCTGGACTCCTAGCTCCTTCTCTCGGCTCCTTCGCAAAGGCGCCCACGCCGCGCGCCGTTGGCTCGCCCCCTTTTAAGGGGGAGCCTGGGCACTGAAGCGACCTCTGACGCAGTGGGGGTGGGCGGAGCCTACTCTCGCCACTACCCCGATCAGTCTTCCACCCCTCCTGGCTGGATCCTGTCCTCTGCCTTGCTGCCCTTGTGTCTCCTCTCAGCCCTGGCTATCTCCCTTCTGCCTCCCGATCCTGTAAGTAAGAAACAAGCAGGTTAGAACGCCGCTGCGGTCTGCCTCGTGCTCAGGCTTCCTGCCTTTTAAGGGGGAGCCTGGGCACTGAAGCGACCTCTGACGCGGTGGGGGTGGGTGGAGCCTACTCTCGCCGCTACCCCGATCAGTCTTCCACCCCTCCTGGCTGGATCCTGTCCTCTGCCTTGCTGCCCTTGTGTCTCCTCTCAGCCCTGGCTATCTCCCTTCTGCCTCCCGATCCTGTAAGTAAGAAACAAGCAGGTTAGAACGCCGGAATGAGAGAGAGAGAAGGGGCAGATGTTGATGGAAGTGAAGAGAAGAGAGAAGGGGGAGGGAACAGATGCTAAATGGAAATGGGGAGAAAAGAAGGGGCAGAGGCTGAAAGAGTACAAAAGATACCAAAAGCTATGCAACACAGAAAAATCAGCTGTAGCCCTCCATGCCAAGGAAACTGGTCATACAATTACATTTAAGAACACCAAAGTCTTAGAGAAAGAAAACTGTTGATGACCGAAAGAATCAGAGGCAATAGAGATAGCAAGATACCCCAATAGCTTCAATAGAGATAAAGGACTCTCCATAAACAAAGAATGGCAACCGCTAAACCAAATTTAGCACAAGAACTGGGACCAAAGACAAATGCCTTCTTCCACCCTCAAAGTTTCCAGCCCTCTCTTCCCAGAATTTAAAAAATTGTGCCAAAGGACTTTCCCGCCAGAATTAAAAATTGTGACCAATGTTCTTTCCCTCCACAATTCAAATTCAGGACCAATGGACTTTCTCGCTAAAATTCAAATTCAGGACCAAAATACTTTCATGCCTCAATCTCCTCAAACCCCAGCCAATCCAGTCAGAGAACCAACTATATATAAAGACAAACTGCAGACCTCACAGGACACCCTAAAGAAAGCCATAACATGATGGCTGAAATGTCAGTTCTACCTGCCCAGATGCGCCAAAACCCGGACAACTGCAAAAATCATGACGTCAGCCATGGAAGCCTAAGAGAACTTCATTAAAGAGGATAGTGAGTATGGTTTTGCAACTGTCGCTTGGTCTAAAACAAGACTGATGAGGATAAAGAATGCAAGTACGATATACATAATCCGAAAGTTGTTTGAAAATCACTTGTTCCAAAATTTTAGAGGGAAAGTGGAGATTTGAGATCAGGTGATATCTGAGCAGGGCATTGATATATAATGATGGGTTTTTTTTATTAGGGGTCTGACCAATAAATATTTCCAAGCATTTGGGACTACGCCTTGAAATAAACTGTTAGTGACCATATGATGTAAGATAAAGAGAAGACAGTGATGAGGATGAGATATCCAGGATGACAAAACTGGATCAAAGGAACAGGTGGTTTTTCTCACGTTACCAATTAATATAGTAAGAATGGTCAAAGAGGGAAAGGTAAAGATTCCCATTTGCATTATTGCAAATGGGATACAGGGACAGAGGCTGCAGAGTTAGTGCTCACAACAGAAGACTGGTAGTATGCAGATGACACTAAGGCCTGAACCTGAAGCAGGAAAGGTTTGGTGAGAAAAGAATCAACAAGCATCCAAGGGCAATTAAGTCAAATCTTTAAGAATCAAATAGTTTTTTGGTTTGTTAGCAGCCCTAAGAATCTGAGTTAAGTAAAAAATCTTTTTCAAAAGCTTTATTTTCAGATGGTAAAAATTATAGCACTTTTTATAGCTCTGCAGTGACTCCTCTGATTTGGTTTTCCTCCAGAGCCTTTCCATGTGATGAGTGACTCCAAAGGATATGCAGTCCATTGTGGATCCATGGAGAATGTCCTTTATCCAAACAAATTGGCAAGAAGGCAGAAGTAAAGGAAGAGTCCCAATATGAGGCTTGCATGTCAAAAGGTACCTGTGAAAAATCAGAAGGGAGGAATGATGACAATAGAGGAATAGATAAGGACTGGTTCTTTAAAAGAACTGTGGTTTGGAGCAGTGCAAGGGAACTGAAGAAATTAGTGGAGCGATATGACTATTAAAGGATATCATAAAGTGATTAGACCAAGAAAATGGAAGAACATGAAATCCAGAAAAATATAGAAGAAAAAGAAGAAAGAACCCCAGATCAAGAGTATGTCCAGCCTGACAAGTAGGAAAATCAATATGTTGGACAAGAGCAGTAATACAAGAGGTCACTCCATGGAACTAACAGCAGTTTAAAACAAACTGTACAAAATAGTTTTTTATGCAGTGCAAAATTAAACTGTGGAATCTTTTGCTAGATGATATGATCAAGGCAATTCTCTAAATATAAATTTTTCCTCTCCTACTTATTCTTTCCCTTTTCCTATCTTTTAACTGTTGTAAACTGCATAGAAGTCAACGCTGACCTTTACAATATATCAAGCATCTGTAAATTAAATAAATAACTACTCCCCCCCACCCTTTTCCAAACTGTAGCACATTTGTTAGTCCCAGCCATGGCGGTAATAGCTCCAACGCTTATAGAATTCCTATGAGCATTGGAGCTATTACCACCACGTCCGGCGCTAAAAACTGCGCTACGGTTTTGTAAAAAGGGGAATAAATTAGCTGTGTTCAAAAGAGGTTTGACAATATCAAGGAAGTACAGTTCATAAAAGCTTATTAGCCAGGTAGACTGGGGGACTGGGGGCGGTGGGAAGACATTACTCATCATTTAAAATAAACCATGCGAAGGCCTTCTCTTTGGGGATCTTTCAGTTGTTTGTGACCCTGACTAGCCACCGTTGGAGAGAGGACACTAGGCTCAGTTGACTTTTGTCTCACTCAACGTGGCTTATCTTAAGTCTGTTTATTTTAATTAGAAGTTGACATCAAAGATTTTCTGCAATTTTGTTGAAATTGTTACTCCAGAGAACGCTTTACTGTCTCACTTCACTACCAGTGATCATTGCTATAGCACTACCAGATGAATGCAGTGCTGTGCACATTTTTTATGTAGGCATTTCCTCTGTCCCTAGTGGGACTACAATCTAAGTTTTTTGTACCTGGGGCAATAAAAGGTTAGGTGACTTGCGCAGGGTCACAGAGAGTTCCAGTGGGACTTAGTTGAACCCACTTCGCCAGAGTTACAACCCACTGTACTAACCATTAGGCTACTCTTCCACTTCAGATCTGAAAAAAGCATGCCAAACTGGTCAGACCAAAGGTCCAATGAGACCAGCATACTGTTTCTAATAGCGGCTAAGCAAAGTAACAATATGCTCGCTGCATCTCTTGAGTATAAATAAGAAAACTTATTGTCCTCTATTTGATTGTTTGTATTCCTGAATACTAACCTTCTTAATCATGTTTGCTGAATTTTGTTTTGCAGAAGGTCTGAATGGATCTTGGAAAGAAGGAGGATATGTGCCTTCCAGTACCAGTAGCAGTGGATATTGGAGCTGGAGTGCCCCTAGCGATCATTCAAATCCATCAACCCCATCCCCACCATTGTCTGCAGACAGTTTCAAGCTCTTTCGAGCACCAGCCCTTCCAGATGAAGGCATTGATGAAACAGACGCAAGTAACCTGCTGTTTGATGAGCCTATCCCTAGGAAACGAAAGGTTTGGGAAGCCTCATTTTTTTCATTTGATTTAATTTTTCACAATGAGTTTAATTTCAGTTTATGTATTCATTGCTATTTGTTATCTTGATATTTTTCATAGCTGTAGTATATAATAGGTATAGCAGAGAACTGTATTCAGCAGTGAAAACCTGCAAAAATCCATGGAAATGAGACCAGGTGTAGGGAACTCCGGTCCTCGAGAGCCGTATTCCAGTCGGGTTTTCAGGATTTCCCCAATGAATATGCATGAGATCTATTTGCATGCACTGCTTTCAATGCATATTCATTGGGGAAATCCTGAAAATCCGACTGGAATATGGCTCTCGAGGACCGGAGTTCCCTACCCCTGTTATAGACGGTTGTGTTGAGCTTTTTTTTATAGAGTCCCTTGTTTGAAAATAGACTGAGCTGTCAGTGATATGTATAGAAAGAGTTGTGTTGAATGTGTCATTAATTAGTGTGGTTTCTGGGTGTTGTGCTCTTTTGAGAAATACAGTAGGTTCATAAGAACATAAGAATTGCTGCTGCTGGGTCAGACCAGCGGTCCATCGCGCCCAGCAGTCCGCTCACGCAGCGGCCCCCAGGTCAAAGATCTGTGCCCTAACCGAGACCAACCCTACCTGCGTTCGTTCTGGTTCAGCAAGAACTTGTCCAACCTTGTCTTGAATCCCTGGAGGGTGTTTTCCCCTATAACAGCCTCTGGAAGAGCATTCCAGCTCTCCACCACTCTCTGGGTGAAGAAGAACTTCCTTACGTTTGTACGGAATCTATCCCCTTTTAACTTTAGAGAGTGCCCTCTCGTCCTCTCTACCTTGGAGAGGGTGAACAATCTGTCTTTATCTACTGAATCTAATCCCTTCATTATCTTGAATGTTTCGATCATGTCCCCTCTCAATCTCCTCTTTTCAAGGGAGAATAGGCCCAGCTTCTCTAATCTCTCATTGTACGGCAGCTCCTTCAACCCCTTAACCATTTTAGTTGCTCTTCTCTGGACCCTTTCGAGTAGTGCCATGTCCTTCTTCATGTACGGCAACCAGTGCTGGACGCAGTATTCCAGGTGAGGGCGTACCATGGCCCGGTACAGCGGCATGATTACCTTCTCCGATCTATTCGTGATTCCCTTCTTAATCATTCCTAGCATTCTGTTCGCCCTTTTCACCGCCGCTGCACATTGTGCAGACGGCTTCATCGACTTGTCAATCAGTACTCCCAAGTCCCTTTCCCGGGGGGTCTCCCCAAGTACCGCCCCGGACATCCTGTTTTCGTGCATGGGATTTTTGATACCAACATGCATTACTTTACACTTATCCACTTTGAACCTCATTTGCCATGTTGTTGCCCATTTCTCGAGCATGGTTATGTCGTGTTGCAGATCTTCACAGTCCCCCTGCGTCTTCACTACTCTGAATAACTTCGTATCGTCCGCAAATTTAATCACCTCACTCATCGTACCTATTTCCAGATCATTTATGAATATGTTGAAGAGCACGGGTCCAAGCACCGAGCCCTGCGGCACCCCACTGGTGACGTTCTTCCAGTCCGAGTATTGTTCATTTACCCCCACTCTCTGTTTCCTATCCGTTAGCCAGTTTCTAATCCACGTGAGTAGTTCACCCTCTATTCCATGGCTCTCAATTTTCCGAAGAAGTCGTTCATGCAGAACCTTGTCGAATGCCTTATATAATGTCGACTGGGTCACCCTTGTCTATCTACCTGTTGACTCCCTCGAAGAAGTGCAGCAGGTTCGTCAAGCAAGATCGTCCTTTGCTGAAGCCGTGCTGACTGGTCCTCATCAGATTGTGTCCGTCTAGGTGATCAATGATGCAGTCTTTTATCAGCGCCTCTACCATCTTTCCCGGTACCGAGGTCAGACTCACCGGCCTGTAGTTTCCCGGATCTCCCCTTGAACCTTTTTTGAAGATTGGCGTAACATTCGCCACCTTCCAGTCTTCCAGAATCTTTCCCGATTTGATCGACAGGTTGGCTATTAGTTGAAGTAGTTCAGCTATTGTCCCTTTCAGTTCCTTAATGACCCTAGGATGGATGCCATCCGGTCCCGGGGATTTGTCACTCTTAAGTCTATCAATCTGCCTGCATACTTCTTCTAAACTGACCGTCATCCTTGTCAGTTTCCCGTCTTCAGCTCCAGCATATAGTTTGTTGGGTTCCGGTATGTTGTGTATATCCTCTTTGGTAAACACAGACGCAAAAAATGTGTTCAGTTTATCAGCGATGGCTTTGTCCTCCTTTAGCACTCCGTTTATTCCATCATCATCCAACGGTCCCACTGCTTTCTTTACGGGTCGTTTCCCCTTAATATATCGAAAGAATGGCTTGAAGTTTTTTGCCTCCTTGGCTATTTTTTCCTCGTAGTCTTTTTTGGCCCCTTTTACCGCTTTATGGCACTTGCGTTGATGCTATTTATGCTTTTCCAGTTTTCGTCCATTTTTAACCTTTTCCATTCATTAAATGAAGTTTTCTTTTCTTTGATCGCTTCCTTCACCACAACAGTGACCCACGCCGGTTCTTTGTTCCTTTTCCTCTTGGATCCCTTATTGATACGCGGTAGTAGTTCTCACATTGGGGTCCCTAACAGCAGATAGAAGGGGATTCAGAAGTGATGAAAGGGAGTTCAGTGAATTACATTACATTACATAAATTCTTATATACTGCAGTTACCTTGCGGTTCAATGCGGTTAACAGCTAAGAGATCCCTTTCATCACTTCTGAATCTCTTTCTATCTGCTGTTAGGGACCCCTTTGTGAGAACTACTACTGCAAACCTACTGTATTTCTCAAAAGAACACTTCACAACACCCAGAAACCACACTATTTAATGCCATCATCTGGAAGGGCTGGCGCTCGAAAGAGCTTGAAACTCTGCTGAGAACCCTAAAAAACCTTAAATTGTTCTGCAGCTGACAAATCCACCACTAGAAAAAGGGGCTCACTAAGGCCCTCACTATTGTAATAAATCAGTCTTGGTGCTGATTCACTGAAATACAATATAAAATGATGAAGAATACTAGTGTAACCAATGGTTGTAAATAAATGATAATTTTAAAAGACTTTTAAAAATATTATCCAGCAATATAATACTGCAATTGCGCAGAAGTGAGATTTTTTAAAAAATGGAATCTCTGAATGAAGCTGATTGGCTGCACAAGTCAGGAAGCTTGCTGCAAGTTACAGTTGGAGATTAACGCTCACAATGAAGGAGAGAGAAAGCTTATGGAAGAGCTTCTGTTTATTTGAGTGAAAAGTGGAAATTTATGGTTTATGTGAGAATAGATGATTGTGCAAAATAAAGTCTGCGTGCCTATAGTGTGAGTGAGACACTTTGGAGTATTCTTGAAGCTCATAGCAAGTAAGGAGGTTTTCCTAAGAAGTGCAGAATTCCTAACAAAAGTATTTAGGAACTTAAGGAAAGTTTATTAGAATATTTGCTGTTTAATTTTAGTGAATTTTACCTGTTTTTCTAAGAGTTGAAAGAGGGAATTAAAGGAAACTAATACAGCAACACTGTGGTAAAAGGTAAAAGAGCTGTCAATTGTTGCTCTGTGGTGAATTTACCTATTAGAAGTAAATTTAAGGCTAAACAGTTATGAAATTCAATTTAACTGCTGAGTTGTTTAAAAGAACCTTAGAATTAGAGGTTATTGAAACCTCAACAGCTTAGGGACAAAAGAACATTATATGAAAGTTTTCTCAGGGGCTCTGGGTCTTTAAAAGAGAAAAGAAAAAGAAAATTTTCTACACATTTTTATAGTGGTATTAGTTTTTTAGCCCGTTACATTAACGGTTGCTAGACTTAGGCATTTCTTTCTTTCTCTCTGCCCCCTGTCTGTCTGTCTGTCTGTCTTTTTTTCTTTCTTTCTCTCTGTCCCTTCTCCCTTACTTTTACCTCCCCCATATCCAGCAGCACCCCTTCCCTGCTCCCCCTGTCCAGCAGTAGCCCTTCTCCGTTCCTTATACCCCTTTCCTGCTCCCCCTGTCCAGCAGTAGCCCTTCTCCATTTCTTTTACCTCCCCCCTGTCCAGTAGTATCCCTTCTCGGGGCTTTTGCTAGGCCGGCTCGCTTCACATTATTGAAGTGGGCCGGCCTAGCAAATTCCCCGCGGCTGCTGCCGCTGCTGGTCCAGAAGTGAGAAGGAGAGGCGTCGTCAGAAGTCAGCCGGTGTCGGAGATCAGGGCAGGAACGTTGCTGGGGAAACCGCCACACATGTCGCAAACCGCCAAAGGCTCCTACTGCGCATGCGGCGACACGGATCCACGGATCAGGGATCACGGCCGCACTAAGTTTCAACTGCGCATGCATGCTAATGGTTTTATTATAGTAGATGCACTTGTCTGAGGGTTCCAGAATAATTGAAGTCAGCAACACTGCAGCATTCCAAACCTCTGTATTGGTGAGAATAGAGAAAATAAATTACAGAGTAGCTAGGAACTTAAAAACATAGTTTAGTTTAAATGGTCCTTTTTCTTAGATATTTCTGGGCCAGAAACCCAGAGCTATGCCCAGTAGTGTGCTTAGATTCCATCTACTGGAATCTCCATCAAAGCTCACTCCAGCCCATCTTAACCATCCCAGCCATCAAAAACCTCCCCAGCCCGTCCTCAACTGAATGTCCATATACGGGACACAGGCCGTGCAAGCCTGCCCAGTACTGGCCTTACTTCCTTCAATGTATACCCATTATTTTCTGATTAGAGATCCTCTGTGTTCATCCCATGCTTGTTTGAACTCTGTCACCGTTTACTTCTCTACCACCTCCCTCGGAAGCGCATTCCACGCAACAACCACCCTCTCCGTAAAGAAGAATTTCCTAACATTACTTAAAGAAAAGGACATTTTACTTTTATTTTTTCAAGCAAGAATTTTACAGTTTAGGTTTTCCTGGCAGGTTCCTTACTCAGCACACTCACTAAGGGAGTTAGTTTCTTTTAATTTATTTTAATTAAGATAAGGTATATGAAGATTAAGAGAAAATAAATTCACTGCAAGAAAGGAGAACTGAAGAAATTCATGCAAGAGAGAAGACTTAAAAATTCAAGGTTTTGAGGACTGATAGTTTAAAGAACTACTTACACAAAGTTAAGATAAGCTGAATTTTAATTGAATGTTAAATATTAATGTTTGGAAATACCTTGAAAACTAAGGGCTCCTTTTATCAAGCCGCGCTAGCGAGGTTAACACGCGTGACATTTCATCACGTGTTAACCCCCGCGCTGGCATAAAAATTAGCACCTGCTCAAGGGAGGCATTAATGGCTAGCGCAGACGGCGGTTTAGTGCGCGGTATTACGTGCGTTAAACCACTAGCATGGCTTGATAAAAGGAGCCCCAAGTTTACACTTTGCTAAGTGTTTCTTTTTGGAAAAATATTATACATAACTCAAATGGTTACAAGAGTTGAAAATTAGTACTGTACAAATTTTCTCTCATATTTTAGATTATAACTTTGGCCAGCAGGGACTTGTTCTCAAAAATATTATAACTACATATTATAACATTTTTGTTAATACAACTTAAATCAGTCATAGATTGCTTTCCATTGCAAATGCAAGCAGTGTCTTATTTCCGGTTCACCACACAATTGTTTCCCACGTACTCACCTTTATAGGACCCCCAGGGACCCCTGAAGAAGACTTTTTGTCGAAACGCGGACCGTGTTGGGTCTTGTATCCCTAGCGGACTAGGTCCTTTAAGGCTCTTATGTGGATGATTTACTTTTATGTGGATGGAATTATTTTATGTGGATGATTTTAGTGTACCTTTGGAACTTTGATACTTTCAAATAAAGTCCATTTGGGAACATCGTCACTCCACTGATCCAGGACAAGCAGTGGCTTCCCTCATGTCTTTCTCAATAACAGACTTTTCCTCCAGGAACTTGTCCAAACCTTTCTTAAAACTAGCTATGCTATCTGCTCTTACCACAACCTCTGGCAATGCGTTTCAGAGCTTAACTATTCTCTGAGTGAAAAAAAATTTCCTCCTATTGGTTTTAAAAGTATTTTCCCTGTAACTTCATCGAGTGTCCCCTAGTCTTTGTAATTTTTGACGGAGTGAAAAATCAATCCATTTGTACTTGTTCTACTCAACTCAGGATTTTGTAGACTTCAATCATATCTCCCCCCTCAGCCGTCTCTTTTCCAAGCTGAAGAGCCCTATCCGTTTTAGTCTTTCCTCATACGAGAGGAGTTCCATCCCTTTTATCATCTTGGTCGCTCTTCTGTGAACCTTTTCTAGCACCACTATATCTTTCTTGAGATAAGGAGACTAGAATTGAACGCAATACTCCAGATGAGGTCACACCATGGAGCGATACTGGGGCACTATAACATTCTTAGTCTTGTTAACCAACCCTTTTTTAATAATTTCTAGCATCCTGTTTGCTTTTTTGGTCATATTTCCTTTAACTAGTCATATTTCCTTTGGTCATATTTCCCTTTTTGGTCTTATTTCCTTTAACTGGTTTTGCAAATTTAAAGTGCAATAAAGTTCCCTTGCACTTAAAATTAAGCACTGGTAATTGAGACTGATTCTCATTTAGGGCTCCTTTTACTAAGTTGCGCTAGCGGTTTTAGCGCATGCTTAGCGTGCGCTGAATTGCCACGCGCGCTGGACCCTAATGCCAGCATTAAGCTGGCATTAATTCTAGCCACGTAGCGCGGGTTTAGCTTGTACTAAAATTCTGTGCGCACTAAAAACGCTATCGCAGCTTAGTAAAAGGAGCCCTTAGTCTCACTACCCTGCTGGCAGAGAAGGACCTCAAGAAGTTGATCCTGAAGTTGAAAGAAGAAAGCGAGAAGATGGGACTTTATCTGAACAACAAGAGGGCCAAAATTATGACTACCACCAACAATAAAGTCCACATAAAGATCAACAATGATGAAACAGAAGTGATTGACAGCTTTATTTTCCTTGTGTCTCTCATTGATCACAGTGTTGTTTCGACAACAGAGATCAAGTGTCAATTAGCACTGAGGCGTGCAGCCATGATGAGCATGAAGCACATATAGAAGTGCAAGGACATCTCTGTCACCATCAACAAAGACTAATCGCTGGCATTGTGTTTCCAGTTGCAACATATGGCTGAGAGACATGGACTCTCGCGAAAACAGATAGAAGAAAAATTGATGTGTTTGAGCTGTGGTGTTGGAAAAGACTTCTACGAATCCCATGGACAGCTAGGATCACCAGCAAAGATGTTCTTGATTATATAAACCCAGAGTTGTCCCTGGAAGGCAAGATTGCCAGACAGAAACTGACCTATTTTGGACATGTGATAAGGGCAAATTTACTAGAAAAGGAGGTGCTACTCAGAATGGTCAGTGGTAAAAGGAAGCAGGAGAGACCAAAGGTCCATTGGCTGGATACCATCAAGAATGACATGGGAATGAACATCAAGCAATTGAAAGAAGCCGTGGAAAACCAGGAATCATGGTGAGGACTGGCTTACAGAGTAACCAAGGGTAAGACATGACTGAACGGAAAGTAGTAGTAATATATATATGTATTCCTACTACTATATATTCATCAGTTTTGTTAATTGGTTGGGTGAAGTTTAATTTTTAAGTAAACCTGGCTCTTCCTTCTGGGAGAATTTCTGCTGATTAACTTAGCTGACAACTACAGATAATTTGGAAAACAGCAGATTTCTCTCTCAAAGGGGGGGCTGGTTACATTAGTTCGTTGTATGGTTTAAAAAGACAAGTCTGTCAGAAAAATAGTTTCTCTTGGCCCATTTAACTGACTCCCAATAACTTATGACAGGCTCTTTGTAAGCCATGTGATGATAAGAAGAACTTGAATTCAGCCACTTACATTCCTTATGATGTGTATGGCACTTCCTATGCAAACAGCATACAATTCCTTATTGATGGGTTAAGCACCTCAACTCATGAGTTGCTTGCAGAGGACATCAATCATTTTCTTTTCTCCACCCCTTTCTTTTTCTGGGCAGTGCCCCCTCTCCTCAGTCTTAACTTCTGCAAGCGAGTTGAAAAGGTGTCTTTTTATCTACTCTGCACTAGATTTTTTTTATTTTCAGGATTTAATCTGTTCTTTTTCGAGGCTTCCCTATGCTAAGAGGTTACCAGTAGTCCAGGACCAGCTCTGCCTTAGAGAAGGACCAGAAGTTGAGGTCTGAAGCCAGGAGGGTCACACTTTTATGTTGAAATATTTTTTATTGCGAATGCAAAGCAACAGACAACAAAGAACAGAGCAAAGACAAAAGAACCAACAGACAACAGACAACAATTTTGGGTTGTGTTTTGGTAAAACAAAAGTAGAAAACCCCACCTCCCCAACCCTACCCAGCCAGCAAAATCCCCTATCGAGGGTTACACTTTTAAAAGAAGCACCTGCCTGGCCATCCTGCTCTAACACTTGGAGTTTGGGAATAGATCCCTGGGAGCAGTGCTCAACCCTGCGGAGTGAGCAGGGCAGGATTAAGTCTTCGAGGGCCCCTAGGCACACAAGTACACTGGGCCCCCTAACCCTGCCCCGCCCATGCCCCACCCTGCCACACACCCATTTATTTACCTGTTTTATTTACTTCTTTATTTCTACTTGTATTTCTTTTTTTCTTTTATTATAAAATTCAAAACATACAACAAAGATTACCATACCAGTGCTAGTGTGCAGTATTAGTTCTATGCAAGCCCAAACATCTCTGAACAAAACCCCCCTTCCTGCCCACCTACTTGCTCAGGACTTTAACTCTGAACCCTTTCCATACGTATATAAAAGTATTCAAATGCATATGTCTATATTAATAACCAAGTTTGCAACTTCTCTCAACTGCTTCACTCTATGTCGTACAAACAACCAAATCTGTATCTCCTCTGGTGTGTTCCACATGTATGTTAATTTGTAACAAAACAACAAGGCAAGCAGTCCACCAAAGAATCCAATGTGGAACAAAAGAAGATTGGCAGACATTAAGGAGATTCAAACCAGGTTTATTCAAGGTGCTTCCAGGAACCATGCCTGATGCATTTCGCCAAACAAGGCTGGTCAATACTAACAGAAAACCATGTCTTTCATACACAGGACACAGAACTACCCTCATCCAGTATGGAATAAGTAATCACAAACTAACCCCCCCTCCCATTTTTACAAAAGCACGGAAGAGGTTTTTAGCACTGGCTGGCAGGCTGAATCTTCTGTAACCATTAGAATTCTGTGACCATAGGAATTCTGTGACCATCGGAGCAGTGCAGAGCATTCAGCATGCTGGCTTGTGTTACAAACCGATGGAACGGTACAGTTTAGTGGGTGAAGAAACAGTGGTGCATATCTCCCAATATTGAACAAAATATAAAGATAGATGTAAATTTGAAAAAAGAGAAATAACAAATCACTTTACAAATTAACAAATAAAAATAAAACAAAAAATGGAAAATAAGATAATACCATTTTATTGGACTAATACATTTTTTAATTAGCTTTCAGAGGTCAGTATACTGCTGTTACAGTATTCTTTCCTGACCTGAGGAAGGAGAATTTGTTCTCTGAAAATTAGTCAAACATGTATTAAAATTAGTCCAATAAAAGGATCACCATTTCTATTTCTAAACAGTTATCAACACAGCTCCAATACTATATCCTAAAGCAAAAAAAAATTTTAAAATATAATTTTTTTTCTACCTTTCTCATGTGGTTTCTGCTTTCCTCATCTTCTTGTCATTCTCTTCCTTCCATTTAGTGTCTGCCCCTTCCAGAAAATATCTATCTCCCTCTGCCATCTCTCCTCCTGCTCCCCCCCCCCTTTGGTCTGACATCCATCATCTTCCCTCTATTCCCATCATGGTCTGGCATCTCTCTCCTTCCATCTCTCCTTCTCTCCCCCCTGTGGTTTTAAGCATCTCTTTCTTCTCATTTCCTCCACTCAGATCTGATATCTCTGTCTCCTTCCCCGTTTTCTGGCAACTCTCCTCTCTCTCTCCCTTTTCTTTTCTGGTCTTCCTTCTCTATTTTCTGCCTCCATCTAAATTAAATTCTTTATTACTATTCAGTCCTCAGTTTCCCTCTTTTCACTGTTTCTACTCACAGCTTGCCACCCTTTCCTTCACCCTTCCACTATCTCACTAACTCTATCTTCTTCCCCCCATCCATCATATGCCCCCCATCTAGCATGTGTGAAAGCAGCAGCAGTGGTGAGGAGGTGAGGGCCCCTCACCTCTTCACTGCTGCTGCTGCTGCTTCCCTATATACAACTGAAGCTGACAGCACAAGTTCTCCCCACTCCCCTTCTCTCTCTCTCTCTCTCTTCTCCCCACTTCCATTATCTGCCCCTTCTCTCTCTCTCTCCATCCCAGGCAATTCCATCATGTCATCCTGCTCCCTCAGTGAATTGCCTAGGGTGGAGGGAGAGAGAGAGAAGGGGGCAGATGATGGAAGTGGGGAGAACATGTGCCGTCAGTGTCAGGCACATGTTGGTAAGCAGCAGCAGCGATGAGGAGGTGAGGGACTAGAGGCTATCTTCCTCTCATTCATCTCCTTGCCACCCCTGTCCCTTGGTCTTTCCCACAATTTCCAGCATATCCCCTCCCTCCATTCTTGTAGCCCAGCATATCCTCTCCATCTCTGATGGCCTGACATCTCCCTGTCCTTTTTCCTTCACTATCTTCCTATCCCATCTCTCTTCCCTCCCCCCATAATCAATCATCTCACCACCTCTCTCTTCCCTCCCCCTCAGGGTCCAAGATTGCTTCCGCTCTCTTTCCTGCTGTTCTCTCCCCTGTCACCTTATGATCCAGTCCCCCTTCCGCCCTTGTCCAACATTTCCCCTTCTTTCCCTCCCTCCCAACATACCGCATTTCCCCTTCTTTCCCTCCCTCCCAACATACCGCATTTCTTGTTCTTCCCGATTGCCCTTTCATCTAGCATCTTCCCCTCACCAGGCCTGCTGACTTCAACTCATTTACTGCTTTGTGCTCTCTCTCCCGCCGCTGCCAAAGCCTGTAAACAAATTTAACACATGCCGCGGGGCTCAAACAGTGCGTGTGCCGCTGATGACTTCCCTCCTCCTTCCTCCCCCTCATGATGTAACTTCCCATTTCATTTATGGAGATGGAGGAGGAGGAGGAAGAAATCCGGCAGCATCATGCGCACTGTTAGAGCCCTGTGGCATGTGTTAAATTTGTTTACAGGCTTCGGCAGCGGCAGGAGAGAGAGAGAGCAATCACAGGCCCTGTCTCTGTCAATGGGGGGTCTGGTGTTACCGATCGATGCTGGGTGGGGGCCCGTCACCATTTTTTTTTTTTTCAGTGTTCTCCTTCAGCGGGCCCCCCTGACCATTTCGGGCTCTAGGCACGTGCCTACTGTGCCTATCCTTTAATCCAGCCCTGGGAGTGAGGTGCGTGTGCAGGCTGATCTTACCCTGCAATTGGCCGGGAGGCTTGGCAGAGGTTAGCCACATCCCCCTCCCCCCCCAAGAGTCATATGAGAGCGTGAGGGGTCAAGGGTTTCAGGTTTTTGGAACCTGAATAAAAATCAGCCCTAAGAGACAAGCTGGTAGAGCTACCCTTGCTTGACTGAATCAGAAATCCCTTTTCCATTTCCAGCTGCAGTGAAAAGCTGATGCAGGCACAGCACATGGCAGATCTGTGAGTACAGCTCATTACTGTACTCACAGTGTCTGAATCCAGCAAAACTAAGGGTTTCTGAAGGTGTCCCAAGAGTTCCCCACCTCTAAAATCCTAAGGTTGGACATCCTGGCGGTCAAGACGTCTAAGTAGGGAATTTTTCCCCCAAAATTGTAGACATCTTGCGGTGTTGCCGATTTCGAAAATGGACGTTTCTATGCCTCCCACTTTGGACGTCTTGCAGGAAACGTCCAAAGTCAGATTTAGACATTCTATCAAAATGCCCCTCAAAGTCTCTTGTTGAAACAAAGGAATTTCAGAGTTAGATATACTGGTTATTGGTGTTAAAAAGTCATAGGCTGAGCTTAACACTTTGTTCTTCTGGGAGGAGAATGGGTATGTCTCCAATTTACACCCACAACATATAGAATACTACAAGTTTTGCAAATAGTATGCCACACTTAAAAATGTCCATTCTTCTATTCCATTCAGCCAGTTTCTAACAGCTTCAGACTCTGAAGAAGAACATAAGAATAGTCTTACTGGATCAGACCAATGGCCCATCTAGCCCAGTATCCCGTTTACTCTGTAAGGGAACAAATAACTATAAATAGAGCTTTTATCAAAAATATAATTATTTGCTAGTGTGTTCTTCTTGACTTGTTGCTTGTAGATCATGGCTCAAAATATTCTTCCTGTTTTGCTGATTGCAGTATTACCAAATAATGTCCAAAAGCAGTACATGGAATAGGTTACTAGACAATAGATATTAAGAGTGAAGAAAAATATAATTATGATCTACCAACCTAGAGGGAAAAAAATGTTCTTTTCTTATTTCCTAGAACTCCATGAAAGTGATGTTCAAATGCCTTTGGAAAAACTGTGGTAAAGTACTGAGCACAGCCGCAGGGATCCAGAAACATATCCGCACCATTCATCTTGGGTAAGATCTTACTCTGGCGCTGCAAGACAGATACTGAAGTTTAAATTGACCAGTTATTCATAAAGGGGTAGATTTAATGAATGGCATCCAAAGTTAGGCACCGGGATGATCCATGTTAAGCTAGTATTTTGTAAAGGGCACAGAGCATCCTTTATAGAAACTAGCTTAGCAAGTGTTTCATGCCTAAATTGGATACGAACAAAAAGATGGCAGCATACACCTGAAAAGGTCCTGGCACCAAGATCTTGGTCTTCTCCATTAAATGCAAGGTAGTAGCTACTGGTGTTGAGGCAACAAAAAAACAGAGGGTGACTAATGTGCACATCTGGGAAATATGGTGTGTCCTGCTCTAGGATGTCCCATGTTTTCCCCCCTCATGCTGCTGGTGATAGATTACCAAACAATAGTCCAGGAACCACAAATTCACCCCCCCCCCCCCCCCAGACTTGTTTCTCTATAACAATTACATTTGTCTTTTTGTTTTGCTTTCGTTTGCCAGGAGACGGGGGGGGGGGGCTTTGGGATGATATTATCTACTGATCTGAATGTGGCAAGGCTGTAGCCACAATTATAAGGATACTAGGCTATATAGAGACAGGCATAACCAGCAGAAGGGAGGAAGTCATTGGTGAGGCCCCACTTGGAATATTGTGTTCAGCTTTTGAGGTCATATTTCACTAAAGATCTAAAAAGACTGAAATGGTTCAGAGAAAGGTGAAAAAAATGTTATGATGTTTGTATTAAAAGGCATAAGAGAAGAGGATGGAAGGATAACGGAGATATGATATAGATGTTTAAATGCTTGAAGGGTGAAACTAGAAGAAATGAATTGAGGTTGCAGGGTGGTGGACTTAAGGTATTTTTTTTTTATATTACTTCTTTCACAGAGAGGGTGATAGATGCCTGGAATAGCCTTCTGGTGAAAAAATAAACAATGACAGAATTCAAAAATGTATGAAATAAACACAGAAGATCATTATATGGAAAGAGGATTAAATTAAAATAAAACTTAACCTCATGGCTGTTGTTGAGTTATGATGTTTAAACAACTACTCCAAAATTTAGGAAGGAACAGACCTCTATGATCCGTGCCCTGAAAATGGCATAAGAAAATAAGCTTTGCCTTATTGGGATAGACCAGAGATGCATCAAGACCAGTATCCTTTTTCAAACAGTGGCCAATTCAGGTCACAAGCAAGATCCCATGTAAAACAAATTTTATGCTGCTCATCTTAGAAATAAGCAGTGGATTTTTCCAAATCTGTCATAATAATGTCTTATGGACTTTTGTAGAAAAACAGTGAAGATGACCTTAGGTGCTCATTTTCTTTATTATATTTGGACTCGACAAGTACGTGTTTCAGCCCTTTGGCTTGCTTCAGGAGTCTGAATGATATTTTTTTGAAAGAAATTGAAAAGTATCAACTGATTATTGCGTTTTTAACAATGTCCTTAATATTGAAAAATATAGAAAGAGAAAAAGATCTGCTGCTGCAATTGTCACTTTTGGTTTTGTGTGTTCAGCAACAGACGTACTTGGTTTGCAAGAGCATACACATGCCAAGTGTCAATGCCATCAGTGATCTCCTTCTGTGCAGGCTGTGTCTCGACACCCTGGAGCACCGACAGTACCTCTCAACACCCCTCGACACCCTGGAGCACCGATAGTACCAGCTGTTAAGCCAACAGTACCAGTGCAGTTCTTCCAGGACCAACTTAAGGAGTTTTTCCAAAGGTTGCTCACTGACCTATTTAAGCTACATGCAGCACCGGTGCTTGCATCGACTCCCTCGGTACAGGTCAGGCCTGAGCATGGCACATCGAGACCCCAGGGTACTGAATCTAGTTGTCCATCTAAACATCGACAGACATCGAGATCCGTCCTGGCTTTAATAAGCCACAATTGCAGCATCAGTCTTTGCTGGTTGAATCCACTCTTTAAAAATTCTCCAGTACAAGAGTATATGCTACTGCACCACCAGGACTTGAAGGCCGCATAATGGATAAGTTTGGGTGCTACCTCTTCCAGAACTCTGTGTTGACCAGCAGAGTTCTGTTATAATTTCTTTGTCAATCTATCTTAAACAATTCATAAAGAGATTGGCTGATTTTGAACAGTACATTCCATCTGAACGACTTCTAGAGTTCCAGGAAACTACTCATAGCAAACAGCAGCATCGCAGCAGTGTAGACAGGCTGCTTTGCAGCCTTTTCCTGCCTGGGCTTTCCTCTGCCGCATCACTGATGATGTTATCAGCAACACGGCACATGTACCCGGGCAGGAGAAGGCCACAAAGCAGCCTGTCTACATTGCTGCAACGCTGCTGTTTGTTACAAGGTACAGCATTTCAGTCTCCCGGTTGGCGGGAGAGATGGAAGGGTCGCCGGATGGGTGATCTGCGGCGGCGGCAGGGGGTGGAGGGAGGCTGCAAGGGTTCTGCTGCACAAGGGATGAGAGGGAGGGATACAAACTGCATAGGTTCTGCACAGGGGGATGGGAGGGAGGGATAGAAAGACACTGCACAAGGGGATGGGTGAGAGGGGAGGAAAGATGCTGCACATGTGGGAGAGAGAAAGGAAAAAGGAAAAATTGGGGTGGAGGAGAGGAAGGGAGAGATGATCATTGTACATTACATGAAAAAAGGAAGACCTACCCCAAAAATAAGACACTATCATACTAATTATGGGCCCAAAAAAGGCACTAGGTCTTATTTTCGGGGAAACACGGTATTTGGAGATAAAGACGAGGATGCCACGCAAAGACTTACTCAACATGAATAGAGCTGGACCACGTTAACAGGGTCTGAGTCTAAGACTCAACCATCTAAATCTTCCCAGAGACCTGCTTCCTCTTCATATAAGAGATATTATCCAACAACCTTGTCCTCTTTCAAACCACAACAACAAAAGAGGCAAAAATCACAGAAGCCTCAGATTTCTGCTCCTCAAAAATCAACTCAGTCTTTTTGACATCCTTCTAGAGAGCATAGCTGCAATTTCCCCATCTCAGCCACCTCCCCAACCCATCAGAGGCCCATCATCAACATTGGATTCTCATTATCACAGACACCTGAATCTTCAAAAGCATACAGGAAGGTTACTCTCTTCATTTTATCACTATTCCTCCAAACAACCTTCCAAGAGGGTCCTCTTTCACATCTCAACTGATGTCCCTTCTCCTTCAGGAAATCAAAGCTCTACTTTAAATGAATGCCATAGAAGTAGTATCCCCTTCCCAGAAAAATCAGGGGTTCTACTCCAAGTACTTCCTAATTCCAAAGAAGACAGGAGATCTTTGTACCATTCTCGAGCTCCAAGCTCTCAAAAAATATCTAGTAAAAGGAAAGTTGTGCATGCTATCCCTGAGGACTCTATACCCACTTCTAGAATGAAACAATTGGCTGTGCTCTCTAGACCTTAATGAGGCCTACACACACATTCCCATACATCTGGACCACAGAAAGTTTCTTCGTTTTCGTGTAGGTTTCATCGTCTCCAATACAAAGTTCTGCCATTCAGCCTTACTTCATCTCCAAGAGTATTCACAAAGTGCTTGGTGGTAGTAGCAGCAGCCCTAAGTACCAACGGGTTTCAAATGTTTCCTTATCTAGACGGTTGATTAAAGCTGCATCGCCTCAAGCAGTGTGTTCAGCTGCTAAGCAAGCAATCATAGTTGTTCTCCAGCTTCTAGGCTTTGAAGTCAATTTTCTAAAGTCTCATCTTCAACCTTCTCAGGTTTTGGAATTCATAGGAGCTATGCTCAACATGAGGAGTGTGTGGCGCAGTGGTTGGGTCTACAGCCTCAGCACCCTGGGGTTGTGGGTTCAAACCCCGCGCTGCTCCTTGTGACCCTGGGCAAGTCACTTAATCCTCCATAGCCCCAGGTACGTTAGATAGATTATGAGCCCACCGGGACAGAGAGGGAAAAATGCTTGAGTACCTGATTGTAAAAACTGCTTAGATAACCTTGATAGACGGTATATAAAATCCTAATAAAACTTGACTCTTTTACAAGCTTTCTTACAACAACAAAGACAAAACACCTTGCTTCAACATTGCAATCATGTGTCCACTCTGCAACACATCTCACCAAGGCACATGATGTGTCTTATGGGTCACATGGCATCCACTGTTCATGTCACTCCCTTCGCTCAACTTCATCTCAGATCAGCTCAAAGGAACCTTGGGTCCCAGTGGTCTCAGGCCACAGATCCTTTATCCCCACGGATCAAGGTCACCTCACCTCTTCATCAATTTCTCCAGTGGTGGTTCCAACCAGCAAACCTCTCCAGAGGTTTGCTATTTCACATCCCTCCATATCAGAGAGCACTCATGACAGATGCATGCATGCATCCATGGGGAGCTAATCTGGACAGCCTCTTGACTCAGGGTCTGTAGTATGCTTGGGAAGAGCATTTCATATCAACCTTTTAGAACTATGAGCAATTTGCAATGCTCTCAAGAGATTTCAGGATTGTCTTTCCAACCAAGTCCTTCTTGTTCAAATGGACAATCAAGAAGTCATGTACTATATCAACAAACAATGGAGAATGGGCTCTCTTCTTCTTTTTCAAGAAGCCATACACATTTGGAACTGGGCAATTCCTCACAATATATTTCTCAGAGTGATATGGGAAGAAGAATGCCCTGGCCAACAAACTCAGCAGATTTCTTCAACCGCACAAGTGGTCTCTCAACTCTAGTCTTGTGCCACATCTTCTTGATTTGGGGGACTCCTCAGATAGACCTGTTTGTGTCTCCCCTCAACCACAGTTTACTTCTCTTCTGCTCCAGACAGTACTCTACATTATCTGGAAGTGGATGCATTTATTCTGGATTGCCAAGCAAACAGTGGAGATGTCCAATCAAGACAGGTGAGCTTTGTATATTTCATAAATCTCTTTTAGTCACTTCAATGGCTTAATGACTTGACATGTACATATTTTGGCCTCATTGGTGAGTAGGATATCCACATGTGCTGGACAACTTTGAATTCCTAATGTTGTACTCTTGGCTTCTGGGAAGTTTGGTCTCCTTCCCTCTCTCTAGGGGAGCAAATCTTGATCCTGGAACAGGCTTGTCTCCTGGGCTCCTTCTGGCAGAAGAGCTTGTGTAAGAAGGAGCCCAGGAGACAAGCATGTTCCAGGATCAAGATTTGCTCCACCTAGAGAGAGGGAAGGAAGGAGACCAAACTTCCCAGGAGCCATGAGCACAACATTAAGAATTCAAAGTGGTTCAGCACATGTGGATATCCCGGTCACCATTGTCTTTATGATATTTAAGACTCCTGATGAAGGCCAGAGAGGTCGAAATATGTACATGTCAACTCATTAAGCTATTGAAGTGAACAAAAGAGATTTGTGAAATATACAAAGCTCATCAGTCTTGATTGGACATCTCCACTGATTGCTTGGCTGTGTTTGATTTGTGGAGGTGACTCTCCTGTTCTGCACCTTTCTTCTGGATTGGTCACGCAAGTTCTTGTATGCATTTTCTCCAATCCCTCTGGTTCTGAAGACATTAGTCAAGCTCAAACAAGTGTTAGCCACCGTGATCCTAATAGCTCCTCGGTGGCCCAGACAGCCTTGATTTTCCCTTCTACTTCAACTGAGTGTCAAGGATCCAATTTCATTACAGATCTTTCCATCTCTACTCACTCAGAGTCAAGGATCTCTTTTACATCCCAGTCTGCAGTCGCTGTACCTAACTGATCTGACTTCAGCAAATTATAATCTTTCTGACTTAGTACAAGCCATTATAGCGTGAGCGGACTGCTGGGTATGATGGACCTCTGGTCTGACCCAGCAGAGGCACTGCTTATATTCTTATGTTCCAGAAAGCCTTCTTCTCAGCAATGCTATTGACTCAAATGGACACACTTCATTTTGTGGTATAATCTCCATCACCTCGATTCCTCCACATCTCTATTTCTTCAGTACTGGACTACCTTCTCCATTTATCCAACTCTGGACTTAAGACCACTTCGGTTAGAGTTCACCTCAGTGCTATTAGTGTTTACCATGCTCCTTTCAACAATAAACTTCTAGCCATTCATCCACTTGTTTCCCAGTTTATGAAAGGATTCTTGAACTTGAAACCTCCACTAACACCTCCTTCAGTTATAGTACCTCTATACATAAAAAATTAGAGCAATTTTAAAACTTTAATAGACGCTTGAACCTCCGTATTTTAAATTTTCCCCAAATTCCGGGTATATTGCCTTTTGACTTACTGAAAAGATATTTGATTGAAAATTTAAAGATTTCCTCAAATTGTATTCCTCCAATAAATAAAATTTACTATTTACCAAATAAGAAGATACCTGGAAGAGAAGGAGGAGAGAATGAGATCGAGAAAGAGAAAAAAACAAAAAATATTAAAATAGAATTTGCTAATGTGACTGCTCTTCTTGAACAAACAATAACTGTTGACACTGATAGAGCTACGCTCTTAGTATCATTTGTTTTTGAGCAAAACGTGAATATGATTATGAAATTGTTCTTTAAAAGCTCACAAAAGTTATTTGGGGAACAGAAAATATGGATATACCCTGACGTCGCAAAGACTATGCAAGAACGGAGGAAAAAATTTCTTTCTATGCGTCAAGAAACTATTAATTTGGGAGCAACGTTTCTTCTAGCATACCCCTGCAAATGCTTGGTTAGGTATTTGGGAGTCAAATACACTTTTTTCTCTCCAAACCATCTGAAGGAATTCTTGGATGTGCAGAAGATCATCAAGGACTGAGGGATAATGGAATTTTAATAGCTGGTGCTTAGATACATTAAGCCTATTTGTTAATTAAATTCTTTAATTTTTCTCTCATATATTTTTTCATTGACCACCCCCCTAAAATTGTGGTCTAAGAAGGGGATAAAGAAATATTTTTTTCTTATTTCTATAAGTATGAGTTTATAATACTTCTGTGTTGTTTTTGCCTCCCTGTGTTTATTGTAGCAAGATGTATTCTTGTAAATTTTGTTGAATAATAGAAATTTAAAAAAAAAAATTTCTATTCCGCTTTAGTACCTAAGCAGATTACAGAAGTTACATACATAGTAGCATAGTAGATGACGTCAGATAAAGACCCAAATGGTCCATCCTGTCTGCCCAACCTTACCCTCTCTTTAAATTACTGATTTTAATTTAAATTTTCCTAATTTAACTTGTTATTACAACAACAATACATAACAAACTATCACAAATCTTCAGTCCTAAATCAAAAAAAGATAGAAGTATATCAAATCTACAAGTATGCTCTGACAAATGAGTTTTCAAGAGTTTCTTGAAAGACTTACCCCCTCTTTTACTAAGGTGCGCTAACCGATTAGTGTGCGCTAATCAAATTAGTGCACGCTAAACACTAATGAGTCCATAGACTAACACACGCGTTAGCATTTAGCGCGCGCTAATCAGTTAGCGTACTTTAGGAAAAGAGGGCCTTAAAATTTTGACAGACCCTTAATGTACCATTCAGAGCATTCCAAGCCATGGTTTAGCCATAGAAATTGCTGTCATCCATGTTTTTTTTTTATAGTGTATGTATGCCATGTACATTCTCAAGTGTTAACTTCATTGTAGATTCTGAACGCAAAGATCGAGATGGTAAATGCTTCCTCAATACTAGTACTAAATACCATGGTGCCTTCCCATATACTATCTGATGTATAATTGTCAAAATTTTATATTCTTTGTGAAATATAACAGGCAACCAGTATAGTTGTTTTAACACTGGTGAAATTGTTCAAAGCGGGAAACTCCACTAATCATATTTTGTATGGAAAAAGCACCTTTAGGAAAAGCAGGTGCAAATCTATGCAGGTAATTTTTCCCTAGGCAGTTTTCAAGGGGGAAATATACTTGTACTTCATGTTTAAGAACTGAAGCCTTTGCAAATTGTGCTGTTTTGAAAACTACCCTATGATTTTAAGTCCAGGCCTGAGGTTTTCAGATCCGCCCTCAAGACACACCCAGTCAGTTAAGTTTTCAGGATATCCCCAAAGAATGTGCATGAAATAAATTTGCATGCACTACCTCCACTGTATGTAATTCTATCTCATACATATTCATTGTGGGTATCCTGAAAATCGATTTGGCTAGGTGTGTCCTGAGGATTGGGTTGAGAACCACTGCACTAGGCTAGTCTTTAATTCTTGATGAGATTCCTAAGCTGTGCAGACCTCACTGCTTTCATCCTTCAGTGATGGTACAGGAAGCTCGGTTTAAAATTACATATTTTCCACGGCTTTAAATCAGAAGAAGCAGCCTCGGCATTCCCATTGCATGTATGGATTTATAATTCTACTCTGATTCTCCTGAACAGCAGGATTATAAATTTTAATATGAAATAGGACAAATCAGAACTGGCTAAGTGTTCCCTTGATGATCTGAGCAAGTTATACTTGAAATACAGCCAGTTACCTAAGAAGAATTTGATATGCAACTTTTTAAAAGCTACATATTATCCTTTTTTTTTTAATCAGGCGCATTGGAGAATCAGATTACAGTGATGGGGAAGAAGATTTTTACTACACGGAAATCAAACTTAACACAGACTCAGTAGCAGAGGGACTCAGCAGACTTTCCCCTGTTTCTCTATCTCTAGCATCGGCTCCTCCAACATTTCCAAGCCTGGACACGGTGCAGCCTGAAACAATATGTGCCAAAACTGATTCTAAACTGATGACACCTCTCAGTCGCTCAGCTCCTTCCACCCTCTGCCTCGTTCACACTGACCACCCATATCAGGTAGATCAAAACGTATTAACTAATTAAAGACTCGACAGCAATTGTTTTTAATTTTCCAGAATTTATTTAATCTCTAAAATTGGATTTCTGATACTCTACAGACTAGATTAGCTGTTTGTGAAGTCCAATATTAAATTATCTTTCTTTGTAAAATTGCTTTGCTTGGTAATAACTGATAAACACTGAATATTACCAGCACTGGTGGTACAGAAAAGCTTTTCCTAAAAAAAAAAAAAAAAAAAAAAAAAAGACAAGTATGGATGAGCTAGTTCAGACAAAGATGCAAATATTTATTTATTCCATTTTCTATACTGTTCTCCCAGGAGACCTGAGAATAGTTTTACATGAATTTATTCAGGCATTTAAACATTTTTCTCTGTTTGTCCTGGCAGGTTCACAGTCTATCTAATGTACCTGGGACAATGGGGGGATTAAGTGACTTGCCCAGGGTCACAAGGATCAGTGTGGGTTTGAACCAAAAACCTCAACAAGAATAGTAACATTTGGCACATTGTGCTCTTTACTGAAAAATATGATCAAAGCTATTTTCTTTTAATTATATATTCATTTAACAAAAAAAAAAAAAAAAAAAATGAAAAAAAGATGTCTGGTTCCTGCCTCATATCTTTCAAAGTACTGTATATGCTAACTAAATCAGTGCCTCACAAACCCGTCTTGGACCCTTCCTGCCATAAAAACATAAGTACTGCCATCTCCGGATCAGACCTTCGGTCTATCAAGTCTGGCGATCAGCTCACACGGAGGCCCAGCCAGGTGTACCTGGCATAATTTTAGTCACCCATATCTCTCTATGCCTCTCGTAAGGAGATGTGCATCTAGTTTGTTTTTAAATCCTAGAACGGTGGATTCCGCAATAACCTCCTCTGGGGAAATCCTGAAAACCCAACTGGAATACGGCTCTCGAAGACTGGAGTTTCCTACCCCTGTCTCAAGCCCTCCTCACTTGCTGCTTAATCAAGGCACACTAATCAATCAGAACCAGCTCCTTGGGTTTCTTTTTTCCCTCCACATAGACTAATGTGTTGTCATCAGAGAAGGGGCAGGACCCCGGCAGAGAGAAGACAACTACGAAGACGTATGGCAGCTTGCAAAGATCGCTAGAGCCAGCGATCTTATGCAGGCTGCTGAAATTAGGTAAATTGATGCAGGGAAGCCAGACACTAGCCAGTCATGTTTTTAAGATATCTACAATTAATATACATGAAATACGGTAGTTTTGCATGAACTGGCTCCATTACTTACAACTTCATCTGATCATGAAAATCCATCTGTTTGAGAGTTCTCAAGGGAACTATTGCATTACATAAATGCTTTGCATCTAACTTGCCAGTGTTTATGTCTCTTCTTATTTTCTTCATTTGAATCCTTTTTCCATTCTTTAAAGGATGTTTTTTTTTTTTTGCTCTAATAGCCTGTTTCACTTCACCTTTTAACAATGCCAGCTCTCGTTTCCTCGTCTTTCCACCTTTGCAGATACGTGGAATACATCTGGTCTGGGCTTCCACGATGGTATTTTTAAATAACATCCACACCTGGTTTACAGTCCTAACCTTTGCAAATGATCCTTTTAGCTTCTTTTTAACCATTTTCCTCATTTTATCATAGTCTGCCTTTCAAAAATTAAATGCCTCTTCAGTAGATTTCTTTTGCGATGTCACTCCTGGTATCAGCTCAAATTTGATTACATTAAGATCACTGTTTCTCAGTGGATTCAACACAGTTAACTCTTATACTATGCCTTGCATTCTACTAAGGTCTAAATCTAAAATAGCTCCCCCTCTTGTCGGTTCCTGGACCAGTTGCTCCAAGAAGCAGTCATTTATAATTTCTAGGAATTTTACCTCCCTAGCCCTTCCTGATGTAACATTTAACCGGTCCATGCTGGGGTAATTGAAATCACACTTTATTCGGGAGAATTAGTCAGCTTACAATACCATTTATCTAACTCTAACTCATATATAAACCACCTTATACAGCTAGATCCCCTAACCCAGTGGATACTACTGTCTCTTTAAACTTTCAATCACAAGCACACATCCACATAGAGAACCAGCAATAATAATAACATTGGGAGAAAAAGACCTCAGATCAGCTTCATGGGAGTTTTTGCCCATGAAGCTGATCTAAGGCTGGACCTTCTCACCGACATCAGAATTGATGTCGGGGGTAAGGCTTCTTGGCCGACGGCATGCAATTGCTGCACCCACCTAACCCTTCCCAGTAATTCCATCTGTTCCAGGTATCGCGCTGCTGAGCCAGGAGTCCCCCCTCCCCTCACTGCTGCTGCTGCTTCATTGACATGTCCTCACAGCAGCAGCGGGAGGTAATTAAATCCAGCAGGCGGGTGGGCAGGCTTGGGGGGGGCGGAAGAGGACAGAGGCTGGAAGGCAGTGAGGGGAACAGGAGGGAGGGAGGAAGGACAATTGTTAGGCCTGAGGAAGGAAATAAAGAAATCACCAGACAATAAAGGTAGGAAAAATGATTTTATTTTCAATTTAGTGATCAAAATGTGTCAGTTTTGAGAATTTATATCTGCTGTCTGTATTTTGCACTATATTTGTCTATTTTTCTATAGTTGTTACTGAGGTGACATTGCATATTTTAAAAAGTCATCTGCCTTGACATCTGTGCCCTGTCTGCCCTATGCCATGCCCCTGTCGGCCCTGTCCTGGCCTGCCACTAGACCACCAGAGGGGGGACAGGGGACAGAGCCTGGCAGGGAAGGGGAACAGGGTGCAGAGCCTGGCAAGGAGTGTGGGGTTGGGTGCAGAGCCTGGCAGGGAGAATTTGGTTCAGAATGTTTTTTTCTTGTTTTCCTCCTCTAAATCTAGGGTGCGTCTTATGGTCAAGTGTGTCTTATGGAGCAAAAAATATGGTAGATAGCGGGGTGTCTGGTGGGCAAGAGGATTGCCTGGTCACTTGCCTACCTAATGCAAAGGTGGCCAACTGTCTTATTGCTTGTGGGTACCAATGACATAGGAAAATATGGGAGGGAGATTCTGGAAGCCAAATTTAGTCTCAGGTAGAAAGCTGAAATCCAGTACTCCAAGGCAGCATTTCAGAAATGCTCACCATTGAAAGCACAGGAAGACAGAGTTTGGAAGTCTCAATGTGTGGTTGAGATGATGGTGCAGGGAAGAGGGACTCCACCTTAACCAGGATGGAACTAGGCTGCTGGTACTAACATTTAAGTAGGAAATAGAGCAGCTTTTAAACTAAAATGGAGGGGGAAGCCAACAGTCTCCCAGGAGTGCATGGTTCAGTGTGGAGTATCTTGAAGGATACTATTGAAAGAGAACATATAGGGAATCCCAATAGAAAGGTTTCAGCAATAGTAAAAGGAAGTTAGGAGTGTTTAAGGGAAGAGCAGAGCAAAGGATGCAAGTTATCCTTGTCAACTTCTAAGCAGCCTGTAGATGCAGGGAAAAACACAATTTGAAGTATCTGTATACAAATGCTAGATGTCTAAAAAATAAGATGAGAGAGAGTATGGGCCTGGTTCTATTAACAGTGCCTAACTTGTAGACACCAGTTGGTGCGTTAATCAATCAACCACATGGTACCATTTATAGAAACACGCATTGCGGGGCCTAAGCAGGCTTAGGTGACATTAGGTTTCAAGGCTGACAATGTGGAGGAATTGAAAAATCTTGATGAACCTGGAAGATGTTGAGGGGTGGTAAACTTAAGAGTGAAGCTAGGAAATTCTCTTTCATGGAGAAGGTGGTAGATGCCTCTTTAAGCTTCTCTGTTTACTTATTTTTTTTTTTTTTACTCTTTCTGTTTTGTTCCCATTGATTTTAAATGTCTCCATTACTTTTTAATTATATACTGCTCAAACATTTGATATGCAGTATATCAAGATTAAAATAAACTTGAAACATTTAATTTTTGAAAAAGGAGACTGATCTGCCCCCATATTCATAGAAGCAGGCTGTTTATTGTTTTGTACAGAGTATTCATTGCCTTTCTCCTTTAAGATTTGAGATTGTGCTCTTGGACATGAGATAGTAATTTTGGACTACAAAATTGTATAATTGTAGGTCTCTTTGTAATAGGCTCCTTCAGAGCACACGTATCCCTGTGGATTATGAGACTGTTTCTATTGGTTGCTTGCTCTCTAAGCATGCTGGGCTAGCAGCTACCCCGTTTTCGCTTCTTGTCCCCACACTGAGACCAAGGCAGCTAGCTTCTCCCTGTTCATGCCTGTAGAAACCATTGTAAATTCATCAAGTTTTCCACCCCTTAGTACTCCTCAGTATCCAAGCTATAGTATATCCCTTAGCACTTAACAGAATTCCTACTTACCTTTATTCTAAATTACAGCATCCCCTCCAGCAAGTTCTGAACTTATTTTCCCAGCCCCCTCCTCCCCCCCCCCCCGGCCAAAGACATGCTGATAGAGAATGGATTCTATTAACAGAAGCTACAATTCTTTTCAAGCAACTGAACTGTAAGTCATTTTCTGTTTGTTTTGAGTTCTATAGTGCGTGGCCATTAATTCAGAAAATTAAAAAATCAGCCATTTTCCAGCTATGGAAAAAGTGGCCTTAGTGCATGCGAAAGACTCATGTAAAGGGCAAGCTAAGGTCACTTTTTGCCACAGTTTAGTAAAAGGACCCCTTTAAGAGTCAAAATGAATGCAATAGAAGCACAAAAGCTATGCAGCAACTAGTGGGGATGTGTCCAAACATGTCCTCTGCAGATACTATACAGAAAAGTTTCTTACTGTACTTTGTAATTAGCGTGGCTGTACTTAGCACCCTATATTGAGGAGTGAAACACACAAATAGCAGATATAACTTTAATGAAAGTTCTCCTTTAACTTGATAAATTCAATGATTCTTTTTTTTTGTTTGTTTTCTTTTTGACAGGCTACTTCTCCAGTGAATATTCCTGGATCAACAAAATTCACTCCTAATGGCAGTAGCTTTAGTGTCTCCTGGCAGTCTCCACCTGTCACCTTCACAGGCACACCTGTAAGTAAAAAGGAAATAAACAGCTATTTCATAATTAATTAAGAATTCAAAAACAATATAAATCTGGTCACACACCAATCAGTGTCGGATTTACCTATAAGTTAAGTAAGCTACGGCTTAGGCCTCACAAACTGCAGGACCCTCACAAAAGTTCAGAATTTTGCAAGCAAGTTCAATATTACTTATATTAATAAAAGTGACCAAATTACTATATATGTCAATGTACCTGTAAATTCCATTTACATGTTGTTTTTAGGTGTAACGATATTGTATAACTTATTAACAAGGGCCTCCAAGCTTTATATAGTTAAGGCCTCATCAAGTCTAAATCTGGCACTGAACTGTGCCAAGCGCTATTCTATAAAGTTGACACACTAATTGCATGTCACATAACAGGAAATGAGCTATTTTCCAAGGGCTGCTGAACAGGGATGTGTGCATCTATCAAAGAAGGGAAGAATTTTCTTTAGCAGTAGACTGGCTAATCTACTGAATAGGGCTTTAAACTAGAATCATTGGGGCAGGGTGATCAAATCTCCCAGGTGAGTATAAGCCCTCAGGTAAATGAATCACTAAATATACAAATGGGAAAAGGGGGCAATGTCTGGAAAGCAGTATATACTAATGCTTGAAGTAAGGTAAAAAAAAAAAAAAAAAGGTTCTAGATTTAGAAAACATGATGGAGAGGCTGAGTTGGATTTAGTGGTGATAACAGAGACATGGTTCATGGAGAACCATAACTAGGATATAGTTATGCTGGGCTATAATCTGTTCAGGAAAGACAGGGCAGGAAGAAAAGGAGGGGGAGTGGCATATGTTAAAGATCATATTAAAGCCACACAATTGTAGGCTCTGCAGGGTAAGGAAAAGGCACATTGGTGTGTATACAGGCCTCCTACACAAACAGAATAAGTGGACAGAGATTTATTAGCAGACATTCAGAATATAGCTATAAAAGGTGAAGTATTACTAATAGGTGATCTTAACATGCCAGATGTTGATTGGGGTATCCCTATTGCAGGTACAGCCTCAGCACCCTGAGGTTGTGGATTCAAATCATACTGCTCCCTGTGACCCTGGCCAAGTCACTTAGGCCCAAATTCTGTAACCGGCACCTAATGTTAGCACCTATTTCAGATAGGCGCCTATCTAAATCGATCAACAAGCTCAATTAAGCTTTTTAATCAGTAATAATTGAAACTTAGGCACCTCTATAAATTTAGGCGGTCTTCGAAAAAAATAGGCGCTATGCACGTTAGGCGTGGGTGTGGCTACATGTTAGGCGCCTTGTTGCAGAATAGCTGCTCTTAAGCGTGCTTAAGCGCTCAGCTAGGCGCCTAACTTTTAATTGTGCCTAGAACTGGCCTATTTCTTGGGCGCCTCCAAAATAGGTTCTGCTCAGCGTGATTCATTAAACAACACCCAATTTTACTTGAGTCGCGCTGAACAGTGCCTATTTAGGCGCCTAACTTTTGGGTGCTTCTTATAGAATTTGTCCTTTAATCCCCCATTGCTCCTGGTACCTTAGATAGAGCAGGGGTAGGGAACTCCGAGAGCCTCATTCCAGTCGGGTTTTCAGGATTTCCCCAATGAATATGAAGGAAATATCTGGAAAAGTTAAAGTTAATTAGGAATTTATATACCGCCTATCAAGGTTATCTAAGCGGTTTTTTTACAATCAGGTACTCAAGCATTTTCCCTATCTGTCCCGGTGGGCTCACAATCTATCTAACGTACCTGGGGCTGTGGAGAATTAAGTGACTTGCCCAGGGTCACAAGGAGCAGCGCGGGGTTTTGAACCCACAACCCCAGGGTGCTGAGGCTGTAGATCCAACCACTGCGCCACACACTCCTCCACATGCATGAGATCTGTTTGCATGCACTGCTTTCAATGCATATTCATTGGGGAAATCCTGAAAACCCGACTGGAATATGGCTCTCGAGGACCGGAGTTCCCTACTCCTGAGATAGAGTATGAGCCCATTGGGACAGATAGGGAAAATTATGCTTGAGTACTTGAATGTAAACCACTTAGACCAGGGCTGCCCAAGTCCGGTCCTCGAGATCTACTGGCAGGCCAGGTTTTCAGGATATCCACAATGAATATGCATGAGAGAGATTTGCCTGCACTGCCTTCTTGGTATGCAAATCTCTCTCATGCATGCTCATTGTGAATATCCTAAAAACCTGGCCTGCCAGTAGATCTCGAGGACCAGACTTGAGCAGCCCTGACTTAGACCATAAGTGGTATATAAATACTAAAAATAAATAAGTAATAAATAATTAGGGAGATTATGGATTCTCTACAAGGAGAACTATTCCAACAGTTGGTAATGGAACCTATGCAGGATGAGCCATACTGGACTTAGTACTTACAAACGGGGAAAGTGTTTACAGGCAGAATAGAAGTCACTAATGTAATGTAATGTAATGTTTCTGAAGTTACAGTAGGTGATCATCTGGCATCCAGTGATCACAGTATGGTGTCATTTAATATTAAGACAGGTGTAGAGAGGGCTTATTCAAAACTAAAAGTTCTAGACTTTAAAAACTATATTTGTTCAAACTGAGGATTACATCAAGGAATTGTCTGGATGGGAACATCTAGAAGTAGGGAAGCAGTGGGCAACAAACCATTTTGTAAGGAAAGTAAGTAAAAGTAAGAGGAAAGGAAGGTCGCTTTGGTTTTTAAAAGTAGTAGCTGTAAGGGTAAGGAAAAAAGGGTTAGCTTTCATAAACTACAAAAGATTGCAGAAAGAGGGAGACAGATAAAAATATCTGGAAAAGTTAAGAGAGGCTGGTCAAGTAGTCAGAAAAGCAAAGATGCAAATGGAAGAAAAAATAGCAGACCTGGTAAAATGGGAAGAAAAGACATTTTTTAGATATATTAGTGATAGGACAAAATGGAAAAGTGGAATTCTGAGATACAAAAGTGAAGGAGAGGAATATGTAGAAGCTGATAAAGACAAGGCTAATATGCTTAATAAATATTTCTGATCTGTGTTCACAACTGAAACGCCGGGAGTGGAACCACAGAAGATAATACAAATAGGGATAGAGATGTGGTAGACACTAGTACTGCCCGATTTCCAATTCGAATTGATTCACCGATTCACTTTGGGTGAATCGATTAAAATCAATTTTTTATTTTTTAAATCGGCCTCCCGATTCGGTGACTGACCCTCCCCACTCACCCCCTAAAGCAGGAGCGGCAGCGCTGCCTCTTGCTGGCCGCTCCTGCTTTAGGGGGGGAGGGGGAGGGTCAGTTGGAAAGTGCTGCAGTGTCCTCCGACAACCTCCCGGCCTCCCGCTCTTACATTTACCTAATTACAGCAGCAGCTGTCGTTCCCTCTTCCACGATCCTGCCCATGATGTCAGAGGAGGGTTGGGACTGCGGCAGAGGGAACGACAGCTGTGGAGGCAGATGGCAGCCTGCAAAGATCGCTACAGTAACGGCGATCCTCTCTGCAGGCTGCTCTGCTGCTGTAATTAAGTAAAAGTAAGACCGGGAGGCCGGGGGTAACATGCAGACTTCGGGGGGGGGAGGGGGTGCAGGCCTTCAGGGGGGTGCAAGCCTTCAGAGGGGCATGCCTTCAGGGGAAGGGGGCCCTGGTGTAGAAGTACACAGAGGGAGAGAAGGGGGGATTCAAAGAGCCATGCATAAGCCGGACTGTGGGGGGGGGAAGAAATAATGGGTCTAAAAACAGAGGAGAAGGAGAGAGATAGTGGACAATGGGATTTAGGGAGGGAAGGAACAGAAAAGGAGAGAAGTTGGACACAAGGGATGGTGTGGAGAGGTGGTAGAGGATAGAGATACTGGATAGGATGGTAATTGGGAAGAAAAAGGGAGAACTTGTAGACCCTGGTGTGGTGGGGAAGGAGGGAGAGATGCTGGATGAAAGGGTAATTGAGAAAAGGAGAGATGGTGAATCTGGGGATGGTGGGGTCCATCGCTGCAGCTGAGGGGATGGAGATGAAAAAAAGGAAAGATGCCAGACCTTCCAGGGAAGGGAAAAGGAAGGGGGAGGACAGAGATGGAAGATGGATGGTTAGCACAGAGAAAGAAGAAAGAATTAGACCCTGGCAAGTGAGTTATCAGAAGACAACCAGAGCCTGTGACCAACATGATTTGAATAATGACCAGACAACTAAAGGTAGAAAAAATAATTTTATTTTCTATTTTGTGATTACAATATGTCAGATTTGAAATGTGTATCCTGCCAGAGCTGGTGTTAGATCGGGAACGTGAGCTAGGATTTAACAGAGAGAGGAAAAGTCTTTTTTGTTTGTTTATTTTGTTTACACCACAGTCCCCAGTGTGGGTAGGAGAGGGCAAAGGGCGTGAGGAGGCTATAAAAGGGATGCAGGGGCTATAAAATAAACTTACCAGGATGTTTGGAAAAAAAAAAAAAAAACACCCAATTGGGCAGGAAAATTGAATCAAAAAATCGATTCAATAGACTAAATCAAATCGAAATTTTTTTTCCTGAATCGGGCAGCACTAGTAGATGCTGATCGATTTTCAGAGGATTCTGTTCATGAGTAGCTAGCTAAACTAAAGTTGGGCAAAGCAAGGAGGAGCCGGTCCTTCGCCTAAAAGCTGGATTCTGTAACCGGTGTCTGTCAAAAACAACACCGGTTACAGAATCCCCCCCACACACGATCCGGCCAGGAAGGAGCCTAAGCCTTCCTGACCTGGCGATCTCCAACCGCTCTCCCCCACACACGATCCGGCCAGGAGGGAGCCCAGGCCCTCGACACAACCCCCCCCACGACCGCCACCCCAAACCCCGATCACCCCCCGCCAACCCGTGACCCCCCACGACCCCCGCCACCCCCCTCCCCGTACCTTAAAAAATTGTTGGGCGGACGGACGGGTGCCAAGCCATTTCTGGAATGGCTGGCCTTAGGGCCTGATTGGCCCAGGCGGCTCAAATCCCGCCCACAGGTAGGGCTTGAGGCGCCTGGGCCAACCAGAAGTGTCACGGTTCGGAGGGGAGGTGGGTGATCCCCATCGCGGCAGGATAGATGAGCCATCTCTCCTGCAGCAAACTCTTATTGCAGTAGGGGGTAGGCAGGTTGCTCGGGCCGCTAAGCTGCAACGATTAGCTCAGTGGCCCCTTTTCGGCATTTATACCTGTTTTAACTTGGTCTTAGTCAAAACGTATAAGTGCCAACTAGGCAACCTGCCTAAAGTTTTGGTTGCTGTACGCCTAGGTGTAGGTCGGCCCACCTCCCGCCCACCGCCTGCTCTTTCCCCTCCTCTAAAAACGCCTCTTTTTGCTCTATGCGTTTAGAGGCAGGGGATTGGCCTAAGCTGGTTTTAGATACGTCTAAAACCAGCTTTGATTATGGGTATTTGGACGATCAGGCCACTTTTTAGAAGTTGTTTTTTTTTTATTATGAGTCCCATATGTACAAAAATGAGACATATAAGATTAAAGAATGATTGGTAAATAAATATAGTGTTACCTCGGTTTACGAGTGCACCGGTTTGCGAGGCCTTAGAAAATAATAAATCCTCAGCTTTCATCAAGTTGAGCTGCAATTTTTTATCCTTTAACCATTGAGAGATTATGGACAATTTCCAATTAAGTGCTGAAAGTTCATGAGAATGGCAAGAATTGAAAGTTGCCAGAAACCTGTGTGTTGTTGAAATAAATGAGAAGAATTAATTTGCATTAATGGAGGTAATGGAGCTATGAAAATATTAAACCAGGTAGGTACTAGTAGGGAGCCTTGTGGTACCTCACAAAAGAAAGAAAATGTGTTTGAAGTAGTATCATGCCAGGAAATCCTATATGTCCTAACTGAAAGGACTGGAACCATTGCCATGCTATTGCAGTTATTCCTACTCTTATCTCTTGTAGTCTATTTAATCTGATAACAATTGTCCACCAAATAGAATGCAGCAGATAAATCCAAGGATATGAGAATCACAATTTTTTCTTGATATAACACTGCTTGACTATGTTGTGATAATCTTAATGAAAGTATTACATTAATTTTATATATTTATATATATTTTTTCATTATATCTCTATTAGGTCTCACCAACACATATTCGACCTGTGAAGATTGGAGAGCAAAGACAGCCAACGCACACCGTCCTGTCATCTCCACCCAGAACTGGATTAGGGATGAGGTATACTGGGAAAGCTATGTGGCAGACAGTATAATAACATATACATGGCAGAAGCAGATTTATATTTCAGCTAAAGCAATTTTGGTTTGGTCAGATACTGTGGTGCTCATTTTCAAAGCAGATGGACATCTTAAAATGCCTTAAAAAAAAAGGCTTGCTAAAAACATCCAAATAGCAGTTCATCCAAATAGCAAAACGCATCTGAGGTAGGGCTTCCCTCAGATGCAAAACATGTCAGAGGGAAGGCTTCTGGGTTAGCCATCAGCAGCATGTAGGAAGGAATGCTGCCGGCATGCCTGAAGAGAGCAAGTGTGGCTGGACCCAGAGGAAGTTAGTACACCCATGGAAGCCCCGAAATAACCACTCCCATCCCTGTGGAATCCCTGTGAGTCTGGAGGGGATCCTCACAGACTCTGAGGGATTCCCGTTGCCCCCGTTCTCATTCAGCTCTCTACTGTAGAGTTGTAGGTGATACAAATTGAGACGAGATTAATAGTTTTTTCCTGAGGCAGTGTGTCCATTTATTATTAATATTTTAGCAAGTTGATATAAAGGATGGCATCTGACTTTGGAAAGATTGAATATAAGTAGTTTCTTTTTTAAGACAATGAGTTAATTGAAACCATTTCTATAAATCATTGTTAAGGAGAATTGTCTGTAATTGAGAAAATGATAATAAAAAATTGTCTTCTGAATAAACATCATTGAGAGTTTTGATTCCTTTATCAATCCATTCTTTCCAGAGAAAAGGTTTCTTATTTATGAGTATGTGAGAATTATGCCATAATGACATATACAGTATCTGAATTTATTTATTGGGACATCCAGTATTTTATCAAACGCTAATAAACAGCAATATGTTGACTGCATAATTGGGTTAAATTTTTTTAACAATTGCACAGTTGAGCGTAAATGATTTAAAGAGATGGGTGAAGTGTAGTAGTTTTCGAAGATTAACCATGAAGATCTATATCATTTTGATCCAAAAACTAGTGTAAGCCTTGCTGCAAAATCAGGAAATAAAACATCACCTAGCTCTTTTTTCTGGTTTAATTTTTTAAGTGCAATCCTGGGTTATTTATTTTTCCAAAGAAAATATAATAAAAGTTTATCTATAGTTAAATCGAAATAAGAAGAAAAATGTACAGGAATCATGCTTAAAATATAGTTAATTTTTTATGCTACCATCATTTTAATAAAAGTCTTTCCCACCAAGAGAGATAAAGGGGGTGCCAAGAGTGTAATTAAGGGGTCCTTTTATCAAGGCACAGTTGGGGGTTTAACGCGCGGAATACCGTGCGTTAAACCACCTGCCGCGCTAGTCGCTAATGCCTCCATTGACCAGGCGTTAGTTTTTTTGCTTGCCATGGGGTTTAGCGTGTGATGAAATGTCCGACGCACTAACCCCGCTAGCGCGGCTTGATAAAAGGACCCCTAAGATTTTATACAAGTGTGAATATGTGTTCACAGGTTTGAGATATTGTGTTTTCAAGGGTTTGATATGATCAATTCCAAGATATTTTATTTTTGAAGTGTCCCAAACTAAGGGGTCCTTTTACTAAGGTGCGCTAACTGATTTAGCGTGCGCTAATGATTAGTGTGCGCTAAATCAATTAGCACGCTAAATCGGCTAGCGCGCCTTAGTAAAAGAATGGGTAAGTTGAATCATTTGACAATGTGAGAGTGAGCATAACAATTGAGAGGGAGTGTCTATGTTTTATGTTGGTTTATTTTATATCCAGCAATTACAGGATTGATTACATATAATAAGACATCATCTACATAAGCAGAAAATTTGGTAGAGAAATGTTAATAAGATATCCCTGAGTGAAATGGTGTGGTGGCCATGTTAGTCCACTTCCCAAAGTAATATAAAGAAATAAAACATAAAACAAAGGAAATAAGGTGATACCTTTTTATTGGACTAACTCAATTCATTTTATGATGAGCTTTCAAAGGTAACCCTTCTTTTTTCTGATCCAAAGAAGAAGGGTTACCTTTGAAAGCTCATCATAAAATGCATTGAGTTAGTCCAATAAAAAAGGTATCACCTTATTTCCTTTGTTCTTTTATTTATTTCTTTATATTACCTAAGATATCCCTGAAATTTGTGTATTTGATCTAATAGCTACTAGTAATGGTGCTGTTCATGGCCAGATCTAAGGGGCCTTTGATACTGTTAATCACAGCTTACTCCTTAATATGCTGTCCTCACTTGGATTCCACAAATCTGTTCTCTCCTGGTTTACCTCCTACCTCTTCCATTACACCTTTTAGTGTATATGTTGGTGGGTCATCTTCTGCTACTACCCTGCTAGCGGTTGGCGTACCCCAAGGTTCTGTTTTATGATCTCTTCTTTTATCTCTCTATACCTCATCCCTCGGTGCCCTGATCTCCTCCCATGGTTTCCAGTATCACCTATATGCTGATGACTCCCAGCTCTACCTCTCTAAACCCGAAATTTCACCTAAAGTTCAAGAAAAAGCCTGTGCCTGTTTGGCTGACATTGCTACTCGGATGTCCTGCTGTCATCTGAAACTAAACATGTCCAAGACAAAGCTACTCCTCTTTCCTCCTAAACCCTCTGCTCTTCTCCCTCTCTGTAAATAATACTGTCATCGTTCCAGTTTCCTTTGCTCGCAACCTTGGAGCTTCTTCAATTCCAACCTCTCATTTTCTATGCACATCCAACAAACTGCTAAAGCCTGTTGCTTCTATCTCTACAACATCACAAAAATTCAGCCCTTCCTCTGAGCATACTACCCAGACCCTTGTCCACACTCTCGTAACCTCAAGCTAAATTACTGCAATCTACTTCTAACTGGTCGCAGGCAGTGCCGCTTCTCTCCCCTGCAATCGATGCAAAACTCTGCTGCATGACTCATCTTCTACCAACCTCGCTACACTAATATCACCCATCTCCTTAAATCACTTCATTGGCTCCTTATCCGCCTTCGCATACAGTTCAAGGTCCTATTTCTCCTATTGTGTTTATTCTGTTGTCCCTCAATATCTCTCCTCTCTTCTCTCTCGTTATATACCTCCCAGAGAACTCTTACTCAGATAAGCTGCTCTTGGCTGTACCCTTCTCCTCCACTGCCAATTCCAGACTTTGTTCCTTTCATCTAGCTGCCCCCTGTGCCTGGAATAAATTACCTGAGTTTGTCCACCAAGCCCCTTCCCTTGTTTAAAAGCAGACTGAAAACCCTACTCCCCACTGCCCACTAACCTAGCCAGTAAATTAACTGTTCCCCTTAACTGTATCCATGACATCCAATTTGTATGTCTTGTCTGTTTAGATCATAAGCTCTTTCAAGCAGGGACTGTCTGTACAGCACTGCGTACGTCTGGTAGCGCTATAGAAATAATTAATAGTAGTAGTAATAGTAGTAGTAGTAGTGATAGAGGGCATCCCTGACAAGTACTTCTTTGTACATGGATGGGTTGAGATAGTTATTGGCCAATATTTTTGCTACTGGGTTGGTCTGTCCCAGTATGGCAATTCTTATGTTCTTATCTCTTCCTTTTACCTACTAGTCATTCTCCCTATGCACCCAAGCAGCCTTCTAGCTTTTGCTATTGCCTTTTCAACATGTTTGGCTACCTTGAGATCATCACAATGATCACATCCAAATCCTGCTCCTCTTTCATACACAAAAGTTCCTGGCCCCCTAATATTTACCATTCCCTTGGGTTTTTGCAGCCCAAATGTATGACCCTGCATTATTATATCATTAAATCTTATCTGCTAAATTCTGGACCATTCTTTAAGTTTTGCTAGGTCCTTCCTCATGTTACCTACACCATAAGGGGATCATCTGCAAAGAGGTAAACTTACCAGACAGCCCTTCAGCAATGCATCCTAGACATAGGCACCACTCCATTAGGCCAGCTTTTCACTCACCTAATTTGGCGGTGCCTATGTCTGACGCCTAACTCAACCACACTTATTCTCCGCGCCTAAACATGCCTACTTTATGAGATTGGCGTCATTAGGCATCTTAGATGTGGGAGGGTGCCTCCACTTAGGCATTACTAGGCGCCCTAAGAGTTTGGCACCAAATTCTTAAATTGTTTACTTAATGTTTTTTCTGATTGGCTGAAAACTGGCATGGTCAATTGCCATGCCTATTAATTCAGTTCAAAAAATAGAAGGTAGGCGTGGATCCCAAATTTAGGCATCACTAGATGGTCACAATCAAGGCACATAGCAGCGCCTAATGTAGGCACCGCTCATAGATTATGGCCCGAAATGTCTCCATAGTAAAGTATTTACTTCTTTAAAATATGCCAAGTTGCATAAAGAAGCTGCCTTGTGGGAAAAGAAGTTGTGTTGATATTCAAAGCAAGTTAACCGGCTAGGAACAGCCACCAACATCTTAACTTGCTTGAATGTGACTATCTAATCATTTTCCGTGATACTTAAACTGTTAGTGCTGCTGAAAATGACCAGTTAGAACTGGAGTGGAAGACAGCTATGTTCGGAGTTTTTCGGGGATAGAGTCTAGTCAGGTCCCAATATTAACTAGCCATGTTTAGCCCATAAATAGGACTGCATAAATAACTGCTATGTGCTAACCCAAGGCCAGTTAAGTCTGAATATTGACTTACCGGTAACCAGGCATGTGCTAGCTGGCTTTTAAAAAAATCAGAAATTCAGTGCCAAAGCCTGCACAGGTCCCAGCATTGAATTTCTGGTTTTACCTTCTGCAGCAGACAAAAAAAAAAAAAACTCTGTCTGCCAATGGCTGAATATTGGGGGGACTTGCATTCACCCTAATCTTACTGTAAAGTAGAGAATGACATGGGGACCGTTTACCACGGTAAACCGTGGTCGCCGCAGTAAATCCACAGTAATGGGGGACATTTGCAACTGGTGTACCGCAGGAATGGCGACAAGTCCTTTCACCGCCCCATGGAAGCGGTGAAAAGTCTTGCTCCTGTGGTTAAAAAAAAAATTGTGCCCGTGTCAGACTCAGCATCTCCTCCCCAGTTCCTCTTGCGCCTATTTTGCCTTTAGGAGCCAACCATGCCATGCCACGATGAAGACAGAAGGAACTCAAAACCAAAACCTGAAACCAATGTGATTTGAAGAATAAAATTACCAGACAACAAAAGGTAGAAAAAATAAATTTATTTTATATTTTGTGATTAGAATATTTCAGATTTGAAATATGTATCCTTCTAGAGCTGGTATTAGACATAACTGTGGACCGCAAAGCCCAGGCTGTGCTTCTTTAGCTTCCTGCTGGCTTTGGGCTCTCTCTCTGACCAAGGGGTAGTTGCCCTAGTCGCACCCCCTAACACTATTCCTGCCATGTGTGACTGAAGTATTCTGTTAGCTTGATTTTTCTATATAGCAGCATTCTGTAGTAATTTGGTTTGTTCCATTTTCACAATAGTGGAGGGGATATTTGTGAAAGGGAGGCGAGACAGGGGTTTTGTTGATCCTTGCTCGGTATTATTTGTGTTTATAAAATGACAATTATACAGAATAGACTCTTTTTATACTTTAATAAAATAAATTCAGTATAAAATCATAACTATTTGACGCTTGTGCGGATGGGATCTGACAGTTTGCAGGGCGGGGACGGGGTCCGAGCTTGCGAGGATGGGACGGGGACGGGAACTGAGCTCACGGGGACGAGCGGGAACGATAATTTTTTTTCCCCATGTCATTCTCTACTGTAAAGCACCAGTGATATGAAGTAACTTTGCTGCTGCAATCCACTTTAGACCTCGCCATATTTCCAGGGATAGGGTAGGAGATCTTGTGTTAGACAGTATTATTGAGGAGATTAATAAGCTGTGGTAAAACATGGCATTTTATACAGCTTAGTTTACCATGGAAGTCACTAACTTGCAGTAATGCAATACTGCAGGTTAGTGACTCCTGTGGTAAATGAATTAACACTGCATTATTTAGCTCCTTGGAAGTGTTTCTGACAGGGACCAAAACGTTAAAAGAAAAATAATGCTGCCTTTCCCTCTCCCAATGAAGACCCCTACACTCCACTAAAGGACTCCTCCCAAAGACTGTCATCCTCCATATGCCCCACAAGACCCTGCCAAAAACTCCTACCCTCAATAGCCCCCCTGACTCTACCCACCCACATAGGCTCCCTCCCAGGCCTACCTTCATGAATTCCTCCTTGGTAGTCTAGGGGATAGGAGCAATACCCAGTTGCAAAATACTTGTATATAGCAACTTAAACCTTAATGGTAGTACTTTGAGACTACCACTAGGAGTCTCTGGTGCCATTTTAAACCTAGTGCCAACAAGGACAGAAGTGAATCAGGATGGATCCTGCCCCATACTTCCTAGACTACCAGGGAGTCATAGAGATACACCTAGAGAGGGCCCACAAGTGGGAGGTGGCATATGAAGATCATTGGAAAGATCCAGTGGTGGCTATAAGGGAGGTGACAGTCTTTGGAGGAGGGTAGCAGGGTGTGGGGATCTTTGGGGGGAAGGAGAGGGAGAGAACTATTTTCTTTCACATCTCTGGCCCCTCTAACAGGCACCAAGGATCAGGCTAGAAAAAATAGCAAGTCCTACAAAGCTTATCTCAAGCTGCATTATTTGTTTTGCTTACTAAAGAGGTGCTTTGCATCTTAAACTAATGTGTGTTGTGATAACAAATGATTTTTCCCATTTAACACTCATTTACACAGTTTAGTAACTACCCTCCTAAATGTAGTATATGAGCACATTTGGAAACCCTGAGAAGAATGATTTAGTTAGTCTTCTCAGTTAACAGTCTCATCCTTGGGCACACGCTTGCTCTCCAATGACCAAAGAAAGTATTCTAAATCATTTTCATTGAGAGATGCATGCAGTAGAAGGAATGCATTTTCCATTCTGATCTGACTTCTCTCTCTTCCTCTGTCAGGAAGCCTCGTGGGGAAGCCAAGAAGTGTCGGAAGGTATATGGAATGGAGAACAGAGATATGTGGTGCACTGCCTGCCGCTGGAAGAAGGCCTGCCAGAGGTTCATTGACTGAGGACTCAAAATGCATCAGGCTCTGGGGCTATACATACCATAACCAAACTGTATCTGCATATGTACAGTTTTCTCCCAGTTCTGTGCTTTCTATCTCAAAATTTGAATCACTTTGTATTAGAAATCAAGCATTTGTAGCCAAGGACAAACACTTAAAAAACAAAACTGTGTTGAACAGACAAGCAAAAAAGATGGGTCTTTCTTACCAAGGACTGAACCCAGAGCAGCTGAACTTTTATATTTATATATATACATATACTTCCAGGATCTCCAAGAGTAATCAAATCTCTTAGACAATTTTTTAACCACGCTAATGTCTGTACTGTGAACTTCTGTAGCAAATGAACCAAGGAACATCTCTTTTACTGGAATGAAGATCATTTTATAAGCTTTCCGACTAACAAGTCTTTCAATAGTTGATTGATGCTTTTTAACATTGAATAAGCTACAATTTATTCAATAACTGCTGTACAAAATTTGAAGCCTTCAATGTACAGTAATGGTCTTTTTGTGAATTTTTGTTTTTTTATGCATTGACATTTTATGATAATTCACTTTTTGAGGATTGCACATTCTGTTGTACTGAAAGGAAATGTGGAATTGCTAGCCTGAAAGCAAATTTATAAGAAAGAAACATGATGGATATCACCAGCAGACATCAATAGCCATAGGGAATAAGTTTGGATGGTGTGGTAACAGTGCTGGAGGCATACAGAAATCCCATTTGGGTTTTAAAAGCATTTTCATTCAATTTATCCTTTTTCTCAGTGAGAAATTTACTGAAGAGATTAAAGAACTTCCATGATATGATTGTAGAATTTCCCTCCCCCCATGGCCTGGGCAATGCCAGAGGTTTGAATTTTGTGTAATACATATTCTATGAGAACAAGCAGGCATAATATTCTCACTTGGGTGACATCCATACAACCAAGCAGGAACACTGCTAGGTCACTGTCACTTTAAATTTTTAGGCAGTACCCATACCGTGCATGTATCTGGATTTTAGTGATGTTTTATAGAAAAAGTGACAAATTTTGGCGGTCTGTTGGCTATGAGAAAAGAAGGGGAAAGATGAGTCAAAGATGATCCCGAGGTTGCAAGCCGATGAGACAGGAAGGATGAGAGTGTTATCTACTGAAATAGAGAACAAAGCAAGGGGAGAGGCAGGTTTAGGAGGAAAAATAAGGAGTTCAGTCTTGGTCATGTTTAATTTTAGATGGCGGTGAGACAAATAGGTTAGCAATGTCAGACAAGCAGACTGAGAATTGGGTCTGGATTCCCATAGAAATTTTGGGCATGGAGAGGTAGATTTGTGAGTGATCAGCATAGAGATGTACTGGAAGCCATGGGAGGAGATTAGAGCACCAAGAGAGAAAGTGTAGATGGAGGAAAAAAGAGGTCCTAGCAGAGGGCTGACAAATCTCATTCACTTGTGTCAAACAATTTCCATCCTCAAGTTCACTTCCTTGCTCAGTCACATTGCAATGACAGCTCATGTGACCCCATTTGCATGTCTTCACTTCGGAATTCCTCTGTGGACCTTATCAACACAATGGTCTCAAGTTACAGGATCCATCTCTGCCCCAGTTAAAGTCACCCAGATCTACAGCACTCTCTCCAATGGTAGATGGTAGCAGAAAATCTTACCTGAGATCTCCCTTTCCAGCCACCTTCCCACCACAAACTACTAACAATGGATGCTTTGATGATGGTCTAGGGACCTCATCTAGATGGTTTTTACACTTGGGGAGTGCAGTTTCACCATGAACAGACTCTGCATATCAGCCTTTTGGAGCTTCAAGCAGTCAGGAATGCTCTTAAAACATCCCAGGACTGCCTTCTTTAACAGGTAATACTTGTTCATATGGACAACCAGATAGACATGTTCTGTTTGGACAAACAAAGAGGTAAAGGAAAGTATCCCCTTTGTAAAGAGGCAATCAAGATTTCAAATTGGACCTCTTCTCATGGGATACTTCTCAGAGCGGTATATATGGTGGAGAAGCAGAATGTATTGGCAGACAAATTGATCAGACTTCTTCAGCTTCATGAATGGTCTCTCAGCACAACAGATTTGCATCCAATTTTCTCACGATGGGCGAATGCCAGACATAGATCTCTTTGCTTCCCTTCAGAATAACAAACTTCCTGATTCTTTGTCCCCAGTTGCATAGCGTAGGATGCCTTTTGACTTCTTTGGAGGGACAAGTTCCTCTACACATTTCCTTCAGTCTCTCTCATAGGGAAAGCTCTATTCAAACTTCACCATGATTGGGGCACCATGATCCTCATAGTACCCCTTTGGCCACAGCAGGTTTTGATTCCACAGCTCCTAGAGTTCTTGATCAAGAAACCGTGGAAATTGCAACCATTTCCAACATTGCTAAGTCAGAAAGAACATAGGAACATAAGAATAGCTTTACTGAGTTAGACCAATGGTCCATCAAGCCCAGTGGCACGTTCTCATGGTGGCCAATCCAGGTCACTAGTACCTGGTCAAAAACCAAAGAGTAGCAACATTCCATGCTACCGATCCAGGGCAAACACCAACTCATTAGCACTAACAGCATGGTTTCTTTCACCAAACAGGTAAATGCTTTCTGTCTCTCAGCTGCAGTATCTGCTGTCATTGAAGCGTCTAGGAAACTTTCTACTCAGTGCTCTTATCGCTTCAAGTGGATACACTTTTCTTCCTGGTGTGCATTGCATTTTCTGGAACCTGTCACATGTCCACTTCCATCCATCCTTGACTACCTTCTCTAAAGATACTCCCTTTTCTAATTCTGGTCTTAAAACCAATTAGGTAAGAGTTCATCTCAGTACTATCATTGAATTTCGCTCCCACCTCAACAGGAAGCCTTTTTCTATGCATCCCGTTTCATGAAAGACCTCTTCCAGACAAAACCACCTATTTAGCCTCCTCCCATTGCTTGAGATTTTAATGTGATTCTCTCCACTCTTATGAAATCTCCCTTTGAGCCACTGATATCTTGCTTTCTCAAGCTATTGACTTGAAAAGTTATTTTCCTCATAGCTCTCACATCTGCATGCTGTGTGAGTGAATTTCAAGTTCTTCAAGCAGATCCTCCCTACACAAGGTTCTATCATGACAGGGTGGGCCTTCAAACACATCCAAAATTCCTCCCTAAAGTGGTTTCAGAATTTCACCTCAATCAGTCTTGCCTGTATTTGTTCCAAAACCACATTCCCATCCAAGCAAAGCAGCCCTTCACACCTTTGACTGTAAACATTCTCTGGCATACTACCTGATCCAGACTTAGCCACATTGAATGTCCTTCCAGCTCTTTGTCACCTTTGATCCTAATCGGCTAGGAGTTGCTGTTTCCCATTCAGACTGGGCTGATGCTGCAAGGCCATGTAACAGCCCACAATGTATGGGCTATGGCTGCTTTGGTAGCTCATTTTCGCTCCGTATCTAATGAGAAATCTGCAAAGCAGCTACTTGGTCTTCAATTCATATGTTTACTTCTCACTACTGTTTAGAACACAGCTCCAGAAGAGACAGTCAGTTTGGGCAACCAGGTCTGCAGCATCTGTTCTCTACTTAAACCCAACTTTCCCTCCAACCTTGTAGGGTTTTACCAGGCTTCTGTATATTCATTGATAAACATCTTCCAAAGACATGATCCTGGCAGGTTGGGAGTCCCATATGTGAGAATATTATGCTTGCTTGTACTTGGCGAAAGCAGAGATACCTGTAGCAGGTGTTCTTCGAGGACAGCAGGCAGATATTCTCACAACCCGTCCACCTCCCCTAGTTGACTTCTTGGTTCTGCTACTGAACTGATGGTCTCACAAGCTGACGCTGGATGGGAAGGCACCAGCACGCATGCAGTATGAACACTGCCTAAAAATTTAAAGTGACAGTGCACATGGCAATGTCAGTATTGGGTTCCATGAATGGCATCACCCACGTGAGAATATATGCCTGCTGTCCTCAGAAAACACCTGCTACGGATAAGTATCTTTGCTTTCAGTGATGTGACATAAATCAGTGGTCAACGTTATCTTTTTCTATGTGCAGCTTCTCACCAGGTTAACGGCCTATTCATCATTTCTGTTACTCTGCTAAGTTTCTACAGAGGTACATATAATATGAACTGGAAATCAAGAAATACTTTCTGCAACATAAGCCCCAAGAGCTTATCCATGTAAGAGAGCAGTACTTTGTACATAATGAATGTTGTTCTTCTATAAGAGTTCCTAATTAGGAAACAAATGAACTGATTTGCTAATAGAAAGCACTTTGATAAGTTTCCATGCTTTATACTATTTTACCCTCAGGCCATTTTAAAATTATATACCTGTAGAAATACATTTTTTTTCCCCAAAAATCAACATAAGAATGCAACAGGGAGTCCTAAACAATTCTTTGTAAACTTTGCTGTCAATAAAGGAACATTAATTTCAATGGAGGTAAAGAGGAGTGGTGCCCACCACTAAAGTAGCATGTGTAACAGAAGCATAAGGTCATACATAGTGATGAAATGTGAATGGTTTTGCAAAGAGCAAACTTCATCACATAGGGAGAATAGTGAGGCTTTACTAACACCCCCCCCTCCCCCATTTTACTAAACCGTGATAGCTGTTATTAGCGCAGGAAGCCGCGTTGAATGCTCCGCGCTGCTCCAGACGCTCATAGAATTCCTATGAGCATCAGGAGCAGCGCAGAGTATTCAGCGTGGCTCCCTGTGCTAATAACCGCTATCACAGTTTAGTAAAAGGGGGGGTAAGTGTGGACAAATGGCACATTAGAACTAATTCTTATGGAGCAAGAAGTTTTAATGAAGGCCTTTATCAACAGTCATATGGCGATCTTAAATGCATCATCGAGGCTGGTAAATTCATTATACAACACTTTATAGAATAACTACCCATGAGTAACTTCTGTGCTGCATTTTTTTTTTAATTTGGATATTTTTTTAAACTTTAAGGATAGAAGGATAAGTTGCATAGTGCTATACTTGATTCAAGAAGAAGGAGCACTTTTTAAGCATACAAATATCATAAAATAGCTCCCCCTCAGCCCAAAATATGTTAAAGAAGATCCAATTGATTAAAGCTGGCTCTGGTAAGAGCAGGGATGTCGGTGTGACATTATCCTTTCTTATTCTGTATAATGTTACTTTACGCATGGTTTTGCTGGATCAAGGAAGAACACTGAATAAGCTTTCCAAATTCAAGGTGATTTTTGCTAAAAAAGAAACACCCAAAAAACAACAAACAAGCCCAAAACCTGTTGATGTTTCATATTGACAAAGTCTGAACTTTTACAGTTTGTCTCAATTAAACAGCCAAACACTGCTATGAAGATTTGTTTGTGAATAATCTGTCTCCATTCTATCCATGGATCAAAGGACAAAAACAGCCACAGGAGGAGTTTCCCTGTTAAAATATGTGCTTTTTAAAAAAATCTCTGCGCTTCTTACCTGCATCTACCCTGCAGCAGAATTTGGCTAGATTCTGGCCCAGAAGTTTCCTCTCTGTTCACCTGCTGGCATGCAAATCACTGCTGCCATTTCAAAGTAAGTATCACTGCCAATCTCTTCTATGACTGTCACTTTATTGATGATGTTGCTTCTAACTCTTGGCAGGTTTCAGCAGGAGATAGGAGAAAGTGGTGCTCCATTCTCACTCCTGGAGTCCATCATCACAGCAAGAAATGATTGCTTGGATTATCTCAGAAACACAACTGAAACAGCCAGTTAATACAGTAACCTCTGATGAGATTATTGTGCAGGACCTAAAAGTCTGATATTGGCCTTTATATTCAAAAGAGAAAGTGACTTGTCAGGTACCAAAAGAGCTGCAATATAACTGCACTATCATTTCTTGACAAATGGATTCAAGCAACGAACAAGCACTGCTAAGCTTTACATCATCAGCTTATAAAAATGTGATCAAGTTATCTACATGAGACTGCTTTATGGCTCCAAGTTACATCCATTCAGTATACTGATTAAGAAAAATGACATTTTTGACACAGGTTTAATGAGTGCACAGTATGAATGCATTGAGCTTTCTAATGATTCTTTCAGCTTCTAATAATGCTAGACGGTACTATCCTGTTTTCTCCTGGTGCTAGTTTTTCAAAGAACCGTCTTGAGACATGGTACAGTTGTGTCATGCAGGAGCAGGTTTGTATTCTCCCATTGTTCAGCAGAGTCACTGCATGTGATTTTAAGATGTTCATTGAATTCCATTAGTCAGATTTCTACATGTACTCAATGTAGATTAGTAATTGTTTGCTCTATTGTTAGGGTACATGTAGAGGGTAATTTTATAACAGGATGCCTGGATCAAGAGGCAAGCAGGAGCCTACTTAGGTGCTATTTTATAAAGACACTTAGGCACCTATGTGTCTGAATAAAAATCATGCCTACATTGCAGCTATGGACATTTATAGGGAAATTCTATAAAAGGCGCCTAAAGATAGGTGCCATATAGGCGCTTAAGTTAGGCATCTAACTTAAGTCGTATATTGGCTTTAATTATGAACTTTGATAAGCACATAATAAAAAAAATAATAATAATTGGGTGATAGGCGCCTATCTTCTTAGGCACAGTTTTATGTAAGATAGGTGCCTCTCTTATGTCGCCTAATGCTGCCTAACCCCAAAGTAGATGTGTTTAGGGGCGGAGAAGGACTTAGGCATCATTAAGTGTAATTCTCTAACGTACTTAAGCACCTATAATATAGGCTTTTAAAACCCTGGCCTACATTATAGGTGCCTAGTTTTAATCAAGCACGATTAGGCGCCTATCTTTTTAGCACCCAATTACAGAATCTGTCCCTTAGAGTATGTTTATATGCATACCTGTGAACTCTGCCAACACTCCACCCCTGTACATTCCCAAATTATTTAAGCACACATGCAAATTAGCATATTAGATAATTACAGTATTTGTGTATTTGCAATCTCCACCCAAACTCAGCCCCTGTAAACACTTCCTGGCAAAGAATGTACCATCAAGTCATCATGTGAACTTCTACACTAGTTGGAGTTGACAATGGGCCATTTATAGATGTATGTGGCCACATAAGTACGAAATTAAATTTATAAAATTATCCCCTAAAAGCTCAATCTACTCATTTTTTTCATATTCTGTGTGAATGGGGAAAACGTTTAAAATGACTGAGGACATTATTTCCTTTATCCTAATTTTGCACTGTTCAGCTATTTAAGTATATGAACCATTAAAAACTATTTCCTGAACAAAATTCACAAAAACACATTACACGCCTTTCTCTTCATAATCTCCTAGTCTTGGCATCCAGATATTCCACCTCTGTGTGTTTCCCCCCCATACTTTTTTCCTCCTCCCTTTTCATGGCTCCTTTTACTAAGCTGCAATAGCATTTTTAGCGCACGCAGGATTTTAGCGTGCGCTAAACCCGCGCTACGCAGCTAGAACTAATGCCAGCTCAATGCTGGCGGTAAGGTCTAGCGCACAAGGCAATTCAGCGTGCGCTAAGCGTGCACTAAAACTGCTATCGCAGCTTAGTAAAAGGAGCCCTCAGTCTTCTTTCCAGATACAATTCATCAAAATAAGAAATGTGTATAATAGTATAGGTGCACATGATTGGTGCCATAAACTGGCAGTTTTGTGTTTAAAGTTCTAGGTGCCACATACTCCCAAATTCTATAAAGAGTGTTAAAAATTGGGCACATAAAGATGTGTGTAACTGAGTACTTTTATTAAACTGCAGTAAGTGCTAGCACGCATTCACACCACATTAAAAAGGTTTACCATGGGATGTGCGCTGGTATCCTGTGGTAAACTGGCCAACTTGCACATACACAATGTTGTTAAAAGATTTTAATTTTTTGAGAAGGGGCGTATTAGAGGGTTGGGAGTGGACATGACAGTGCTAATCCGTTAGTACACGAGGCATCACCACATGCTAATTAATTAGTATGGGGGCCTTTACTGCCTACAAAAATAGGTTGCGGTAGGGGCTCATGTAGGAAATTATAGTGTGGCCATAAATTAGGAAAATGAGAAAAATCAACCTACTTCCGACCACGGCAAAAGTGGCCTTAGTGCGCAGTAAATACCTGTAGTAAGAGTGCACTGAGGCCATGGTTTTAATAAAAGTGCACCTAAATCAGCTAATTTGGGCCATATTGGCATCAATAGGCACTAATTTCTAGTTGCAAGTATAGATGACTAATGCTGCTGTTCTATAAACTTAAAGTTAGGTTCAAGAAAAGGCGCCAAGAGTTAGCTCAAAAAAAAAAATAATTGAGTGCTAAGTAGATATTCACTATCGGAAAAATTGGGCACTGAAGTTATTATAAATATGTGCACAACTGAAAGTATTTAGGTCAATATAAATGCTCATATTTAAATGCTGTCAATTGTGCATGAAACTGACAGTATTCTATAAACAGCACATAAGTGCCTGACATGCCTTTGACCTGCCTATGTCATCATCCCTCTTGTCGTTACACACTACAGAATTTACATGCTAAATTTATAGAATAGAGCTTAAGTGTGGTTACATATGTAACTGCATTTTTGGTGCAAATTAATGCCACTTATTGGTCATTATTGGCAGTTAAACCAAATTAAAGGCCACTTAAATGATTAAAAGTGCAGTTATTTAAGTTATGTGTACAGTTGTATATACTAGTTACAAAATTGTGTGCCCATATTTACAGAATTAGTAAGTTAAGGGCTGATTCTATAAACAGGACCTAAAGATAGGCGCCTAACTTAATTGGCAAAATACCCTTAATAGCCTCAATAATTAGTGTTAAAAAAATTATTTGGCAATAGGTGTCTATCTGATTCTTTAAAAGATAGGCACCTATTGTATGGTGCTTAGCAGCCCATGATGCCTAGATGGCTGAATCTATGGGTGGAGCATGACTTAGGTGCCACAAAGCGCAGTTCTCCAAAAGCTTGGCACCTGAAATGTAGGCCTTTAAAATCCTGACCTACATTTCAGGCACCTAAGTTTTTAAATAGGAACTGCTAGCCATGATTCTGTAAATGGCGTCTGTGTGATTGACACATGGCCAACGCCATTTTTCTAGGCACCGGCTGATTTCAGCATCATTTATAGAATCAGCCCCTTAGGGCCTCTTTTACAAAGCCGCACAGCAACAGCCCCAAAGCCCTTTAAATCTCTATGGGAATCGGGGCTGTTACCGCAGAGGCCCGCGCTATACGGCTTCATAAAAGAGGCCCTTCAAATCCAAGGGGGCATATACATGGGAGGGATATGGGTGGGTCAGGAGCATGTCAAGTAATTAGGCACTAACCCTCCCCCTCCTCCCCCCCTTTTACACGCTGAATGCTCTGTGCTGCTTCAATGCTCATAGGAACTCTATGACCGTCGGAGCAGTGCAGAGCATTCAGCGCACCGACCGGAACTAAAAACCTCTTCCATGCTTTTGTAAAGGGGGGTAAATTAGCAAGCCAACTGGTGCTGATAATTGCCAACTAACATGCAATTATTGGCACTAATTAGAATTTACGTGCACAACTTTCTAAGCATATTCTATACAGCAGTGAGTGTAAATTCTAGTGTGCAGATCTCAAAAACGGGGAGGAGCATGGTCAGGTCATTCCTGAAACCGTGGTAGCAATGCTCCATTAACTGAATGTCCTGGTGTGATGCTCTACTAACCTTTCCCATACCAGATGCTGCTGTTCTACAGACAGGTATGTACTGTTTTATTCATATTTGGGGGGGAGGGTAGGAGGGTGTTAGTGACCACTGGGAGAGTATGGGGAGAGGTCATCTGGTCATTTTGCCACTTAGACACTTCTAAAATAGGTCTAGCTCGGAACGTCTAAGTTCCATCTAGGATGTCCTACAAAAGGTATATCGCCACAATGTATCCAAGCCCACAGCCTGCCCAAATTCCACCCAAAACATGCCTCTAACACACCCCTTTCTGAGTTTGATATTTTGGAGGGCGAACATCCTGCAAAACATCCAAGTTCTTTGTTTTGATTATCGGCACTTGGATGTTTTGCAGAGAAAAACATCCAAGTGCCAATTTTTGGATGTTTTTGTATTTTGAAAATGCCCCTACTAATTATTTTATACCTCCTACCTTTCTACATGTGATTCTGCCATGTTGGTAAACTATTCTATATTTTGTTTGTACGTCTGAGTGTTTTGAGTGCAAAATATTTGGAATAGTTGGTTGTGGTCAAAGACAAATATTTCTCCCCAGATTGATAATGAAAATTAATTTCATCCATCCTTATTGCAGGTTTATGTCTAAGATGGAGTTCCATATATTAATGTCAGATTAACAGTGAAATTCAGACTCTGGATGTTTACTCCTTTTAAGAAAACCATATCCAAATACACACAAAATGCCACAAGATACATCTTTATTTTCTTGTATCAACTCCATAATTTGAATTGGGTGCTTTCATTGTTTGTTTGTTTTTATCTTAGTCATTATGCACTGTGCACCTTTTTAAAATATTTAATTACTGTGTAATGTTAATATTATCTTCCAAAGTGTAGCGATAAATTTTGTAGTTGTTATATGTAACTGAAGCATTTAGTATAAAAATATTGATAAATAGCATGTGTTTTTATCAGACTGAAGGTGGAACAATATCTTGACTGGGTATTAAAGATAGGTACAAAAAAATAAATCTGCAACAAATGCTGTTGATGATAAAGACCTTAGAAGCATATTAAAGTGCAGTGAAAATATCTGCTATTCAGAAACATTTGAAATGGAGACTAAACTAAACTAAATCTTAGGTTTGTATACCGCATCATCTCCACATTTGTAGAGCTCGGCACGGTTTACAGGAGATGGGATGGAAAGGAACTACAATGAAGGTAGAGGTTTGCAGGAGATGGGATAGAAAGGAACTACAATGAGGGGTTAGAGGTCCAAGTATGAAGAGTTTTTAGAGGGCTTAGAATGCCAGAGATGGAGTAAGTATCAGATTTTAGAGAATAGCCAGGTCTTCAGATGTTTGCGGAAAAGATGGAGAGAGCTCAGGTTCCGAAGAGGGGAGGAAAGGTTGTTCCAGAGCTCAGTGATTCTGAAGGGAAGGGAAGTCCCTAGTTTTCCTTTATGGGAAATGCCTCTTAATGAGGGGAAGGATAGTTTTAGTTTGTGGGAGGATCTGGTGGTATTAGGGTTTGAGGAGTTCCAAGAAAGAGGGATACATGGAGGGAGGATCCCAGGTAGGATTTTGAAAGCTAGACAGATGCATTTGAAGTGGACCCTGGCGATTATCGGTAGCCAGTGAAGCTTGGACAGAAGTGGAGAGACATGGTCAAATTTACTTTTTGCGAAAATCAACTTAGCCGCGGCATTTTGGATCCGCTAGAGTCTATGAAGGTTTTTCTTAGTTAGGCTTAAGTAGATAGAGTTGCAATAGTCCAATCTGGAAAGGATGATGGATTGGACAAGGACGGTAAAATGATTTTGATGGAAACAGGATCTAACTTTCCTCAGCATGTGAAGACTGAAAAAGCATTTTTTTACCAGGGAATTGAGGTGGTCATTGAAGGACAGTGTAGAATCAATAATGACACCCAGAACTTTGCTTGAGAACTCAAGCTGCAGAGAGGAGCCAGAGTGCAGAGAGATGGAGGAGGGTAGTTGGTCTAGTTTTGGACCAAGCCAAAGGAGTCTTGTTTTGGACTCGTTTAGTTTCATTTGAACAATGTGGGCCCAGGTTTGAAGGTTCATTATACAGGAGGCTATGGGCTATGTTCTCTGAAAGGTTGAAGAGGTTCGAATCAGTCTCGAGTAGGACGAGGATGTCGTCAGTATAAGTGTAGATTGTTTCAAGAGGGGATAGGTGGAGGAGTTTTAGGGAGGTCATATAAATGTTGAAAAAGATGGGGGATAGGGGTGAGCCTTGCGGGACACCACATATCGGTTTCCAGGGAGAGGATGAGGTGCCATTCATGTTGACAGAGTAGGAACGAGAACGTAGGAATTTTGGAAACCAGTCTAGGACTGTGGAGTTAATGCCTATCTCAGAGAGTTGGTAAACGAGAATATCATGATGGACAACGTCGAAAGCGGCGGAGAGGTCGAATTGTAGGAGGACGGCAAACTTATTTCGAGAATGAAGTTGTTGAGCCTTTGAGATCAAGGAGGTCAATAGGGATTCGGTGCTGAAGTTGGGACGAAAGCCATATTGGTAGGGAAGAAGGATAGAGAATCTATCTAAATATGATGAGAGTTGGGTAGATATGATAGACTCTAGCATCTTGGTTAAGAGAGGGATATTTGCTATTGGGCGATAGCTGGATGGTGTGGAAGGGTCTAGGTCAGATTTTTTCAACAGTGGGGACAGTCACATCTGCTATTCCATGTTTCGATCATCTGTCTTTTTTTTTAAAAACCCTCTAAAATAAAAAAAAATTACTTATTTTATTGTTTTATGCAGATGTGGTTGTCTTTCAAACATTTTTATGCAGATGTGGTTGTCTTTCAAACATTTCTGAGTAGTAGAGATTTTTCTCTGCATTCTAATATGTTTCTGAGCTCTCTTTCTTCCTTTGTGTCAATGGCATAAGAATATAAGTAATGCCTCTGCTGGGTCAGAACAGAGGTCCCTCATACCCAGAAGTCCGCTCATGCGGCGGCCCATCAGGTCCAGGACCTGTATAGTAATCCTCTATCTATACCTTTCTATCCCCTTTTCCTTCAGGAAATCATCCAATCCCTTCTTGAACCCCAAAACCGTACTCTGTCCTATCACGCCTTCTGGAAGCGCATTCCAGGTGTCCACCACCCTTTGGGTGAAGAAGAACTTCTTCCTAGCATTGGTTCTGAATCTGTCCCCTTTAATTTTTCCGAATGCCCTCTCGTTCTTGTAGTTTTCAAAAGTTTGCTGAATCTGTCCCTCTACACTTTCTCTATGCTCTTCATGATCTTGTAAGTCTCTTATCATATCCCCTCTAAGTCTCCGCTTCTCCAGGGAAAAGAGCCCCAGTTTCTCCAATCTTTCAGCGTATGAAAGGTTTTCCATACCTTTTATCAAGCGTGTCGCTGTCTTCTGAACCCTCTCGAGTATCGCCTTAGCCTTCTTTAGGTATGACAACCAATATTGGATGCAGTACTCCAGATGAGGGCGCACCATCACCTGATACAACAGCAGGATAACTTCTTTCATTCTGGTTGTAATACCCTTCTTGATTATACCTAGCATTCTATTCACTTTCTTAGCGGCCGCTGCGCACTGTGCCGATGGCTTCATTGTCTTGTCCACTATTACCCCAAGTCCCTTCTTAGGTACTCTCACTCAATGACAGCCCTCCCATAGTGTAGCTGTACCTCGGGTTTCTGTTTCCTACGTGCAAGACTTTACATTTCTCTACATTAAACTTCATCTGCCATCTTGTCGCCCACTCCCCTAGTTTGTTCAGGTCCCTTTGTAAATCTTTGCAGTCTTCTATAGTCCTAGCCCCATTAAATAGTTTGGTGTCGTCTGCGAATTTTAATACTTCGCACTTCGTCCCTGTTTCTAGATCATTTATAAATACATTGAATAGCAGCGGTCCAAGCACCGACCCCTGCAGAACACCACTCGTGACCCTCCTCCAGTCCAAGTAGTGGCCCTTCACTCCTACCCTCTGCTTCCTACCTGCCAACCAATTCTTGATCCATCTGTGTACGTTTCTTCCACTCCATGGTTCTTCAGTTTCCGAAGTAGGCGTTCATGGGGTATCTTGTCAAAGGCTTTTTGGAAGTCTAAGTATACGATGTCTATAGGGTTCCCTTTGTCCATCTGTTTGTTAATTCCTTTGAAGAAGTGAAATAAGTTCGTCAGGCACGATCTTCCCTTGCAGAAGCCATGTTGGCTTGTTATCATACGTTTATTCCTTTCTAGATGCTCCTCGATGCTATCTTTTATCAGTGCTTCCGCCATTTTCCCCGGAACCGAGGTCAGACTTACTGGTCTGTAGTTCCCCGGGTCACCTCTCAATCCCTTTTTAAAGATGGGCGTAACATTGGCTATCTTCCAATCCTCTGGGATCACGCCTGTTTTCAGGGATAGATTACAGACTTGCTGTAGTAGTTCCGCTATTTCCTCCTTTAGTTCTTTCAGTACCCTAGGGTGGATTCCGTCCGGGCCCGGTGATTTGTCAGTTTTTAATTTTTCTATCTGCCGTGTACGCAGTGGCGTACCTAGGGTATGTGGCACCCGGGGCCCATCATTTTTTGACACACACCCCCCCCATGTAAAAAAATTTTTTTTTTATTTTTTTTTTGCAATAACCATGAAATGGAATAAATGGTCAGAATAGAAACAGGCAGTGAAAATTTTCTTTTATTGAACCTCATATATGTAACCATTATTCCAAACATAACATAACATAAATTATGTCTAAATTGTCATGACATTAGAAGTACATATGGAGTAGTTGCAGGTGATGCTTGGGACAGTTCTGATTGTGTTAGTTCGGTTTTATGTGTTTTTTGAATAGAAGGGTTTTTATTTCTTTTTGAAGGTTTTGCAGTCTGTGGTTGATATCAATTGGTTGTAGAGTTGGGGGTCGAGTGTTGCAGCTCGAATGGCTAGGAGGTTGTCGAACAGTTTTTTTCTTTTGACGTTTTTGGTTGGAGGGTGTGTGAATGGTGCATGAGTTCTCCTATGTCTGTTTGAAGTGGATTGAATTATTTAGCTGAAGAAATTAGTTACCCCCCATTCCACACACATTAATTCTCTTCCATTTTTGTTCCCATTATAAAAAACACTGATAAGTTCCCAGAAAAAAAATACATTAAAATAAGAAGTGAAAACAAAGGCCCCTACAGATGAGAACATAACATAAGAATAGCCTAACTGGGTCAGACCAATGGTCCATCATGCCCAGTAGCCCATTCTCATGGTAGCCAATCCAGGACACTAATACCTGGTCAAAACCCAAAGAGTAGCAACATTCCATGCTACCGATCCAGGGCAAGCAGACACTTCCCCCATGTCTTAATAACAGATTATGGACTTTTCCTCCAGGAATTTGTCCAAATCTTTCTTAAAACCAGCTACACTATCTGCTTTTACCATAACTTCTGGCCACTTCATTTTTAAGTTTAGATCTTTCCTTTCAAACAGAGACCTTGCTAGATGTCAAATACAGCACAAGGTAACTTCACATGGACTTAGCTGTGCAGGAAATGTGAATCTCCTCATACACCCACCATATAGTGCAAAAATGTGCAAAGGTCTGTTTTTTTCTTTCGATCACTACATAGCCTAATGCCACACAAGCAGCGCTGTTACAAACATATTCTGTAGGTCAATGCTAAGGATAACAAAGTTTCCTTCCTTGGACCAGAAGGAGATAAACCACTGGAAGAGATCCCAAAACAACACCCAAAGACCCACTCAGTGTGTGAATCAGTTGAGTGGAGTGGACTAACTGGGGGGTGGAAATGGGCCCGGAGTTTGCTCAGCAGAATTTCCCAGACCACCTCTTCCTCTCAACACATTGACACGCTGCCACCATCACCACTAGGAACACCTCACTGGGTAGGCCAGCTATGCTATAAACTTTATAAAACACATTATTATATTTTCTTATAAAGCACATATTTTAACTGACCTCTCTGACATCCTCAGCCTTTCCATTCACAAAAATAGAAGGAAGAAAAGTTCCCATTTCCTGCTGTCTCATGTCCCCGGCCTATACAATATTTTTTTTCTGCAGACCCTTCAAAAGTCTGACCAAATCCTCGTTTCACTTGCATTATAAAGTACTGAGGATGCCATCTCTCCCCAATCCCAGGTCCTAAAGTCTAAGACAGTAGCGCAAACTAATGCTGCCAGATACAGGAAAAAAAATTTTTGATTCGATTCAGCCCTATTGAATTGGTTTTTCAATTCGATTTTCCTGCCCAGTTGGGTGATTTTTTTCAAAACTCCTGGTGGGTTTTATAGCTTTTTCACCCCCTTTGGCTTCTCCTAACCACACTGGCGCTGTGGTGTAAATAAAATAAAGAAACAAAAAGGACTTTCTGTTAAATCCTAGCTCACATTTGCAGTCCAACACCAGCTCTGGCAGGATACACATTTCAAATCTGACATGTTATAATCACAAAACAGAAAATAAAATTAATTTTTCTACCTTTTGTTGTCTGGTTATATTTCAAATCTTGTTGGTCCAAGGCTCTGGTTTTCTTCTGATAACTTGCTTGCCAGGGTCTCCTTCTTTCTGCATGCTAACCATCCATCTGCCAACTCTGTCCTCCCTTTCCATTTCCCTTCCCTTCCCAGGAAGTCTGGTATCTTTCCTTTTTTTCATCTCCCTCCACAGATCCACCTTTTCTTAAATACCCTTTCATCCGGCATCTCTCCCTCCTTCCCCACCATCCCAGAGTCCACCATCTCTCCGTTTCTTTTCCTAATTACCCTCCTATCCAGTATCTCTATCCCTCCTCCACACCATCCCTTGTGTCCAATTTCTCTCCCTTTCTGTTCCTTCCCTCCCTAAATCCCATGGTCCATCATCTCTCTCCCTCTCCTCTATTTTCAGACCCATTATTTCTTCCCCCCCCCAAAGTTTGGCATATACATGTCTCTTTGAACACCCCCTTCCCTCCGTGTACTTCTAAATCATGGTCCCCCCCAAAGGCCTGTCCCCCCTTAAAGGTCTGCCTGTCCCACCTTGAAGGCCTGCACCCCCCTTGAAGGCCTGTCCCCCCTTGAAGGCCTGCCTGCCTGCCTTTCCCCCCTTGAAGGCCTGTCCCCCCTTGAAGGCCTGCACCCCCTTGAAGGCCTGCACCACCCCCCTCGAAGGCCTGCACTCCCTTGAAGGTCTGCACCCCCCCCCGAAGGCCTGTCCCCCACTTGAAGGCTTGTACCACCCCCTTGTAGCTTCTCCCCCCCTTGTAGGCCTGTCCCCCCCTTGAAGGCCTGCCTGCCTGCCTTTCCCCCCCTTGAAGGCCTGCACCCCCTTGAAGGACTGCACCCCCCCCCCGAAGGCCTGCACTCCCTTGAAGGTCTGCACCCCCCCGAAGGCCTGTCCCCCCCTTGAAGGCCTGTCCCCCCCCCTTGTAGGCCTGTCCCCCCTTTAAGGCCTGCCTGCCTGCCTTTCCCCCCCTTGAAGGCCTGTCTCCCCCTTGAAGGCCTGCACCCCCCTTGAAGGCCTGCACCCCCCCTTGAAGGCCTGTCCCCCCCCCTTGTAGGCCTGTCCCCCCCCTTGTAGGCCTGTCCCCCCCCTTGTAGGCCTGTCCCCCCCTTGAAGGCCTGCCTGCCTTTCCCCCCTTGAAGGCCTGTTCCCCCCCTTGAAGGCCTGCACCCCCTTGAAGGTCTGCACCCCCCCAAAGGCCTACACCCCCCCCCGAAGGCCTGCACCCCCCTGAAGGCCTGCCTGCCCCCCTTGAAGGCCTGCACCCCTTGAAGGTCTGCACCCCCCCCGAAGGCCTGTCCCCCCTTGAAGGCCTGCCTGCCTGCCTGTCACCCCCCTCCCCCTTGAAAGCCTGCTTGCCTGCCCGCCCGCCCCACCCTGAAGGCCTGATGCCCCGACCCACCCCGAAGGACCGCTCGCCCCCCTGGCCTCCCCGCACCACCTATGAACAGCCGCAGCAGGATCGCGAAGTCAGCGTCAGCGATCCCTGCGCTGCTTCCTGCGCCACGGTCCCGCCCCTCTTCTGACGTCAGAGGAGGGGCGGGATCGCGGCGCAGGAAGCAGCGCAGGGATGCTGACGCTGACTTCGCGATCCTGCTGCGGGCTGCTTCACAGGTGGTGCAGGAAGGTCAGTGGGGCGAGCGGTCCTTCGGGGGTGGCGGGGGACTGAACGGCAAGGCCGGAAACACCCCCTTAGGGCTGGTACCCGGGGCGGCCCGCCCCCCCCCCGCCCCCCCCTAGGTACGCCACTGCGTGTACGTCTTCGAGGCTTACTTCCATGGATGTTAATTTTTCTGCTTGGTCTCCTTTGAAGATTTGTTCAGATTCCGGTATAGTAGATGTGTCCTCTTTTATAAATACTGACGAAAAGAACATGTTTAGTCTTTCTGCCACTTCTTTCTCCTCCTTCACCACTCCCTTCCTATCTCCGTCATCCAGCGGTCCCACCTCCTCCCTTGCCGGCTGCTTCCCTTTAACATATCTGAAGAACAGTTTGAAATTTCGTGCTTCCCTGGCTAGCCTCTCTTCGTATTCTCTTTTTGCTTTTCTAACCACGAGGTGACATTCTTTTTGATACTTCCTGTGTTCTTTCCAGTTCTCCTCGGTTTTGCCCTTTTTCCATTTCTTGAAAGAATTCTTCTTATCACCTATCACTTTCTTCACTTTTTAGTTATCCACACCGGGTCTTTTGTTCTGCTCTTTTTGTACCCTTTTCTGAATCTGAGGATATACAGATTTTGTGCCTCGCTCACTGTATCCCTGGCTTGCTCTACAGTCTGCCATTTCTTTGAAGTGTTCCTAAGTTTCTTCCTTACCATTACCCTCATCGCTTCGTAGTTTCCTTTCTTGAAGTTAAAAAGTTGTCGCTGTGGTTCTCTTTCCCTTCGTATTCCTACTTCAACTTTTAACTCGATCATATTGTGATCACTGTTTCCCAACGGTCCCACTACTTCCGTTTCCTTTGCAGGTCCTCTTAGCCCATTTAGGATTAGATCCAGAGTGGCATTCCCTCTCGTCGGTTCTCTGACAAGCTGATCCATGAAGCAGTCCTGTATAACCTCTATGAATCTGGTCTCCCTAGTGCATTTTGAGTTTCCAAAGACTCCAGTCTATCCCGGGATAGTTGAAGTCTCCCATAATAATCGTGTTACCGCTTTTACATTCTCGTTTCATCTCGGTTTCCATTTCTTCATTGGTAGCTTCGGTTTACCCAGGTGGACGATAGTACAGGCCCAATTTTATCTCGGGCCCTTTCCTTCCCGGTATTTTAATCCATAGCGATTCCAATTTGTTGGTCGTCGCTGCTGTGTCCACTCTGGTCGAATGCATACTTTCTTTTATGTATAGGGCTATTCCTCCTCCTTTCTGACCTGACCTGTCCTCGCGATAGAGTTTGAACCCCGGCAGTGCTATGTCCCATTTGTTTTCTTCATTCCACCATGTTTCTGAGACCCCAATGATGTCTAGGTTCTCAGTTTTGGCCATGACTTCTAATTCCCCCATTTTGTTCCTTGGGCTCCTTGCATTAGTATATATGCAATTTAAGTCCTGGTATTTTTTTGTCTTCGTTTCCTTTCCCTGCGCTTCGATCTTTATTTTCTTCTCCTGTGCTACAATCCTCTTATCCTCCTCTTCTGGGTCAGTCAACTCCTGTGTTTTGCCCGTTGTTTCTTCCCAGCATTTTTTCCACTTAGTATCTTGGTCGACTGTCGGCTTTCCCTTTCTTCTTAGTTTAAAGCCTGTTCTATTCCTCTCCTGATGTTGTTTGCTAGAAATCTAGTTCCTGCTGCGCTGAGGTGCAGTCCATCTCTCCTGAAGAGCTTGCTCTTGCCCCAAAACGTTGTCCAGTTCTTCACGAAGTGGAACCCCTCTTCCTCACACCATCTTCTCATCCAAGCAGATTCAGGTATGGTTTTATTAACAGTTGGTGAAGTCCTAGTGCAATGTTAAAATTGTGGGTGGATGATATGAAATGGAGTAAAAAATTGTAGTGTAAACAGAAGTGATTTACATTTTTCTATTGTAGCTGAATAAGTGTATTAGAGTTTTCTATAACTTAAGTGCCAAATTGAATCAGGGATTTGGCATTCTTTCTGTACCAAATTGACCTGGCTCTGTTTAGTAGAAAGTATGGACTTAGCCAATCAGAATAACTTTTTAATCTGTTTTCGTCACATAATCCCAAACTATAAAGTCCACCTAAGTTAGGCAACTACATTGGTGCATCTAGCCAATGTAAGGGCCTAATTTAATTAATAGGTTTAATTGGCACCGACACATCACAACTCATAATTGACATTAATTGAAGTTAATTGAATGTTAGGCATACAGCTTGGTAAGAGTGATTCTGTACAAGTTAGCCATCTTGTCCAAAGCGTCTATCTAAAAAAGAGCATGTGGTTAGAAATTAAATCATGGGCATTTTTTTGCTGTTGTTGTTATGCATATGATTATAAAATAAGGGCCAATGTGCGCCTAACTTAGGTGCAGACATTTAGGCCAAGAAACCCTAGCGTAAATATGGTGTACCTAAAAGTTAGGACACCTAGCGATGCCTGAGGCCACAGACAGCACTAAGCATGATTCTATACAACATAAGAATTGCCGCTGCTGGATCAGACTCGGAGTCCATCGTGCCCAGCAGTCCGCTCATGCAGTGGTCCTCTGGTCAAAGACCAGTGCCCTAAATGAGACTAGCCCTACCTGTGTACTAACTGAGACTAGCGTACGTTCTGGTTCAGCAGGAACTTGTCTAACTTTGTCTTGAATCCCTGGAGGGTGTTTATTTTAGAGTGCCCTCTCGTTCTCCCTACCTTTGAGACGGTGAACAACCTGCCCTTATCTACTAAGTCTATTCCCTTCAGTACCTTGAATGTTTCGATCATGTCCCCTCTCAATCCCCTCTGTTCGAGGGAGAAGAGGCCCAGTTTCTCTAATCTTTCGCGGTACGGCAACTCCTCCAGCCCCTTAACCATCTTAGTCACTCTTCTCTGGACCTTTTCGAGTAGTACTGTGTTCTTCTTCATGTACAGCGACCAGTGCTGGACACAGTACTCCAGGTGAGGGCATACAGTGTCTCGGTATAGCGGCTTGATAACCCTCTCCGATCTGCTCGTGATCCCCTTCTTTATCGTTCCTAGCATTCTGTTCGCCCTTTTCGCTGCCACCGCACATTGCAAGGACGACTTCATCGACTTGTCGATCAGAACTCCCAAGTCTCTTTCCTGGGAGGTCTCTTCAAGTACCGCCCTGGACATCCTGTATTCGTGCATGAAATTTTTGTTACCTACATGCATCACTTTACACTTATCCACGTTGAACCTCATCTGTCATGTTGATGCCCGTTCCTTGAGCCCGATTATGTCACGTTGCAGATCTTCGCAATACCCCTGCGTCTTCAGCACTTTGAATAACTTTGTATCGTCCGTAAATTTAATCACCTCACTCGTTGTACTAATGTCCAGATCGTTTATAAAGATGTTGAAGAGCACGGGTCCAAGCACTGAGCCCTGTGGCACCCCATTGGTGATGCTCCTCTAGTCCGAGTATTGTCCATTTACCCCCACTCGCTGTTTCCTTTGCTCCAGCCAGCACCTAATTTGCTCCAGCAAGCACCTAATTTTTGTAGAATCACATTTGGCGCCACACTAGTGGGCACCGATTTTTTTTAGGCAACATATATAGAATCAGGGCCATAATGCACTGGTGCAATCACCATTACAGTGAGACTGTTAAAATTCTAAGAAAATATGATTACATGCAATTATATACAGTGGTGCCTCGCATAACGAACGCCTCGCACAGCGAACGCTGCGCACAACGAACTTCATGTCTTGCTTCCTACAACGAACTTCGTTTCACACAACGAAGTCGCCCGAGCTGCATCCTTCCGCGCAGGCAGTGCGCTTAACTGCCCTCTCTCCGCCTGGCTCCCTGTGCAGTGGCGGACCGTCGGCTCGCAGGGGCCCGGCGCCTACTGCTGATGCGTTGGGGGGGGGCGGAGCTACTCTCGCCGCTTCCCCGATGCTAGAAAAAAAAAAAAAAATGAACAGTTAAGTCCCAGTTTTTGCCGCTGAGACTCTGCCCTCTCTCACTGTAAAATTAGACTCTACTTAGTCTGTCTTTAAATTTAAAAAATGTGTGTTGTTTTAAAAAACAATTATGTTTTTAGATGTATCTAAATAAAAATAATAACAAAATATTTATCTTTTTTTTATGTCATCTTAGCATATTTTATGCTACAGAACGAATTATTTTTTTTAACATGTATTGTTATGGGAAAACGCGTTTCACATAACGAACTTTTCGCATAACAAACTTGCTCCTGGAACCAATTAAGTTCGTTGTGTGAGGCACCACTGTATTTCATTAATAAGACTACTGAATGCAATAGAGCAACAGTTTTAAAAGTGTGTGTTTGCAACCAAAAGATTGCAACCAACTGAAATGAATGTGTTATGTAAACTACAAGGGAGTGCTGAAAAGTTCTCAGGCTCAACCAAGAAGATGACATGGATATGGTTCAATCAATGACAAAACATTTCTGCAAATTGACACTTAACAAAATAACACTCAGAATTTAGAAGTTCATTGGTTGAGATTGAGAACTTTTCAGCACCTCCTCATATGACAGAATTAATCATTCAGGTACTAAAATGTGTATATTGTGATGAGGCCAGGAGTAAGCCTAGCACTGCAACCCAGCTCCCGCCCCAGGCGCAAGTATTAGCACTCTTTGGAGGACCACTCTGGAATAAGCACAGCAGAGAAAAAACCCCCAAAACTTTCCACCATTAATTTCCAGTTCCAAATTTTATTATCCAGTTCAGTTTGCACTGGTTCTAATACAGCCACACCGGCTAATGGTGCTTGGAGGAGATTTATCACAAACAAAAGTTCTCCTTACAGCCACTTTTTGTATCAATCAGAAAAAAACCAAAACAAGTCTCTTTTAATCCGGGTTTCTTTCTCACAGTTTGACTGTCATGCTTTGCACAGTTCTGGGCAGCATTCTGGTTTCAAGAACTTATATACATTAGCCCCTGTGGACCAACCGGACCTGGGCTTTAGCTGCATTCTTTTTAGGCTTGGCACAATTATTGTATTGAGCCTACTGTTTCTTCAGAAGTTCTCCCCACCTGACTACCTGAATTATAAATACCCCCACTACCCTTCTTATTTCTGGGCAGCGGGCTAGGAACCATCCATCCTTGTTTTAATGGTCTAAGATTCCCCTCCCAAAAGTTCCCACTATCAGGGATGTGAAATGTCAGGTCACTGAATCCTCTCGGGGCTTTATTTCTCCTTCTAAGGTTAGTTAGCATTACCCATCCCCCACTCACTATGCTTTGCTTGCATACAGGGATTCTGGTTTAATTTCTATTGTTAGGCAATCCTCACATTCACACATCAAACTCTCATTCATTATATAGTCCCCCATAAGGACACAAATGTTCCTTTTAAGTACTTTAGACCAGTGGTTCCCAACCCTGTCCTAGAGGACCATCAGGTCAATCGGATTTTCAGACTAACCCTAATGAATATGCATGGAGCAGATTTGCATGCCTGTCACTTCCATTATATGCAAATCTCTCTCATGCATATTCATTAGGACTAGTCTGAAAACTTGATTGGCCTGGTGGTCCTCCAGGACAGAGTTGGGAACCACTGTTTTAGACCATTGTTACAGAACAAACTTTCATTCCCTTCCTCCACACAGTCCCTTACTCACTCATGTTGCATTCAGACATATAGGCTACAGCTTCAGGGCTACAATCCATTTCATTTCCCTCAGAGATATCTCCCTCTACTTCATAAGGGACTCCTCACTCTCTAAAGCTGTGTATAAGCTATCCTCTGGAGCAGCATTTGGCCAACCCTGCTCATGGAGCTTTTCCCTTCCAATTAGCCTCTGCTTGGAAAGCAGAGTCTTGTCAGTATGGCAGCGCTGTGGGACAGGTTTCTTAGCCGAAGGCAGTAAGATAGAGCGCCTAGCCTTCAGTTCCCTGTTCTGTGAGGAAGTCCTTCCCTCCAGCTTCCTGATTGCCTGTGGGTATTCTCAGCTGGCTTTGATTTATTCTGCTGTGTAACTTTCACTGGTGCTCTAGCCACGGTCTGCCTGTCAGCTCCACCCCTTTCCTTAACCCTTGCTATGCCAGATTGCCAGAGGTTTAGCTAGAGAATTAACAGATGATTTATAAAAGGGATTATAGTGACTTGGTACAGGTATTCTGTTCTTCTCTGCCATCCCTTCTCTGTTCTGCACTGCTTGTCTGACCTTAGCACTGAGAACAGGATTAATGAGCAGCTTTCTTGGCTTAGGAATAGGCACATTTTCTTTAATGGTAGGGTTTAAAGCAGGTTTTAAACAAGTGACAGGGGCTTCCCTGTCACATATTCCCCCCCCCCTCAAAACACTATCATTCCTTTTATCTTTGGGTGAGGGTCCTATCCCTTTTAGCCGTGGCCGAATGTTAGTATCAGGCTTTCCCTGGCTTCGAGCATCGCCTATACCAGTGGAACCCCATTTCCTCGGCTTGTGTCTTCCAATCGTGCCTCCTGTTGCAAATCCGGAAGAGAAATTCTCTCACAAATGAGCTGGGCTATTCAGTCCCCCTCCTTTATTCTGTAATCTTCATCCCCTAAATTGAAGAGGAGTATCTTTAGAAGTCCTCTATAATTGTGGTAAATTATGCCCACTCCTACACATAGTCCAAGACTAAGTGCTGATCTAGGTGCTATTCGACCGTAGCACCCCTATGGCAATGATATTTACAAGTCTATGTTTATGACCTCCAGGCCCCCACAAGGTATTACTATTTCCCAGGCACTACTTAAATCAAAGCCTGCGGCCTGGGTCATGCTAGTGTGACCATATGGCTCCAGAAAAAAGGGGACGGATTGAGACATCCAGATTTTACTTCCATTGAAAGCAATGAAGCAACCAAGATGTCTCAATCTGTTCTCCTTACTTCCATTGTTTTCAATGGAAGTAAAACCAGGATGTCTCAATCCGTCCCCTTTTTTCTGGAGCCATATGGTCACACTAGTCATAGCCTTGTAAGGAGGTCTCACTTTGTCTGATAGCCGCACAAACCTTAACAGTGGTTCCCTGTTTTTCTCTTTAGCAAGCCCTACATTTACCTCTACTTCGCCTTCTTTCTTGCTACTGTACTTGTCCTGATGTTCCCCTGGGATTGGCACAGGTTTACAGGGCTTACTCTCTTGTCATCAGGTTTTAACTTCTTGTGGCAAAGAAGGCCAATAGAACTGAGCCCTAGCTCGGTCGAGAGAACAGAAGTGAGTTAAATAATAAAGAGGTTTTTAGTTTCAATACAGAGGAATAATAGGATATAATTAAGAATCCCTATAGAGTAAGGAATGGCTTAGGATTCGCGAGGATGAATCGTGAGTCATGAATCATTTCTTTAGTTCTGTCTTTATAATTTGTCTATTTGAAATAGTATCATGTTTCCCCTTTATTGTGGGCTTGGAAAGGAATTTTGTATGAATGTTTGAATATTGTAAAAACTTGTGGAAGATCCCTTTTTTTCTTGGTATCGTCTGATATTGTAATTATTAAATTTATAAATAAAATTAAAAAAAGAAGAAGTCGGTAGGAAGGTGTTACATGATCAAACTTCTTCAACCCAAAAATTAGCTTGACTGCCGCATTTTGCACCAATTGTAATCGCCGCATATTCTTCTGGGAAATTGCCAGGTAGGTGATATTGCAATAATCTAGTTGACTCGGTATAAGGGATTGTACTAGGATTCTAAATGATGAAACATCGAAATATGCTCTAATGCAGTGATTCCCAACCCTGTCCTGGAGGAACACCAGGCCAATCGGGTTTTCAGGCTAGCCCTAATGAATATGCATGAGAGAGATTTGCATATGATGGAAGTGATAGGCATGCAAATTTGCTTCATGCATATTCATTAGGGCTAGCCTGAAAACCCAATTGGCCTGGTGTTCCTCCAGGACAGGGTTGGGAACCACTGCTCTAATGGACCGAAGCTTCCAGAGAGTAAAAAAACCCTAAGGAGTCCACCTGGTGTTTCATGGTTAAACTCTGGTCCAATGTTACACCCAATACCTTCATAGTGGGTTGGATGGGATAACTACGTTTATTGATGCGCAGTGATGTTTTAGTGTCAAGCGGGTGTAGCAAAGCTACAAAAAATTTTGTTTTTTCTGAATTAAGCTTCAGTTTGAATTCAGTCATCCATTGCTCCATCGAGTTACGTACTTCTGTTGCTTTAGGAGTGACTTCTGAGAGAGAGGTAGCGAATGGGATAATGATCGTAAAGTCATCTGCGTAACTAAATAATTTTATCCCCAGCTGGGTTAGTTGTGCACCTAATGATGACATGTAGACATTGAAAAGCAGTGGAGATAATGGTGACCCTTGCGGCACAAAAATACTGTATAATACCACTTGTTTAGAACAGTACACATCAACGTTCCAAGCCCTAAAGACTTTTCAGGCTTTTTATGGGGCCTCAGAATCGGAGTCTACGCATAGCTGTTAGATTACAAACTGAGATGATCCGCGTAGTTTTACCGCTCCTGCTCCAATCATTGGCTCACTCGTATTTGCTTTTTTGATTATATTTACTTATTTTGGTATATTTTTTAGTATATTTTTTACCCTTCACCAATACTATGAATAAATTACTACTTCAAAAACAGTAAAGTGCACTTGTTTCCAAAATATTTTTGAAAAAATAGACCAAACTTATCTCATCGTTAGTGGTCTTCACTATTAAAGTCTTTTTGAACACTCAATAAGTAAACCAAAATAAGTAAATATAATCAAAAAAGCAAATACGAGTGAGCCAATGATTGGAGCAGGAGCGGTAAAACTACACGGATCATCTCAGTTTGTGATCTAACAGCTATGCGTAGGCTCCGATTCTGAGGCCCCATAAAAAGCCTGAAAAGTCTTTAGGGCTTGGAACGTTGATGTGTACTGTTCTAAACAAGTGGTATTATACAGTATTTTTGTTATTTAGTTATCTATACCGCTGGGTTGAGTGGTTTTAGGTCAGACCCTTGCGGCACACCAGATGGATTGCTCCAGGTATCAGAGAGATCGTAATTAAAACATACTTGATATGTGCGGGACATAAGGAAACCTCGAAACCAGTCTAACACTTCTTCTCTGATACCAATTGCATCTAAGCATTGTAACAGTTTCCTATGGTCCACTAAGTCAAAGGCAGATCTCATATCAAATTGCATGAACATAAGAACATAAGAATTTCTGCTGCTAGGTCAGACCGATGGTCCATCGTACCCAGCAGTCCACTCACACGGCGGCCCTCTGGTCAAAGACCAGCACCCTAACTGAGACTATCCCTACCTGCGTACGTTCTGATTCAGCACCAGGGCCCTTACTAAACAAGAACCGTAAATTATCCAAGATAGCCGCAATTACTGTCTCAGTGCTAAACAAAGGTCTGAAGCCAGATTGAGTTTCATGTAGAAGAGAGAACTGATCAAGGTATTCCATCAATTGGGCATGTACTAATCCTTCCATGATTTTTATAATAAAAGGGATGGATGCTACTGGTCTGTAGTTGGTTACTAATGCTGATGATTGGTTACTAATGCTGATGTTAATGCAGTTCTTACGATGTTAATGCAGTCTGGCTAAACAGGTTCCCTTTAGAGTCAACTCTACAGAACAATATAAATAACAAAAATTGGATTAGATGATACATGTTTATTGAATCAATTTAATACATTTTAAACCAGTTTTCAGAGGCCAAAACCATCTTCCTCAGGTCAGGTCAGTATACCATAAAGCACAGTTATTTATCGTAACAGTTGTTATCCAGGGACAGCAGGCAGATATTCTCAACATGTGGATGATGTCATCCACGGAGCCCCGTAGCGGACAGCCTTGCAAGCAGACTTGCTTGTAGAACTTTCAAAGAGTTTGCGAGTGCTGCACCGCGCATGTGCGAGTGCCTTACCGCCGAACATAGGTCGTGCGTCTCCTGTGAGGTACCTCAGTTCAGATAGCTAGCTAAGAAGCCAACCAGGTGAGGTGGGTGGGTTGTAAGAATATCTGCCTGCTGTCCCTGTATAACACCTGTTATGGTAAGTAACTGTGCTTTATCCCAGGACAAGCATGCAGCATATTCTCAACATGTGGGTGGCCTCCAAGCTAACCAGAATGGGATGGTGGGAGTGTTGGCAATTTAGGAGAATAAATGTTGTAAAACTGTTTGGCCACAATGGCTATCCCGCTGGAGAAAGTATCCAGACAATAATGAGAGGTGAATGTATGAACTGAGGACCAAGTGGCAGCCTTGCAGATTTCCTCAATAGGAGTTGATCTGAGAAAAGCTACAAACGCCGCAATAGCTCTAACTTTATGGCCTGTGACTTGACCCTGCAGAGGGAGACCAGCCTGAGCATAGCAGAAAGAGATGCAAGCAGCCATCCAGTTGGAGATGGTTCATTTGGAAACAGGATGCCCCAACTTGTTTGGATTGAAGGCAATAAAAATTTGAGGAGCAGTTCTGTGAGGTTGAGTGCATTGCAAGTAGAAAGCTAAAGCACGTTTACAGTCCAGAGTATGAAGAGCTGTTTCTCCAGGATGAGAATGAGACTTGGAAAAAACACTGGAAGGACAATGGATTGATTGAGATGAAATTCTGAAACCACTTTAGGCAAGAATTTAGGATGAGTACAGAGGACCACCTTGTCATGATGGAATACTGTGAAAGGTGGATCTGCTACTAGAGCTTGTAGCTCACTGACTCGTCTAGCAGAAGTGAGCGCAATGAGAAAAACCACTTTTCTATTGAGAAATTTAAGATGAGCTGAATCTATTGGTTTTAAAGTAGGCTTCATCAATTGAGTAAGAACAACATTGAGATCCCAAACCACTGGAGGCGTCTTGAGAGGTGGTTTGACATTGAAAAGTCCTTTCAAGAATCTAGAAACCACAGGATGAGCAAAGAGGGGTTTTCCTTCGATAGGCTGATAAAAAGCAGCAACTGCACTTAGGTGGACTCTAATTGATGTGGATTTGAGGCCAGATTGAGATACGTGCAACAGGTAATTACATTACATTACATTACATTACATTACTGACTTCTATTCCGCCTGTACCTTGCAGTTCTAGGCAGATTACATCAGAAGATAGCTGGACATTTCCAGGAACAAAAGTTACAATTAAGAGAACTGGACATTTCCAGGAAAAAGTTACAATTAAGGAGCTGGATACATTGTACAATTAAGGAGCTGGTTCATAATAAAGTTTTGAGAAGAGGGTACCAGATAGGTGGAGAGAATAGGAAAAGTGTCGGATGATGCTGGAAGAATATGAGGATGTTAAAGAGTAGAAACTGTCACTTTGTTGAGTCTTTGGAGGATAATACAGGTAGAGGGTGGGAGGGGGAGATTGCAAGAGGGGAGGAGAGGGGGTTAAGCTAGCTGGATAAATTTTTTGAAGGAGGTAGATTGTGGCTCCTTGTGATGAATAGTATACCAAGCAGAGAATCTAGTCCATTTCTGGGTGTAACACTGCCTGGTGGACGGCTTCCTGGAAGCCTCTAGAATGTCCTGTACAGATTGAGAGAACTGTATAGTGGCAGTTAGGTTGAAAGGTACCAAGCTTTTAAGTGTAGAGACTGCAGGTTGGGATGAAGCAGAGACCCTTGACTCTGTATAAGCAGAGAGGAAAATACTGGTAGAAGTAGAGGCTCCCTGGTGTTGAGTTGAAGTAGAAGGGAGTACCACGGTTGTCTGGGCCACCGAGGAGCTATTAGAATCATGTTGGCTTGCTCCGTCTTGAATTTGACAAGAGTCTTGAGAATCAGAGGGAATGGAGGGAATGCATAAACTGATTCATCCATTCCAGAAGGAAAGCATCTGCCTCGAGGCGGTGAGGAGAGAATATCCTGGAGCAGAACTGAGGCAGTTTGTTGTTGTGGGGAGACGCAAAGAGGTCTATCTGAGGAGTTCCCCACTGAGCAAAAATGTGATGTAGAGGTGAGGAATTGAGTGTCTATTCGTGAGATTGTAGAAGATGACTCAATTTGTCCGCCAGACAATTTTTCTCTCCTTGAATGTATACAGCTTTCAGGAAGGTGTTGGGAAAGATTGCCCAATTCCAAAGCTTCAGAGCTTCTTGGCAAAGAGGGAGGGATCCTGTTCCTCCCTGCTTGTTGACATAATACATGGCGAGTTGGTTGTCTGAATAAGAACTACCTGGTCATGAAGAAGATGCTGAAAAGCTTTGAGAGCATTGAAGATCGCTCTGAGTTCCAACAGATTGGTGTGACGCTGACGATCCATGCTGGACCAATGACCTTGAATACGGAGACCATCGAGATGAGCCCCTCAAGCGTAGGTTGAGGAATCTGTCGTGAGAATCTTCTGATGAGGAGGCGTGTGAAAAAGCAAAGCTCTGGAAAGATTGGAAGAGAGCATCCACCAGTGACTGTCTCAACAAAGTCACTGTAATGTGTTGAGAGAGTGGGTTGCAAGCTTGCTGCCACTGAGATGCCAGGGTCCACTGAGGAATTCTGAGGTGAAGTCTGGCAAAAGGAGTCACGTGAACTGTAGAGGCCATGTGACCGAGAAGAACCATCATTTGTCTTGCTGAGATTGATGTGAGGGAAGACACTCGTTGGCAAAGTTGAATGAGAGCATCTTGACATGTTTGAGGCAGGAATGCTCTGAGTTGAACAGTGTCCAGTATAGCTCCAATAAACTGTAGAGTTTGGGAGGGACGTAACTGGGACTTTGGAAAATTGGTTTCGAACCCAAGAAACTATAACTAATACATCCAATTTCAGACCAGTTGCTTCTATTCCCTTATTTACAAAAGTGATTGAAAGTTTAATAAATGTGCAATTAGTGAATTATTTAGATAAATTTGAAATTTTACACAATTTTCAATCTGGCTTCAGCTCAAGATATAGCACTGAAATAGTTATAGCTTCAATAGTAGATCATATCCATAGCCTATTCAAATCGGGTTCAAGTGCAATTATTCTACAACTGGATTTGAGTAGTACTTTTGACTTAGTTGACCATGATATATTACTAGCATGCTTGGATTCTATCAGAATTTCCAGTAGGGTATGGAATTGGTTTCAAGGGTTTTTGAAAAATAGGTCTTACCAGGTAGTCAATGTTGGTCAATACTCTACCAGATGGGTAAATGAAAGTGGAGTCTCTCAAGGTTCACCACTTTCTCCAACTATATTTAATGTTTTCCTAGCACCTATATGGGCTCCTTTTATGAAGCCGTGGTAGCGGTTTAATGCATGTAATAGCGTGTGCTAAACTGCCGGACGCGCTAGCCGCTACAGCCTCCTCTTGAGCAGGCAGTAGTTTTTCAGCTAGCGCAGGGGTTAGCGCGTGATTATAAGTCACGCACGTTAAAGCCACTACCGTGGTTTCGTAAAAGGAGCCCTATGTTATTTATTACATAGTTTACAGGTAAAATTTTATGTTTACATAGATGACATTTCAATACTCATTCCTCTAACCGAGGAGATTGAGCGGGGACATGATCGAAACATTCAAGGTACTGAAGGGGATAGACTTAGTAGATAAGGACAGGTTGTTCACCCTCTCCAAGGTAAGGAGATCGAGAGGGCATTCTTTAAAGTTGAAAGGGGATAGATTCCGTACAAATGTAAGGAAGTTCTTCTTCACCCAGAGAGTGGTGGAAAACTGGAACGCTCTCCCAGAGTCTGTCATGGGGGAAAACACCCTCCAGGAATTCAAAACAAAGTTAGACAAGTTCCTGCTGAACAAGGACATACGCTGGTAGGGCTAAGGCGCTGGTCTTTGATCAAAGGGCCACCCCGTGAGCGGACTGCTGGGCATGATGGACCACTGGTCTGAACCAGCAGCGGCATTTATAATGTTCTTATGTTCTTAACTCACTTCAGAAGTGTTAAATTATATAGCTTTTATTCATACATAAGTGCAAATTTGGACATCTACATTTTGATTGAAATTAAATCCGGGCAAATCAAAATTCTTTCTAGCTAGTCTTAATGAAAAATTACTGAAACAACTTTACTTCTAAACGGTATCTCCTATGCTGAAAATTTTAGGGGGTATTTTAGATTGGTCCTTATTTTTTAAGGCCCATATAGATTCTCTGGTTAAGAGATGTTTTATTGTCCTCTGGAAACTACGTACTATTAGAAACTATTTTGATTTTATATCATTTAAAATCCTGGTTCAATCTTCAATCCTTTCAACATTGGATTATTGTAATGTTATTTATCTGGGATCGTATAAAATAACTACTAGCCAACTAAAAATCATACAAAATACAGCTATTCATTTGATTTTTAATCTGAAAAAAAAACACGATCATATCAGTATATATTATCAAAAGCTTCACTGGCTACCGTTTGAAGCTAGAGTGCTATTTAAATGTGGATGCATTTGTTTTAAAGTTTTATTTGATTTAGCACCGACTTACCTTGTTTCTCATTTTAGTTTTTTTATTTCTAAGAAAAATATTTGTAGATCTGGTTGGTTTTATTTTCCTTCAGCATATGCATGTCATTATAAAATATTTTTAGATAGGACCTTAGCATTCCAAGCAGGATTAATGAATTCATGTTTGAATCTTCTTGTTTCTTCATTTCTTACTTACTATCAATTTTGAAAAGATATTAAAACCCACTTATTTAAACATATACATTATTGATTTTTATATTATCATGTAGTTATAATGTAATTTTAATCTTTTATCTATATTTATTTTAGTTTTTATTGTGTTTTCCTTATTCATTAGTTTAAATGCTTGTATTAGTTACTTAGAATTTTATTATGTATGATGTTATTATTATATTGTATGCTGAGTACCTATTGTGTAAACTGCTGGTTAGGCGGTATATAAAAATAAAATTATTATTATTATTATTATAGTCCATTGGGTCACTACAATAACCTCCTGTTGAGATGATGCTTTGATGAGCCAGTCATCCAGATATGGAAAGAAGACCCTGCATCCGCAGGGCTGCAGCCATCACCATCAGGCATTTTGTGAAGACTCTGCGAGATGAGGCGAGTTCTGTAGAAAGATTTATGGTGCACTAATCAGTTACATAAATAAATACGTGCCTGTTAGTTTTCTAGGGAAGACCATAATATCTCATCCAGGTTCAGCTATCTTTGCCTACTTACACAACACCAGACCCAGGCTAATGAGAAATACTTTTATTATGAAAATAGAAAAATATAATTCATAAGCCAGCAGCAATAACTAATTATTGTTCACAAAATATCCGATTACATATATGAAACTCAGTACACAATTATTACAACACACTTGCTAGATAAATAAGTAAACGGTCCGTGTCCCATTGGGGCAAGGGAACCTCCTCGACAGCCCAGAGGCGAAGAAGAGCCTGAGCCTCCTGAAGAAGAAGGGGAAGTTGCGACATGTTGGAAGGAAATTCTCTTGGAGGGAGATCTGGTGGAATTTGAAGAAATTGAAGTGAGTAACCCTCTCGGATGATGGTGAGAACCCAGAGGTCTGATGTAATCTGCTCCCACTGTTGGTAAAAGTGGTGGAGATGACCTCCTATGGGAAGAGGAGAAGTCTGATGGATGAAGGCCTTATGCTCAGATTTAGATTGTCAAAAAGACTGAGCAGGCTTAGCTGCAGCAGGAGTCTGGGGTTTTTGCTGATGCTGCTGATGATGAGGTTGTTTCCGAGGCGGAGGCCTGGAGAAAGCCGGAGTAGATTTCTGTGGATAACGACGTGAAGGTGGTCTATAAGGCTTGGAAGCTGGAGGTTTAGCCTTAGGTCAAATCAAAGAGGCAAATGACCGCTCATGCTCTGAGAGACGCTTGGTGGCAGCCTCAATGGAGTCATCAAAGAGCTCTTTACCTTGGCATGATAAATTGGCTAGATAGTCCTGTAAATTAGGAGCCATGTCCATAATGCGTAGCCAAGCCAGACATCGCATTGCCACAGAAAAAGCAGTGATCCTCGATGACATCTCAAATGCATCATAAGTGGCTTGAAGCATGAAGAGACGTATTTGTGAGAGGGTCTGTTGAAGTTGTTGAAATGCAGGCAACCTGTGTTCAGCCAAATCAGGGAAGAAGTAGGGTATGGTCTTTATGCAGTACTTCAGGTAATATGTGAACATGAATTTGTAATTCAAAATCCTGTTTCCCATCATGGAATTTGGATACAGACGGCGTCCAAATTTATCCATCGTGCGGCTCTCTCTGCCTGGAGGGACTGCAGCATAAACCTTGGTGGGATTAGATTTTTTAAAAGATGATTCCACCACCAAGAAGTGGTGCGACAATTGCAGCTTCTCAAACCCCTTACAAAGAACCGTACGGTAACGAGATTCCATTTTAGAGGGAATAGCCAGAATTGAATAAGGAGTCTCGAGATTCCTAAGAAAAGTTTGCTTCAACACAGGATTCATGAAAAGCCTCATGGTGTCCTTTGGCGGATGTGGCAATTCCATCTCAGCCAAATACTCAGGAGTATACTTAGGCTCAGATTGTAGATCAACTTGAAGAGCCTTATTCATGTCAAAGATGAATCTTGAAAAAGATGTGGATTTTGAAGCTGAAAAGTCCTCAGGAGAAGTGTACCGAGACCGAGGTGCTGCTGAATAAGAAGGAGAAGCCTCCCTGGAGTATTGAGAAGGGAGTTCTGTATCCAATATAAGAGTCACAGAAGAAGCTCTGCTGTGTGATATAGGCAGAGTCAGAGAGTGCTTACATTTGAGAAGTCTCAATGGAGAAGTCCCAGGAATATGAGGAATTGAAAGCCTTGACTCGTGCCTCGTAGAAACAGGTGAAGAAGGCTCCCTCGTAGATGGTCTTGACAGAGGAGTCCAGGACCTGGATAATCCTTGAGACGGAGAAGCACGAGGCATTGAAAGCTTCGGAGTTCGAGACCTATGCCTGGGTTTGGAAGAAGTCTCGATGGGCCTCGAAGAACGAGGCATAGGAGACTCTCTACTCTTCTTCGAAGTCAGGTGCCTTGAAGACGAGGAATGCTTTGATTGAGGCCTCGATCGAGGCTTCTCTACCACCTCTCGAGCAGGTTGAGTAGCTGGAGACCCGGACCTGGAAGGCGAGGCAAAGAGTCACTGGAGATCGAAGAGGTTTTGCTTGTTGTGCCTCAACAGTATGCTCAGACTGGCTCGCAGCAAGCAGGGCCAAGGCAGGGGCAAGCTTGGCCAAAACAGAGGTAATCTGCATGGTCAATATAGCTTGCAGCATATCCTCGAAGACAGGCACCAAGACCAATGACTCTAGTCTAGAAGGTGCAGCAGTGCGCTCCATAGAGGGCAACTTCGAAGATGAGTATTCCCTATGTTTGGAGGCACGCTTCAGAGGAGGTCTCGTAGAAGCTGGCATGACTGCACTCGTTACCTGGATTGCCTGAGACTCAGCTGGCGGTTTCTTAGGTAGTGTACCTGGGGAGGGAAGAGGAGACATGCCTGAGGACGAGACCTTAAGAGGCACAGCAGACGAGGCCTTCGAGAATGAGGGCGACTTGCTCGAGGTCGAGGACTTGGACGAGGCCGCCACGGGGGTCGAGGCCAAGGTCAAGGCCTTTCTGTAGGAGCCTCCATGGAATCAAAGAGCTGCTGGATTTGGGCAGGATGCCTCTAAGAGAGCTCTTTTTTTTGAAGGGTAGCACAGCGCGGGCAGGACTCAGGACAATGTTCGGGTCCCAAGCACTTGATACACCAACGGTGGGGGTCGGTGAGAGAATCACCCGATTACACTGGCTACACTTCTTAAACCCAGTAAGAGGCCAGGCCATAGAAAAAAATTTGGCTGCAGCCAAACGAGGGCCTGCGGCAGGGCCTGAGCCCAAGCCCTGCAGGATGAGAAATGATGGAAAAAATAAATATATATATTTTTAAGAGACACACTGCACAGCAACTACAAAAAAAAGAAATAAAGAAAAAAGAAAGCCAAGGTGCAAGAAGGCGAACTCGAAGTTACGGCAGAGCTGAGAAACAGGTGTTTCTTGGCTCCGCGGAAAACTGAGAACTGAAGTACCTCACAGGAGATGCACAACCTACGTTTGGTGGGAAGGCACTTGCGCATACACGGTGCAGCACTCGCAAACTCTTTGAAAGTTCTACAAGCAAGTCTGCTTGCGAGGCTGTCTGCTACGGGGCTCCATGGATGACGTCACCCACATGTTGAGAATATGCCATCTGCTTATCCTGGGATAAAAACATTATATTACCCTATCGAAAGGAAAGAGGTTTTGGTCTTTGAAAGTTAATAAAACATTAGGGCTGCACATCAATTAATCGCAATTAACATAGTAACATAGTAGATGACGGCAGATAAAGACCCGAATGGTCCATCCAGTCTGCCCAACCTGATTCAATTTAAAAATTTTTTTTTTTTTTTTTTTCTTCTTAGCTATTTCTGGGCAAGAATCCAAAGCTTTACCCGGTACTGTGCTTGGGTTCCAACTGCCAAAATCTCTGTTAAGACTTACTCCAGCCCATCTACACCCTCCCAGCCATTGAAGCCCTCCCCTGCCCATCCTTCACCAAACGGCCATACACCGACACAGACCGTGCAAGTCTGCCCAGTAACTGGCCTAGTTCAATATTTAATATTATTTTCTGATTCTAAATCTTCTGTGTTCATCCCATGCTTCTTTGAACTCAGTCACAGTTTTACTCTCCACCACCTCTCTCGGGAGCGCATTCCAGGCATCCACTACCCTCTCCGTAAAGTAGAATTTCCTAACATTGCCCCTGAATCTACCACCCCTCAACCTCAAATTATGTCCTCTGGTTTTACCATTTTCCTTTCTCTGGAAAAGATTTTGTTCTACGTTAATACCCTTTAAGTATTTGAACGTCTGAATCATATCTCCCCTGTCTCTCCTTTCCTCTAGGGCAGTGTTCTTCAACCTTTTTGCACCCGTGGACCGGCAGAAATAAAATAATTATTTTGTGGACCGGCAAACTACTAGGACTAAAATTTAAAAACCCCATTTACGCCCCATCTCCGCGAGCTCGGTCCCCGCAAACCATCTGATCCCATTTGCACAAGCCGCAATTATGATTTTATATTGAACGTATTTTATTAAAGTATAAAAAGAAACAATATTCTGAACAATTGTGATTTTATAAATACAAATATACAGAGCACGGACCAACAAAACCCCTGTCTCCCCTCCCCTTCACATATATCCCCTCTACTATCAAGAAAACTGAACAAGCCAAGTTATTATAGAATGCTACATAGAAATATCATGCTAACAGAATACTGCAGTCCCCACTTATGTCTCTAGCAGGATATATAATTCAAATCTGATATATTCTAATGACAAAATAAAAATAAAATTATTTTTTTCTACCTTTTGTTGTCTCTGGTTTCTGCTTTCATCTTCTTTTCCTTCCACCATCTGCCCGTTCCATCCAATGTCTGCCCTCTCCCCCTTCCATATGTATCTGACTTCTTTCTATGCCCCTCTTCCTTGTCCATCCTCCTCTCTCCTTTTTACATCATTCATTCCAGCTTCACTGCCTTCTTCATTTTTATCTCTCTACACCAGATCTAGCATCTTTATCCCTCTCTCATTTCTCTGCTGACCCCCTTTCCAGCATTAATGTCTCTCTACTTTCTCATTCCTCTCTCCCCTTTCTCTCATCTGATCTCTCCATTCCACCCTGACCCCCTTCCCCTCCTGTAATCTCCCTGCCAGCTGTTTCCTTCCTTTTTTCTTTCTCCCTACCCTCCTTCCTTTTTTTCTTTCTCCCTTCCCTCCTCCCTCTATCCAACATTAACTCTCTTCCCATCCCTTTCCCTCCTCCCCTCCCAGCAGCATCTCTCCTTCTCCCTTCCCTCCTCCCTCTATCCAACATTAACTCTCTTCCCATCCCTTTCCCTCCTCCCCTTCCAGCAGCATCTCTCCTTCTTCTCCCTTCCCTCCTCCCTCTATCCAACATTAACTTTCTTCCCATCCCTTTCCCTCCTCCCCTCCCAGCAGCATCTCTCCTTCTAACTTCCTTCAAGTCCAGTAACAGCTCTCCCTTTTCCAGCACCTTCCCAGCCTCCTACAGTGGCTTCCTCCCCTTCCAGCAGCTCTCGGTACTTGCCTGCAGGAAGTTGCCGGTAAATCACTGCCCTGGCAAATAGGAGAGCTGGTGGGAGGGGAGGAAGTCACTATGAAGGCTCCCCAGGATCTTGTTCGCACACGCTGACCATCTCCCTCCACCTGCACCTGAATCTGAAGCTCTCTCCGGTCTAATCGCAACTTCCCCGCGGCCCTCTTCAGCAACTCGGCAGGGGTGGCGATCAAGACACGCTGCCGACGTCGGGACCTTCACTCTCTGAGTCCCGCCTATTTTGTTTCCGAACTTCCTGTTTCCGAACAGGCGAGACTCACAGAGGGAAGGCCCCGACGTTGGCAGCCTATCTTGATCGCCTGAGGCTGGGAGGAACATTAGTCAGCAGGAACCGCAGTCAGGAGGAACCGCAGTCGGCAGGAAATTTAACTGCCGACTTGATCTCGCCGGTCCTGCGCGGACCGGCAGAAATTTTCTACGGACCGGCACCGGTCCGCGGACCGGCGGTTGAAGAACTGTGCTCTAGGGTATACATATTCAGGGCTTCCAGGAGCATTTCAAAACACAAAAATGTCCAAAACGCAGCACTTGGACATTTTTCTCTGCAAAATGTCCACGTGCCAATAATCAAAATAAAGAACTTTGACGCTTTGTGGGACATTCACCCTCCAAAATGTCAAACTCAGAAAGGGGTATGTTAGAGGCGTGTTTTGGGCAGGCTGTGGGCTGGGTTAGACTTGGACGTTTTGTAGCTATAATCAAACCTTTGCAGGATGTTCTAGATGGAATTTAGATGTTCTGAGCTAGACCTGTTTTAGAAGCGTCTGCCAAAAGGGTACCCAAACTGACCAGATGACCTTTGATCACTAACCCCCTTCCACCCCCACCCCCCACCCCAAATATGAATAAAACAGTACATACCTCTCTGTAGAACAGACGCATCTGGGATGTGAAAGGTTAGTAGAGCATCACACAGATGTCTTAAGTAGCCTGGTGGGTGGGCTAATTATACAACCTCAAATGGGAAAACAGCTCACACTCAAATATATTGTTATATATACACACAATCTGTTGAATAAATCAGACCAACTTTTTCTTCCTTCATTCACTTTACTACTTATATCTTCAATAAGAAGGAAAAAAAAAAGACCTCAGTGAGTGGGACAGACTGCGCTGATGAATTTCATTCTGCAGTGCTGTATAGTCCAACCTCAATTCAATCACAGGTCGAAAACCTCCACTGACTCAATCCAATGTAAATCATCAATCGTCAATATCTATATTATTCAGTCAATATCATGTAATGTATCAACACATCTTTTAAATCACAAAAATCCAGCACTTGTCTTATGTATCCCTACAGAACACCTCCATTTCACCTGTGGCTTCTTCAGGGGAAATTAAAGGCTGTATAAATCATTAAACTTCGCTCTACAATATAAAATTGAGTTGAAGTCAAAATTTACTTGAAATACAATATGCTCGTCTATGACAGTTCGCACACATATATACATACATACATACACACACACACACACATATAGTATATATATAACTGCTATCATGGCAAAAAAAAAGATTTTCTTACTTTATGCTGTGCTGGACCTCTAATGAGCCATAGAGAGGAGGACCCAGGACCATAAGACACTCTAACCACTACATTTATGGTGGAAAGTGTGAGGTCACAGGAAGATCCAAGTTGAAAATGTCCAAATCTAGACCATTTAGACATGGAAGAGATCAGCATTGTAATGGACTGGCCACATAGACATCCCAATAGAACAGTGGGGCACTTTAGAGAGCACTGCTGTGAACTTTACATAAAGGATGCCAGATATACATCTCATCACAAACCCCTTCCAATGTATGGTGAGCCCTCCAAAACTCTCCCAAAACCTACTATACCCATCTATCTCCCATCCTGATAGTCCTTATGGCTGCAGATGACACTTATATAGTAGTAGAATAGGATTTTGGTGGGTTTTGGTGGTTTCACACTTTCCACAATAAATGTAGCGATTAGTGTCTTATGGGCCTGGGTTTTCATTTCTATGGCTCATTAACCCATCCACCAAATTACTTAAGACACCTGTGTGGTGCTCTGATCTTTCCCATACCAGATGCTGCTGTTCTTTAGACAGGCATGTACTGTTTTATTTATATTTTGGAGGGGGTGAGTCCACCATAACCCACCATAATTCTACTATACTGCCATAGAAGTGACTAAATATTAAACCGTACCATGCAGTGATCACTGGATGCCAGATTGCCACCCACTGTAACATCAGAAACATGTTCCCCATTTGTAAGCACTAAGTCCAGTATGACCTCATCTCACGTGGGTTCCATTACCAACTGCTATAACAGTTCTCCTTGTAGTGAATCCAGGATCTCCCCCTACTTCTAGAAGACCTCGCAATAGGGATACCCCAATCAACATCTTGCATGTTAAAATCACCTAATAGTAAAACTTCCCCTTTTCTAGATATGTCTATTATTAAATGTCTGTCCATTTCCACTTTCTGTGAAGGAGGCCTGTATATCACACCAATGTAAATATATTTACCATTACCTCTTTCCAAATTTGATCCACAGTGCCTCTTCCTTGCCCTACAGATCCTTCAATTGTGTAGCTTTAATATAATCTTTAACATATAACGCTACTCCCCCTCCTTTTCTTCCTACCCTGTCTTTCCTGAACAGATTATATTTGGTTTAGAATGGGCTGGGGAGGGCTTTGATGGGAACTCTAGTAATTTAGAATTTGAGGAAGGTGCTGGGCAGTCATTTGTGAAGGTAAATCAAAATGTAAAGACAAAATACATTTAATGACTTTAACAGAAGTAACTGAATATATCACATTTCCACATAGTCCTCATGCATGATGACACATTTGTTGTATCATTCAACTAGCTTCAGCATTCCGGCAAAGAAGAGGTTTATCCCAAAGCCAGGTGAGCACCACTTCCTTTACTACATCATGCTTTGTCTATTGCTCTCTGGGTTGCAATGATGCACCCATGTTTCGTCACCAGTGAAATTCTCTCCAGAATACTCGGATCTTCTTCATACCATCTCAGGAACTGGGTTGCAACCTCCACATGTTATTGCTTGTGCAGATCAGTAAGCTGTTTTGGGAACTCATCCTGCACAGACTTTCCTATATCCCAAGTCATCATGCATTATGGCAAATGCAGATCCATAGCTGATATTCAGATTTCAGACCTCATAAAAAAGAAGAAAAGAGCATTCATCTCCTACAAACAATCAGGGAAGCAAGAATCTAAGGAGGATTATCTGGCCAAGTCAAAAGCAGTCAAAACAGCAGTCAAAACAGCAGTCAGAGAGGCCAAACTCCAAATGGAGGAGAATCTAGCGAAGAACATCAAGAAAGGCGATAAATCCTTCTTCAGGTATATTAGTGACAGAAAAAGAAACACAGATGGGATAATACACCTTAGGAAACCCGACTGGAAATATGTAGAATCAGACTCTGATAAAGCCAAACTTCTAAATGAATACTTCTGCTCAGTCTTCACTTGCGAGGCGCCGGGATGCGGCCCTCAGCTGCAGACAAAGGATAGCTCGGAAGACCCGTTTCGAAATTTCGAGTTTACACCCTGCAGTGTCTACTATGAGCTATCAAGACTTAAGGTGAACAAAGCTATGGCACCAGACAAACTACATCCCAGGGTACTCAAGGAGTTGAGTGACGTCCTGGCGGAACCATTATCCACGCTCTTCAATCTTTCCCTAAGTACAGGAATAGTCCCGTTGGACTGGAAAACGGCTAAAGTCATTCCACTCCACAAAAAGGGATGCAGGACGAAGGCTGCAAATTACAGACCGGTGAGTCTCACATCGATAGTAAGTAAACTTATGGAAACACTAATCAAACACCAATTAGATACGATCCTGAATGAGGAGAATCTACAAGACCCCTATCAACATGGAGAAGGTGATAGTGTCCGAAGATCTAAAGGTGAAAAAACAGTGTGACAAGACAGTGGCTGCTGCCAGAAGGATGCTGGGCTGTATAAAGAGAGGCGTAGTCAGTAGAAGGAAGAAGGTGTTGATGCCCCACTTGGAATATTGTGTTCAGTTTTGGAGACCATATCTGGCGAAGGACATAAGAAGACTTGAGGCGGTCCAGAGGAGGGCGACGAAAATGATAGGAGGCTTGCGCCAGAAGACGTATGAGGAGAGACTGGAAGCCCTGAATATGTATACCCTAGAGGAAAGGAGAGACAGGGGAGATATGATTCAGACGTTCAAATACTTGAAGGGTATTAATGTAGAACAAAATCTTTTTCAGAGAAAGGAAAATGGTAAAACCAGAGGACATAATTTGAGGTTGAAGGGTGGTAGATTCAAGAACAATGTTAGGAAATTCTACTTTACAGAGAGGGTGGTGGATGCCTGGAATGCGCTCCCGAGAGAGGTGATGGAGAGTAAAACTGTGACTGAGTTCAAAGAAGCGTGGGATGAACACAAAGAGTCTAGAATCAAAAAATAAGATTAAATATTGAACTAAGGCCAGTACTGGGAAGACTTGAACGGTTTGTGTCTGTATATGGCCGTTTGGTGGAGGATGGGCTGGGGAGGGCTTCAATTGCTGGGAGGGTATAGATGGGCTGGAGTAAGTCTTAACAGAGATTTCAGCAGTTGGAACCCAAGCACAGTACCGGGTAAAGCTTTGGATTCTTGCCCAGAAATAGCTAAGAAGAAAAAATTTAAAAATTTAAATTAAATCAGGTTGGGCAGACTGGATGGACCATTCGGGTCTTTATCTGCCATCATCTACTATGTTACTATGTTACTACTATGTATGTTACTATGTTACTATGTTACTATGATTTACAAAGGGAAGGTCCTGCCAATCCAATCTGATCAGCTTCTTTGACTGGGTAACAAGAAAGCTGGATATAGGGGAGTCCCTGGACGTCGTGTACTTGGACTTCAGCAAAGCGTTTGATAGCGTCCCACACCGCAGGTTATTGAGCAAGATGAGTTCGATGGGATTAGGTGAAACATTAACTGCATGGGTTAAGGACTGGCTTAGAGGTAGACTTCAGAGTGTAGTGGTAAACGGTACCCTCTCCGATATGACGGAGGTGATTAGCGGAGTGCCGCAGGGCTCAGTCTTAGGCCTGATCCTATTTAACATCTTCGTAAGAGACTTGGCTAAGGGGCTTCAAGGTAAAATTACATTATTCACCGATGACGCCAAACTATGCAACATAGTAGACAAAAGCACAGTGCCCGACAAAAGCTCAATGCCCGACTTACACCCTAAATGGTGAGATTCTAGCAAGGACTGTAATAATAATAATAATAACTTTATTCTTATATACCGCCAACAATCTTGCGACTTCTAGGCGGTTTACAATAAAGAGAAGTGGTTTACAATAAAGAGAAACTGTAAATACAATAAAGAGAAACTGTACATACAGCGAATTAAAGGGTATAGCATTGTACATCTGGTAATTCCAACATTAATAATATTAACAACAGTTTGTGTGCTGCAAGACCAGGAAGTGCCATGCTGCTAACACAAAATTTAGAAATATTCCATGAATTGAATGGTGTGTTCATGGTTAGTGATTAGGGTTGGGGGTTTACAATTTACAGGGTCGGGTATGTGGTGGTATTATGAGGGGGGCTGGTGTTCTGGTTCGTTACCTAGGTATTTCAAGAACAGGTAGGTTTTTAGGTGTTTCCTGAATTCGCCATAGTTGTTTGTGTGAGCAATTAGTTTTTCTAAGTCTTTACCCCATGTGGCTGCCTGGTACGATAGCAGTTGTTGATGGTATCTCTTATATTTACACCCTCTAGCCGGAGGGGAGACAAATTTCAGGTGTGTTTTTCTTTTATGTCTGTTGGTTGGGAATGAGAAGAGGTCTGTAATATATTTAGGGGCTAGACCGTTTAATACCTTGAAGCAGAGACATCCTAGCTTGAACTGTAGGAGAACGAGACTTGGGAGTGATCATTAGCAAAGACATGAAAACTGCCAATCAAGTGGAGAAAGCTTCATCCAAGGCTAGACAAATCATGGGTTGTATCTGTAGAAGTTTTGTCAGCCATAAGCCCGAGGTCATAATGCCGTTGTACAGATCCATGGTGAGACCCCATCTGGAATACTGTGTACAATTCTGGAGACCACATTACCAAAAGGATGTGCAGAGAATTGAGTCAGTTCAGCGAATGGCCACCAGGATGGTCTCAGGACTCAAGGATCTCCCGTATGAGGAACAGCTGGGTAAGTTGCAGCTTTACTCACTCGAGGAATGCAGAGAAAGGGGAGACATGATCAAGACATTCAAATATATCATGGGTCGTATCGAGGTGGAAGAAGATATCTTCTTTCTTAAAGGACCCACGGCAACAAGAGGGCATCCACTGAAAATCAGGGGTGGGAAATTTCATGGCAACACCAGAAAATATTTCTTCACCAAAAGGGTGGTTGACCGCTGGAATAATCTTCCATTAAAGGTAATCGAGGCCAGCAGCGTGCCAGATTTTAAGAAAAGAGGGATTGGCATATGGGATCTCTTCATGAAGGAAGTTAGGGGGTGGGTCACTAGTGTGGGCAGACTAGATGGGCTGTGGCCCTTTTCTGCCATCATTTTCTATGTTTCTGTGTTTCTAACTGTTGGGCAGACTGGATGGGCTATTCAGATCTTTATCTGCCATCATTTACTTTGTTGCTATACTATACATGGCGAAATGTTGCTCTTGGTATAGGAGCCAATTTTTTTAAATTATTGGGGGTACTTAACCCAATGCAAATTACCACTCCCTTGACACAGTCAATGTATTTGTTCAATATTGGGGGTGCTAAAGTACTCACAGTTCTGGCTCCTATGACTCCTGTGCAATTTTTATGCCCCCCCCCAAATTAAAATTCTGTATTCTAGATAAACACAATATAAAGTGCTCTCAATAATTCAATTTAAAAAGTGCAATAAACTACAGTTATTAGCCATAAAAACAGCATGTAATACTTTTTGTGCAGAATTCTACAAGTACCATTACAATATAGCACAAAGGCCATTCCTTGCAATCTCCTCACCCTTCTTCAGACTGTGTCCAGGTCAAACTCCCTCTTCTTAGGATGAAAAGAGGAAATGTTGCATTTACTGTCACTCAGTACCACTGCAGCTTCAGCCCATCCCAGCCTAGTCCTTGGTGTCAAAATAGCTAGTCTCAGTCCTGGCAAAAGTCTAAAAAGAGCTTTCTTTTAGAGTCTTTCTGCTCAAACTTTTGTCAGATGCTGTCCTCTTGTGGAACCTAAGGATTTTACAATTTTGAAATACTAAGGACCAAATTTTGAATATGTTGCCTAAAAAAATCAGCGCCCATAAAATCTGCACTAAGCATTATTCTATAAACCACCTCCAGAGTTAAGCACCTGTCCATGCAATTAACATTTAGGCATGGCCATTTATGCCCATGAAAACCAAGCATCTGTGCCTAAATTGTGTTCAGATCGAACGTATTCTACAACATTGTGCCTAACTTTTAGGAACACCCAGGACCTGCCCATACCCCTCCCCTGACCACACCCCTTTTGATATCTGGACAATAAAATTTTCACATGCCACTTTATAGAATTATCTTAGAAAGTTGTGCACGTAAATTCTAATTAGTGCCAATAATTGCTTTTTAACTGTCAATTATCAGTGCCAATTGGTTTGTTTACCAATTAAGTTGCACACACAAATCAGCAATGCGCACAGATTTGTGCTTGCAACTTTGATCTCAGTATATAGAATCTGGGGGTAAATATTAAAGTGTTTTAAGCCAAGCTTCAATCTTGATATGGGCCATGCAAATTCAACTATCTGACATGAGACCCATATAGTAAATTAAGTGCATCCTGGGATACACTGGGAGGAGCCTAAGACTCTGATTGGCCCAGGCACTAGATGAGGGGCCTTAGGCACCTTGGTCAATCAGAGCCTTAGGCCCCTTTCCATTGCACCCTGATTGGCCCAGGTGCTTAAAACCCCTTTTATGGTGCCTGGGCCAATAAGATTCTTAGGCCCCCTCCCATTGTATCCCATGATACACCAGGAAGGGGAAGGCCCACCATTTTGATAAGGTGGGCCTACTGGCGGGAGACAGTGGGCAACCCTCCTGCTGATGTTCCATCAAAGGTACAAGAGGGGTGTGTGGGGATGTTGGGGGAGGGTTCTCTACTTGGAGGTATACGGGGGGGGGGGATTGGTCGGTGAGTGGGTGGGAGGGAGGGAGAGAGAGGAATCTGGGATCTTCCTTCTGGTTCAGCTAATTGTGGCAGGGGTATCACTGATCAGTTGAGCCAGCAGGACTCCCCGAAGCCGTGGTTTTGGGAATCCTGCCAGCTCAGCTGATCGGGGATTCCTCTGGCGCGATCAGCTGATGGCAAGCTATGGACATAGTCGGGAAACCCCCCAACAAAGACAGGTGCCATAAATGTAGGCCATGGTTTTCTGGTCTACATTTGTTGCATCTATCTTTGTGTACATCACACCTACATGGGCGCTTTAGGCTGCCTAACGCCACTTCTGGCATTGGTCACACCTACTTTGGCATTCAGCAACCATAAGCATCAGTAGGGCACCTACCAGTGCCTATGTTTAGCACCAGTTTTAGAATTTACCCCTTACTTCCTACAAATGAAAGATTTTATTTATTTATTTAAAAATTTATATACCATTTATTACCTATACGGTTTCCATGGTAACAAGCATAAAATATTAAACAAGCATACATAGTTCAATTGTTAAAAAAACAACACTTTAAATGGTCAATGAACATTAGAAATCTTCAAATCCAGTTTGAAAATAAAATTTCAACTCAAAAAAGCATTCACAAAGAGTTGGGTTTTTAACATTTTCTTAAAATTCAGTCTAGCAGTACACAAACGCAAAATTCCTGGCAGGGTATTCCACAGCTTTACACCCACTACAATGCACTTATGCACATTTAGAGGGTAAAAGAGCCAGAGAAATAAAGCAGAAGAGAACTACTAGGTCAAAAAAAACCCTGTTATGAATAGTTTATCTGCTAAACCACTTGAAACCTCCCTCTCCCCAACATACAAGGATTCTTCAAAAATTTTCTGCACTTTCATATTTTCATGAGAAATGTTTGGGGTAGGAGAAGTGGTAAGAGGGAGTGTCATAGAATGTCATGTGGCTAGTCAGTCAGGCAAGCCAGCTTATCTTTTGTGGAAAAGTGATATAATTTGCTTTTGAGATATGTAATAAATAGTGTTTTGAAATCTCCCATGCCTACTATTATCATTTATTACTACTATAGTACTTGATATTCCATTTTAAATAAACTGAATGCCCTCGGGATGGGTCCCAAAGTGACAGGCTGGGTCAAGAGCTGGTTGAGTAGAAGGCAACAGAGGGTTGTGATCAATGGAAATCGCTCTGAGGAAAGGGATGTTACCAGTGGTGTACCTCAAGGTTCTGTTCTTGGACCTGTTCTTTTTAACATTTTTATAAAACAAAATTGCTGAAGGGTTGTTGGGTAAGATTTGCCTCTTTGCAGATGATACCAAAATTTGCAATAGAGTAGACCCCAGGATGGGGTGAAGAAAGAGACCTGGTGAAGCTTGAAGAATGGTCTGAAATTTGGCAGCTAAAATTTAATGTTAAGAAATGCAAGGTCCTGCATATGAGCTGCAAAAACCCAAGGGAATGGTACAGTTTAGGGGTGAAAAACTTAAGTGCATGAGAGATGAGTGGGACTTGGGTGTGATTGTAAGTGATGATCTTAAGGTGGCCAAACAGGTTGAAAAGGTGACGGCAAAAGCTAGAAGGACGCCAGCATGCTTAGGGAGAAGTATGCCCAGTAGGAAAAAGGAGGAATTGATGCCCCTGTATAAGACTTTGGTGAGACCTCATTTAGAATATTGTGCGCAATTCTGGAGGCCGTACCTTCAAAAAGATATAAAAAGAATGGAGTCGGTCCAGAGGAAGGCTACTAAAATGGTGTGTGGTCTTCATCATAAGGCGTATGGGGACAGACTTAAAGATCTCAATCTGTGTACTTTAGAGGAAATTCGGGAGAGGGGAGATATGAAAGAGATGTTTAAATACCTACGTGATGTAAATGCACATAAGTCGAGTCTCTTTCATTTGAAAGGAAGCTCTGGAATGAGAGGGCATAGGATGAAGTTAAGAGGTGATAGGCTCAGGAGTAATCTAAGGAAATATTTTTTTTACAGAAAAGGAGGTAAGTGAGTGAAACAGTCTCCCGGTAAAGGTGGTTGAGACAGAGACTGTGTCTAAATTCAAGAAAGCCTGGGATAGTCAGTTGGATCTCTTAGAGAGAGGAAGAGATAATGGTTACTGCGGATGGATAGACTAGATGGCCATGTGGCCTTTATCTGCCATCATGTTTCTATGTTTCTATTTTCATATTAACTAGAAAATCACCTTAAATTTCAAAAATTCCATTGTTACTTTAAAAGTTAATAACCCATGCATTATTTCACTTTACCTCTTGGGGTAGATGGGAAGAGCCCTGGGATTTGGCACATAGAAACATAGAAAATAACGGCAGAAAAGGGCCATAGCCCATCAAGTCTGCCCACTCTATTGACCCTCCCCCCTAACTCCCTCTTAGAGAGTCCGACTCTGATGACCCGTCCCTTTAACTCTACTCTCTTTGAGAACCGACATGGGCTCTAAGAGCTTCAGGTATTTAATTTTGTGTGTCCTGAAGGAAGGGGGGAAGTTATTTTCAAAGCCCTTTGGGGCTCATAATAAAAAAAAAAAAAAATGGGTACCTAAATGGGTACTTGGACGATCAAAAAGCCTGATCGTCCAAGTACCCATAACCAAAGCAGGTTTTAGACATGTCTAAAACCAGCTTAGGCCTTTCCCCTGCCTCTAAACGCATAGAGCGAAAAGAGGCATTTTTAGAGGAGGGGAAAGAGCTGGAGGTGGGCCAACCTATACCTAGGCGTACAGCAGGTATAACCAAACCTTTTGACAGGTTGCCTAGTCGGCACTTATACGTTTTGACTTAGACCAAGTCAAAATAGGTATAAGTGCTGAAAAAGGGCCCGCTGAGCTGATGGCGGCTGGCGCGATCATCTCAGTGGCCTGGCAACCTACCTACCCCCCACCACAACCATCGTGGCATGAGATATGGCTCATCTCCCCTGCCACGATGCGATCACCCCTCTACCTGAACTGCCATGACGCGCGGCAGGAGAGATGCCCAACCTCTCCTGCTGTAGTTTGTAGCAGTTCGGGTAGAGGGGTGATCGCATCGTGGCAGGGGAGATAGTCAATCTCTCCTGCTGCGATGCATCACCCCCCCCCCCCCCCCGACAACAATCTGGGCAGAAGGGGGCCCAAACCCTCCTGCCCCATTGAGCCACGACCCCCCCCAACAATCGAGGCAAGAGGGAGCCCAAGCCCTCCTGCCCCAGCGAGCCGCAACCCCCCCAACGATCAGGGTAAGAAGGATCCCAGGCCCTCTTGCCCTCGATGCACCCCCTCCCATGATTGCCCCCCCAGAACCCCTGATCGGCCCCCCCTCCCCCCGACAACCTGGCCCATGTGCCTAAGGCCCTACACTAAGGCTACTGGACTGATTCCGGTTGGCCCAGGCACCTCAGGCCCCACCTGTAGGCGGGGTTTGAGCCGCCTGGGCCTTGTACAGGTATGGAAGGTGGATTGGGGGTGGGGGATCGAGGGGTCAGCGGGGGTGGGGGGTGGGGGGGAGTGTCTCGCTGTAAATTTGCTGTGAACTTTTGATGTATTATTTTTAAATCTTGTTATCCGCCTAGAGCCTGTATAGGTATGCGCGACTCACAAATGGAAGATTAGATATATATATTTTTAATATTGTTGTCTGCCTAGAAATTGATTGGAGATTAGAGTGGGTTAAAAATGTTATACAGAATATAGAATTATATATAACTCCAAAGGAGGGGTGAGATTTTGTGGCTGGATAAGGGTAGATTGGTAAGGAGAGGAGGGACATAGGCACACAGCCATGCTGACTTAACTGAGAAACTGGGAGAAGCTCACAGCTATTTGACAGCTAGCAATACTAGATGTCAGCCTAGCATTGCTAGCTGTCACTACTGCTTTGACAAACAAAACTAAAGGATATTTAAAGTTTCAAAAAAAAAATATCAGTTAATGGGTTTAAATACAGTGGAACCTCGATTTGTGAGTAACCCGGTTTGCGAGTGTTTTGCAAGATAAGCAAAACACTCAGCAAACTTTTGACTCGCAAACCGAGCACTGTCCCGATAAACGAGCACTTACAGTCCAGGAAGCGCTGCTTCGGGGGATTCCTCTTCCGTCTTCCGGCCAGCCTTCCATGTCGGGTGCCTTCCGTAGGTTGGAGGACCTCTGTCTGGGCCTGCGCGGCTGGATGCCACCCCGCCTGCGCGTTGCGTGTGACATGCACAGCGTCAATCATCGGCGTTGTGCGTGTCGTGCGCGGCGTGCGGATGGGGCAGCGCTCGGCTGCATGGGCTCAGGTGGGGGCTCTCCAGCATGTGGGGGGCATCCTACATGGAGGGCTGGATGGCAGATGGAGGAGGCATCCCTTCTAAGCGGCATTGTGGGGTTCTTCTTCAGATGACGGACGGAGGAGGCGGACGGAGGAGACGGCGCTGCAGCACCCGGCTCCCGACAGGTACAGACCCCGGGTTCTGGAATTAATCTTCGGTGTTGCCACTATTTTCTATGGGGAACTTTGCTTTGATAAACGAGCATTTTGGATTACGAGCATGCTCCTGGAATGGATTATGCTCGTAATCCAAGGTACCACTGTATCTGAATTACAGACTCATGTTGTTGGATTAACTGCATAAGTATTGGTTTAACTGAATGAGCATAGAAATTGGTGAGAGCTGTTTATGTTAATTGACTTTTTAATTAGATCTATGTAAATAGTTCAATAAAACCTTTTAAATTTATTAGCCAACCTTATTCACAGAAGTTTTTTTTAATTTTTCCTGGGGGAAGAGGGTGATCCCACTCACTAACACTTCTTTTCTCTAGGTGGAGGCACCAAGTGCTAAATGGATCAGCAAAGGCTGCCTTCGGGGGACTCCAGCCAGGTCAGGACTCTGACCCAGAATCGCCCTGAAGGGGGAGCTACAGGAAAATAAAAGTAAAATCAAATGGGCAGATATAAATGTAAAGAAAAGTGTGTATGTGTGTGTGTGGTGAGGGATGAGTCAACCAGTAGCTTTTATTCATAGGGGAACATGTGGAATCACAAATATTAGAAGACCCAATATGGCCACTGTTTTGGTGAGTAGATGCATTGCTCAAGGGTCTAATGACATGCTGGAGAGAACAAGAAAAAACATGAAATACAAATCTGAATATATAATCAAACCAAAAACTTTTTATTATACAAGTATTTACAATTTTATGGTCTTTTGAACCCAATAAACTGAGATTGCCACTTTCAAGTTTTGACTCATTGGATTTTCTTTCTATAGTATAGCATAATAAATGTCATCAAATAAAGGACCTGAACAGTCCATCCAGTCTCCTCATTAGTTACATGCATTATAAATCCATGATGAAACTGTCTTTGTATTTTATAATCCATGATGAAATTGTATATTTCTGGGCCATAGACCCTAAAGTCACCTGAAGTTGTGACAGTGGAAGCTAACCCATTTCTCTACTTGTCGTTTGCTACACATGAAGATTTTTTTTTCTCCTTTTTAGTGTTGTTTTGACTGTACAGCATCTCTTTGCACAGCCATTCTTAGTTCAAATTTTCCCCATAATGTAATTGTTTCATTTTTCATTAATGGCTAACCGTCTTAGACAAGATGCTGAACTAAATGGAATTTATCCTCTCACTGTGCAAAACTGTAACTAGATGGTGAAACTATCACCATTGTGATGTTTCTATATAATTTGTTTCTAAACTTTAAAAACCCCCACCAGTGGCGTACCAAGGGGGGGGGGGGGGGGCGGTCCGCCCTGGGTGCACAGCTTGGGGGGGGGTGCACAGCCGGCTAGGTCTGGGTCCTCCTGCCCTCCTGCCAGGTCCGGGTCCTCCTGCCCTTCCTTTCCCCAGGTCTGTGCCGCTGCAATCTTACCTCCCCGCTGCTGCTAATTGCCGACAAGAAGTCTTCTTTCCGACGTCAATTCTGACGTCAGAGAGGACGTTTCGGGCCAGCCAGGCAGTGATTGAATGAAGGCAGGCAAGCTGGCTGGCTTTAGCGCGGCAGGGAGGGAGATAGGTAGGCAGGCAGGCAGGCTGCTTTGGGGGTGGACAAAATCTGGAAGGCTGTGGGGGGACATAAGGAGGCACTGGGGGCACTAAGGACACAGGAAGGGGGCACTATGGACACAGAACGGAGACACTAGGGGCACCATGAAAACAGGACGGAGGCACTGGGGGCACTAAGGACACAGAAAGGAGGCACTGGGGGCACTATGGACACGGGAAAGAGGCACTGGGGGCACCATGGACACGGGAAGGAGGCACTGGGGACACTAAGGACACGGGAAGGAGGCACTGGGGGCACTTTGAGCATGGGAAGGAGGCACTGGGGGCACTAAAGACACGGGAAGGAGGCACTGGGGGCACCATGAACACAGGAAGAAGGCACTGGGGGCACTAAGGATACGGGAAGGAGGCACTGGGGGCACTATGGACATAGGACGGAGGCACTGGGGGCACTAAGGACATAGGATGGGGGCACTGGGGTCACTATGGACACAGGAAGGAGGCACTGGGGGCACTAAGGACATAAGAAGAAGGCACTGGGGGCACTAAGGACATGGGAAGGAAGAGGGAGGGAATAGAAAGGGACAATTGTTGGGCCTGAGTGCAGAAAGAAATGAAAGAAAGGATACACAGTCAATTAATAGATGTCACCTTTTGATGAAAAAAATAAATGGTCACGTTACCTCTGATTTATTTTCTCTGCAGCAGAGTCAGCAGCCACGCTGAGCTGCATGAAGGTCCCGCAATGACTCGTCTGCTGGCTCTGCTCCGGAAGAAGTAAGTTACGTCGGAGGAGATGGACCCAGCAGACGCAGTCATTGCGGAACTTTGTCACAACTCCCTGCGTCTGCCGGGTCCATCCCATCCGACATAACTTACTTCTTCCAGAGCAGAGCCAGCAGATGAATCATCGCGGGACCTTCCTGTGTGCGGCTGCTGAGTCCCCTCCAGAGCAAGTACGTCGGAGTGGGGTGGACTGGCAGCCGGCAGCTACAGTAATCTTTGGATCTTGCTGCATGAAGGGAGAGAAAGGGGCAGGACTGCTGGAATGGAAGAGTGGTGGAGGGAAAGAAAGGGGGCAGGGTGGTATGGAAGGGAGTTGCTGATGGAATTGATGTACAAAGAAAGGGGAGAGACATAAGGGGGAAGGATATTGGATGGAAAGAAAGGGGGCAGATGCTGATTGAAGAGGGGTGGATGGCGAGAGAAAGGGCAGACATTGGATGGCAGTGGGGAGCCTATGCTGGATGGAAGTGCAGATGGGAGAGATAAGGGAGCAAATGCAAGAAGGAAATGGGAGGAGAGAAAGAGGGGAGCAGATGCTGGATGGAAGTGGACAGAGAGAGGAGAAGGTACTAGATCGAAGGGTTGGAGAAAGAGGGTACATGATGGAAGGAGGGGATAAATAAAAGGAGGGCACATGATGGGGAGAAAATGATTGAGTTAGGGAAACACTGGAGGGGTGAGGGAAAGAGGTGGCAAGCTTTAGGTAGAAGTAAAAAAGGACATTGATGAGAGGGTAGTAAGAACGTAATCTAGAACAGATGCAGAAAATAAATTGAAAAGGAAAATGAGGGAGAAAAGGGAAAGGGATTGCAGAGGAGAGGTGTGGGAGATGGAAGGAGAAGAGAGAGATGCCAGACCAAAAGGGGTGAAAGGGGAGATGGAAGGGGGAGGCATACAGTTTCTGGAAGGGGCGTAGGAGAGAAGATGTCATATAGGGGAAGAGAGACGGCAGACAGTGGATGGAAGAGATTTACAAGAAGATGAGGAAAGCAGAAACCACAGAAGTCAAAGGTAGAAAAAAAAAATTCTATTTATTTATTGCTTTAGGAGACGTGTCACTGTTTCTGTAGTGCACTGTATGCAGAGTCCAGCTTCTTACTTCTGTGTGTTCAATTTATTTTCTGCATCTGTTCTAGATTACGTTCTTACTACCCTCTCATCAATGTCCTTTTTTACTTCTACCTAAAGCTTGCCACCTCTTTCCCTCACCCCTCCAGTGTTTCCCTAACTCAATCCTTTTTTCCCCATCATGTGCCCTCCTTTTATTTATCCCCTCCTTCCATCATGTACCCTCTTTATCCAACCCTTCGATCTAGTACCTTCTCCTCTCTCTGTCCACTTCCATCCAGCATCTGCTCCCCTCTTTCTCTTTTCCCATTTCCTTCTTGCATTTGCTCCCTTATCTCTCCCATCTGCACTTCCATCCAGCATAGGCTCCCCACTGCCATCCAATGTTTGCCCTTTCTCTCGCCATCCACCCCTCTTCAATTCCCCTCTTCAATTTAACCTTTGTCTATGTATTTCTATTTTACCTCCCCCCCCCCTTTTACAAAACTGTGGAGCGTTTTTTAGTCTATGAGTGTCAGAGCTGTTACCACTGTGGCTAAAATCCACACTACAGTTTTGTAAAAGAGGGAGGGGTTAGTTTGTGATTACATATTCCATGCTAGGCGAAGGTGTTTTCTGTGTTCTGTGTGTTCAAAAGACATGGCTTTCTGTGGTATATAAGAAATAAAATTATTATTATTAGGATTGACGGTGTAGGGTTGATCTGTACTAGTCTGGCTTGTTTAGTTTTACAATGGGTGTATTGATGTACTGCTCACTGCAGATGCTGCCTTTTCCTAGGTACTCACGTGTGACATGTGGCTTGTTACTAAAAATCATGTTTTTGGGCGTCAAAAAATGATGGGCCTCGGGCGTCACATATGCTAGGTACGCCACTGAACCCCACCCTTCCAAACTAGCCAACGCTGCGCGCCGACGATTCCAAGCGCAAGACCGAAAGGAGCCCTAGCCAGGAAGTTGTAGACGCCGCTTCCATAGTAACGCACCAGCGAGCGGTAAACAGAAGGGAGCCAGATACACTGCAGTGAGCACCCCTCCTCCCTCCCCAGTTGGCTACGCAAGTGCAAGTCTTCGGCGGCGCCCGAGATGGCCAGTGAGTGAAAAGAGAGCAACAGCGCGAGCCGGGGGTAGAACCGTTGCAAACAGACGCAACTCCTCAAAAAAGGGAAAAAGCGTCCGCCTCCTGGCAGCCGTTGCGCCTCGCATACGGGGGATTCCGATGAACATACGTGCTGCTTCTCGTTCTAATTCTAAAGGGGAAAAACTTTCAAAATAACGTAACGGCGGTGTACTAGGCTGCCCCGCTTTCCTCATCCCTTGGTAGTAAAAAGGGGGGGGGGGGGTTGGAAAGCTGAGTCACTTGGTCAGAGGCTCACTGATCTTGCCGTTCGTTCTGCGTTTTCCCGGGCACTCAGGTACATTGAGAAAAGGGACTCTCTCATCACGGCTCCCCCGGGTTAGATATACAAAAGCGTGCAATATGGTCAGTCAAGCCCTGTTAGATTTATTGTCTAATAAGGAGTTTAGAAACTCTGTCTGCTCTTGGTTTAGTTCTTTCTTGACTGTTGGAACTGGTCTGTAAGGCCTCAGTGCTGTCCCGTATGTATTTAATATGTATTTACCCCTTCAGTTTTGGACCCTCTCCCTAAAGGTGATGCTACTGCTGTTGTTAAGGTTAGAAGAGTAGCCTAATGGTTAGTGCAGTAGACTTTGATCCTAGGGAACTGGTTCAATTCCTACTGCAGCTCCTTGTGACCTTGGGCAAGCCACCTAACACTCCATTGCCCCAGCTACAAAAACAGATTGTAAGCCCACTAGGGACAGAGAAAGTACCTGCAAATAACTGTACAGCACTGTATATGTCTAGTAGCACTGTAGAAATGATTAGTTGATTCAGAGTTGGTTTTCTGGCTTGCACCTGCACTTTGATTTAGATAGGGGGTTGAAGTGTAACTTGGGAATCTCAAAGAAATATCATGTGCAAATGTTGATTTTTGTACATTAAGGATGATGCTCTTTTTCTGACATGGGATGATCTAGTGTCTGTTGTGAGAGCTTTATTTTTACTGTGATTAGATTACTACAGTTTGGTTTTGTGGGGTCTGCCCCAGAGGAAAATTCAGCAATTACAACTTATTCAAAATACTGTAGCAGTAGATGGCAAGCTTGACAAGATGTGACCCAATCTTTTTTAGCTAGTTTGCATTTGCTACTGATCTACCTGTAACATATTGATGCTGATTGTTAAGATTCAGTCAGATATGTTATTCTCCTGAGTACTTTCTATATAGTGTCTGGACTTATGTTCCAAGATGTCTTCTATGGTCTTGGGAGTACTGTTGTTAGCTATTCTTGGGGTTAAAAAAGTCTCATTTGTGAAGCATCATTAGAGGACTTTTTTTGGATGGAGGACTACAACTTTGGACTGTTCTTCCAAGCAAGTTGTATTTGGAGTCTGATATATCTAAAGTCAAGAAGGGTCTGAAGACCTTTCTCTTTGAAGTACCTTAAATAACGTGGGGTGATAATGTGTCACATTTTCTTTTATTTCAAGGTTTTAGTTAGTTGGGGACTATTTTGGTGAATGGGGAAGGCAAAATGACCCAAGGCCTTCACTGGCTGACCAAAGGAAGGAGGCAAAAAAACTCCAATATATCTCTATACAGATATTTCATATATTTAAATTTTAAAAAAACATCTTTATTCGGAGAATTTCCCTAAAAATAAAGGATAAAACACTAGCAAGCAAAATATTGGAACATAATAGCCAGTAAAAGTAAAGTCTAGACAGATGGTAGAAATACAATATTGTAATGAACTAATGAGTTAATTGACTCATTTGTACCACTTTTCAGGAATCCCTGATGGATTCCACTTGTGCTTCTTTCTTTACTTTTTACAGGATCACAGACTCCTTGGATCTTTTCTGTTCTGTAAAACTCATACAATATTCAACATAACACAAATTCTTACTCTACTTTAGATAAGAGATGCTAATTATAGTACCAATGGGACCTTCAGTTAATCAAGTCCAACATACTCCTCTTTTTAGGGAGAAAAAAAAGAAAAGAAAATATCCTTCTCTCCAAAAAACACAAAGCAATTCATGTTGGGGTGTCTTAAGTGCCATGTGGGACCACCAGAGAGGATGTGAGGTGGAAGGAGGACAATTAGTGGGACACTGTGTTAACAGGGTACAAATTATATCGCAATCAAAGAGTGGATCAAATTGGAGGAGAGGGGTTATGCTATGGTAAAGAATTGGAGGAGAGGGGTTATGCCATGGAAAGAAATTGAGTCAAAATAAACATTCTACACAAAACAGATAGATGCATGGAATCACTATGGAGAGAAATTCCAAGTGTGAATGGAATTAGTATAAAGGTAGGACTGTACTACCATCCGCTGGGCCAGATTAAACAGACAGATAAAGAAATGTTTACAGAAATTAGGAAATCTGGCAAATTGGGCAACCCTGTAATAATGGGTGACTTCAATTGCCCCTATATTGACTGAGTAAATGTTACATCAGAGAATGCTAGGAAGGTAAAATTACTAGTTGCAAGAAATGACTGCTTCTTGCGGCAACTGGTGCAAGAACCAACAAAAGAGGGAGCTGTTTTAGATCTAGTCCTTAATGAAATACAGGGCATAGTATGAGAGGTAATGGTGCTGAGTCCACTGAGAAACAGATCATAACATGATCAAATTTGAGCTAATATCTCGAGCAAAATCACAAATGAAATCTACTGTAGCAGCATTTAATTTTCAAAAAGGTGGCATGATAAAATGAGGAAAATGGTTAAAAAGAAGCTAAAAGGATTAGCTGCAAAGGTTAGGACTTTAAAACAGGAATGGGCATTGTTTAAAAACACCATCTTGGAATCCCAGATCAGATGTATTCCATGTAGTAACAAAGGTAGAAAGAAGAGCAAATGACAACTGGCATGGTTAAAAGATGAAGTGAAAGATGCTATTAGAGCCAAAGGGAACATCCTTCAGAGACTACAAAAATGATCCAAATTAAGAAAATAAGAAGCAACTTAAGTACTGGCAATTTAGATGTGAAGTATTGATAAAGAAGGCTAAAAGAGAATATTAATAGAAACTTGGCACAGACTTATAGTAACAACTTTTTCAGGTACATCAGAAGCAGAAAGCTTGTGAGGGAACCCATGGGACCATTAGATTGTGAAGGAGTAAAATAGGTGCTCAGAGAGGACAAGACCATAGTGGAGAGACTGAATGAATTCCTTGTTTTGGTCATTAAGAAAGAAGAAATAAGTATGTTTCTATGGGCTCCTTTTACTATGGTGCGCTAGTGGTTTTAACGCAAATTACAATGCCGTGCAAGCTAAATGCTAATGCCTCCATAGAGCTTCCGTTAGTATTTTTCGTTTAGCGCATGGTTAGCGCGTGTTAATCTTTAGCGCACGCTAAAAACATTAGCACACCTTAGTAAAAGGAGCCCTATGTTTCTATATACCTATATCAGAAATAGTTTTCAAGGATGACAATACAGAGGAACTGAAATAAATCTTTGTGAACCTGGTAGACGTACTGAGCCAAATTAACAAATTATTGATAAATCACCTGGAACAGGTGGTACAAACCCAGGTTACAGAAAGAGCTCAAATATTAAAATGCTGATCTGCTATTAGTGATCTGTAGCCTGTCATTAAAATTGTCCATCATACCTGAAGATTGGAGATTGGCCAATGCAACACTAATATTTTAAAAAGGGTTCCAGGAGGGGTATATTGGTAAGCCTGACATCCAGTGCCGGGCAATATAGTGGAAACTATGAGGGTGAATCAATAATTAAAAGCTATCTTTAAATCACATGATAACCTGAACAGAGCTAGCAAAATGCAACATATGTACTTGTACATTGCCCATTGGATAGTTTGTCCATGCACAGTGCAGAGCTCAGCCTTTAGTCATGTGGCAGCCACGAGGTCAAAAACATGGATGGTCCATTGCAAAATTGCAATGTCGAAGAACAACGTGCAGTAATGCGCTTTCTTTGGGCAGAGGAAGTGAAACCTGTGGAAATTCATCGTCAGATATTGACTCAGTATGGACATAGCACCATGAGTCAACAAAATGTTTATGAATGGATAAAATGGTTTAAAGTGGAAAGAAAAGGTGTAACTAACGAAAGTCGTTCTGGTTGCCCATCAACATCAGCACACAAGAGTACATTGACAGGGTAGATGCCTTGATTAGAGAAGACCAATGGAAACGGTATCTCAATTGGATGCAAATTTGGATATCAGTTATGGATCTGCATTTGCCATAATGCATGATGACTTGGGATACAGGAAAGTCTGCATATGATGGATTACAAAGATTATGCATGTACATCGATGAATTTGAGCAACAAGCACCAGTAATGATGAAGAACTTCATAGCAAGAGGGTATCCAGAAGATTGTGTCAGAGAATGCCTCAACAGAGCTCAAATGAAATATAGGAAGGACTTGTTAAACCCAGTACAGATTCTTCCCTTGCTGCCTTCTAGCTTGCTAGACCGTTCTATAAAGAAGGATTTATCCCCTTTTTTAACCTGTCTTGCTATATTTTCTTCCATCCGGAGTTTGGCCTCCCTGACTGCTGTCTTAACCTTTTTAGATTTTGTCAGATAGATATCTTTAGTTTCTGGTTTCTGCAATTGTTTGTAGGTTATGAATGCTCTTTTCTTTTGCTTTACCAGCTCTGAGATCTCAGCAGAGAACCACCGTGGCCTATTTTTTCTGCGCCGTTTGCTCACGGTTTTTATGTATATGTTGGTTGCTTCTTGCAGGGTGGATTTCAGAGCCGACCATAATACCTCTACATTGTCCGTCGTGCATTGGTTTCGCAGTGCATTGTAGACATAGTCCCCCATGCCCTGAAAGTTAGTTCCTTTAAAATTTAGGACTTTAGTCGATGTATTTGACCTGGTGGTTCCTTTCTTCAGATGGAACCACACCATGTTGTGGTCGCTGGAAGCCAAAGCCTCTCCTACTGATACCTCTATGACGCTGTCCCCGTTGGTGAGCAGCAGGTCCAGGATCACCTGATCCCTGGTGGGTTCTAACACCATCTGTTTGAGATGTGCTCCCCGTATGGAGGTTAGTAGCCTCTTACTGCCACTGGTCGTGGCGGAAAGTTTGTTCCAGTCCTTGTGATCATTGCTCTATCTGCAAACATAGTATGACTGTTTTAAGTTATGAACATCCAATTAAAGGAACTAATGTTAAATTAAATTAAAAGAGTTTAGTGATTGTAATACCATTGATGTCATTTATGCAATAATATGTCCATGCCATAAGTGGTACATCAGAAAAACTAAACAGATGATTAAAACAAGAATGATAGAACATCGAATTTGCATCAGTAGAAATATTCAGTCTGCTCCTGTTATCGAACATTGGTATGACAAATGTCACTGTACTGAAGACTTAAATGTTTTGTACTTAAAATGATTAAAACAAAATGGAGAGGAGGAGATCCAGATACCGTTATAATGAAGGAAGAACAGCAGTTCATTCATAACTACAATATCATCACACCAACGGTTTGAATATGAAACTGGATCTGAGAGCTTTTATGTAGCTTTTCCTTTTTCTTTTGACTGTTTAAGTTAGTTTAGCTTTATATTTCTTTTGACTGTTTAAGTTAGTAAAGCTTTATATTTCTATAGTTTAGCAATTACTTTTATGATACGTCAGTTCATCCTTATTTTTATTAACAAATTAATGAAGATTGATATCATACCATTTATATATGTGATCTTTTATGTTATGATAGGTGATCCCTATGTCTATTTATCATCACTTTATTGTTTTGCTGGTTAAAATATTTTTAAAGAATTAAAAGATTTTTACTGCACTAATTAAGTCCATTTTTGCAATAAAGTTAAAATCAAATATTTCATTTATGTCATCATTATTACATTTGTTGGCTCAGTTTGATGGGGACTTTATTACTTTTTCTTGGTTATTCATAGTGCCCTTTCCACATTTGTTTTGTAAACATCTCTGCTGCCGTGTCACATGTTTAGGTAACGTCAGAGTACTCCCGCACATTATAAATTTGCATTTTTTTGTGGCCACCATTTTTTTGACTCCAGAACGCCCAGATATTTTGGATCTGTACACTGTTGCAAAAGATTTTAGTAAGTTGGTTTTACTTTCTTCTGGGAACTTTGTATGTCTTTTTATTTATTAGACATAAATGTAAGATGCCCTGTAGGTTGGTTTTGTTTGTCGAAGTTTCATCAGTGCGATTTTTTTTTTTTTTAAACTTCTCTTATACTGTTTTGTATTCAGACGGCTGCATGAGTAGCATCTGCCCTTAGTTTATTTAAACCAACAATAAAATACAATATAAACAAATAACAGTGAACAGAAATAAACTAAACTAAACCTTGGGTTTATATACCGCACCATCTCCACGAATGCGGAGCTCGGCACGGTTTACAGGAAGAAGGATGAGAGAGAAACTACAGTGGAGAGATTAAAGAGTTAGGTGTAAAGGGGGAAGGTGAGAGGCCTAAGAGGGGGGAAGTGTTACAGTTTTGAGAATAGCCAGGTTTTTAGGTGTTTGCGGAAGAGTTGGAGGGAGCTTGAGGTTCGGAGTGGGGAGATAATAAGAGATGCATAAATCACTGGAAAGAATTAGAATAGGCATTAGGTCATGTGACTGTAGGGTTGACCATTTCTTGTTAAAAGAAATAAAAGAGTTGGATTTTTTGGCAATATAAAGCTCATATCTGTAGAGCAAACAAATCTGGTTCCACCATCTGGCATAGGTAACTTGTGAGAGGTCCTTCCAAGAATCACAAATGATTTTTAATGCAGCAATGAGTTAAGAATCAAACAATACAGCATAAAAATCATTTAAAGCAGAATTGAGAGAGGCACTTTTCAGAACAATGGTTGCATAAGAAAAATGTGCCAAAACTGAACTGGAAACCCCAAAACAAACTCAGCAAGTACTTCATTTTGTACTAAACATAATTGGTGGCATAACCTTGAGAGGGGGCTGGGCCTCCCACTTTGAGCTTAGCCCCCCTCAAAATGAACATCTCCTTTGCTGTAGCTGGTGGGACATTTTGTTTTTCCATCATTTTGTCTATCTTCTATTAATTCTCTTTCTAGGTCTCGGAAACCCCAATTCCATCCCCATGGGAGTCCCGTGAGCCTGGGGGGGGGATCCCCATGGGAGTCTCGCAGACCTGGGGGGGGATCCCTGTGGGAGTCCCGTAGACCTGGAGGGGATCCCCATGGGAGTCCCAGATTACCACAATTCCTGTTCCCGTGCAGACCTCTAGTTCTGACCTTTTCTAATATCTTTTCTAGTAGATAGGTGTGTAATTCTGGGGCCCCATCCTGTTAGTTATCTCCTGCACTTGCCTACTGTCTCAATCAGAAAATTTGAGTTCGAAATGATATTTGGATGTCTGTCAGACCCTAAGGGTATGAAGAATAATCTATTGCTATAACATATTAGGGTATTATTTCAGCTGCATAAATATTTTTATTTGGCATGCTTGTCTCACTGTTTGATTATACAGTGGCAATGTTTAACATGTTTGTTATAATTTCAGAGTAGAAAAGAATTGTAATTTGGGGAGTTTCCTCTTACCCCTCCTTCACATGTGTTGCTATATGGGGCTATTGTCTGCTTAGGTACAAACTGAAAGGGGCAGCAGAGCCCTCTGGTGAAGGAGAAAGGATTTAAAAGCTGGAGTCAATTCCATCTGCACAGCTCACGAGCGTGGGGATATTACCTGTCCAGAATGACACACCTATATACTAGAAAAGATATTAGCAAAATAAGAACCTAATCTCTTTTTCAGAACATGTGATTGCCACTCTCCTTCACTTCTGTGACACATGTGAAGATCTTGGTGTGCCAAGAGTGCACTCTCTCTAAAAGACCAATGGTATGAATCTTGGATTTTCTTCAGGGTGGACCTCATAGGATTTCAGACTTAGGTTACTTGAAAATTCAAGTATTGATGTATCCTTTTTACCAAGGATGTCTGGAGAAGACTTTCTTGGTAACTCATCTAGATGTAGTCTATTTTCTCAGAGGCATCACATGTCACTCTCCCTCTTCTTCATTCATAGTTTGAATCTGGTGCTCAGGTTGTTGCACCTCAAAAGAGCAGCATTGAAAAACATCACTCTTAAGTTGATATTTCTTCTAGCTGTTACATCAGTGTGAAGAATTTCAGAGTTTTAAGCTTTATCCTTTAAAGATTCCTTTCTCAATTTTATGGAGGTGTGCAATTAATATAGTTACTTCTTCCTAAAGTAGTGTCCTTCATTTCACAGAGTAGAGTGGAGAAGAGATCAAAACGTGTGAAAGGGCATTTTCGATAGGACATAGTCTAAGGTTGGATGTTTTAGGCAGGACATCCACAAACCCAGGAGAAAAAAATGTCCATTTTAAAAGCTGCCAGACGTCAATCTTTTATTTTTGAAAATGACCTAGTTATAAGTTTTGGTCCTTAGGATATGTACCTTTTTTGACCATTTTCAAAAATAAAACATCCACATGAAAAATGCACAAAAACAAGTTTTATAGACATACCCAACTTCCGTGTCTGATCGCGACAGAGAAATCCCCATCAGCTGAACCAGTTTTGGGGATTCCTTCAGGCTCAACTGAAGGTGATTACCCCTGCCAGGATCAGCTGTTGAGCAATGTTGAGCCAATCAGGACCTTGAGCCCCTCCCACTGCATCCCAAGATGCATTGGGAGGGGGAAGGCCTATCATTCACAGCATGCAGCCCTGTAGGCAGGAGGGAGTGGGCTTCTCCTCCTGCCTATTTTGCAGCGCAAGGTACGGAAATGTCAGGTGATGTGGGGGGAGTGTATTGCAAGTGCTGTCGGGGGTGTCGAGAGATGTTGCGGGGAGGGGATTAGTGTGGAGGGCTCTCTGTGGAAGGGGCTGTGGGATCGGTGCCTGTGAGGGAGGGATGGAGAGAGGAATCTCCCTATCAGTTCAGCTGATCCTGGCAGGGGGAATCCCCATCAGCTGAGCAAGCAGGAATCCTCAAAACTAGCTGAGCTGATGGGTATTCCTCTGCCTCAACTGATGACAAGTTCTCAATATGCTGTTTCTCCACCATCTCTGGGTGATGGGAGGGGGTCAGTGACCACTGGGGGAGTAAGGGGGATCATGCCTTACTCCCTCCAGTGGTTATCTGGTCAGTTTGAGCAGCTTTGAGGCACTTAGGGCTCCTTTTACTAAGGTGCGCTAGTGTTTTTAGCGCACGCTGCATTGCCGCAGGTGCTAACCCCGCGCTACGTGCCAAGAACTAACGCCAGCTCAATGGTGGCATTAGTGTCTAGTGTGCACGGCATTGCAGCGCGTGCTAAGCGCACGCTAAAACCGCTAGCACAGCTTAGTAAAAGGAGCCCTTAGACACAACTAAAATAGATCTAACTGCTGGCGTCTAAGTTCCCTCTAGGAAAGCTTTGATTATCACTGCAGTACGTCCAGGTTTAAGCCCAGCTGATTCATGCTCATAACACACCTCCCAACATGCCCCTTTGATTTCTGGACGCACAGCTGTAGTTATAGAGCAGCAGCATCGCTACTCTGCATGTCAGATAAGTATACCGTGTAACAACTTAAGAACATAAGAAGTTGCCTCTGCTGAGGCAGACCAGAGGTCCATCTCGCCCAGCGGTCCGCTCCCACGGCGGCCCATCAGGCCCTTTTGCCTGAGCAGTGGTCCCTGACTAGCTTTATAACCTATCTCTACTCCTATTCCTGTAACTTACCTCTACTCCTATCCCTATAACCCATCTCTACACTTATCTATACCCCTCAATCCCTTTGTCCTCTAGGAACCTATCCAAGCCTTCCTTGAAGCCCTGTACAGAGCTCCTATCTACCACAGCCTCTGGAAGCACATTCCATGTATCCACCACCCTCTGGGTGAAAAAGAACTTCCTAGCGTTTGTTCTAAACCTGTCCCCTTTCAATTTCTCCGAGTGCCCCCTTGTACTTGTAGTCCCCCTTAGTTTGAAAAATCTGTCCCTGTCTACTTTCTCTATGCCTTTCAGGATCTTGAAGGTTTCTATCATGTCTCCCCTAAGTCTCCGCTTTTCCAGGGAGAACAGTCCTAACTGTTTCAATCTGTCAGTATATGAGAGATTCTCCATACCCTTTATCAGCTTAGTTGCTCTTCTCTGGACTCCCTCAAGTACCGCCATGTCCTTTTTGAGGTACGGCGACCAGTACTGGACACAGTATTTCAGATGCGGCTGCACCATTGCACGATATAGTGGCAGGATGACTTCCTTCGACCTGGTGGTGATACCCTTTTTAATATTACCCAACATTTTGTTTGCTTTCTTCGAGGCTGTGGCGCACTGCGCCGACGCCTTCAGTGTTGTGTCTACCATCACTTCCAGGTCTCTTTCAAGGTTACTTACCTCTAGTAGTGATCCCCCCATTTTGTAGCTGAACATCAGGTTCTTTTTCCCCCACATGCATGACCTTGCATTTCCCTATGTTGAAGCTCATTTGCCACTTTTTGGCCCACTCTTCCAGTGTCTTTAGATCCTTTTGGAGATCTTCGCAGACTTCCATGGTTTTAACCCTGCTGTATAGTTTGGTGTCATCCGCAAATTTAATGACCTCACATTTTGTTCCCACCTCTAGGTCGTTTATGTAGACATTGAACAGGAGCGGTCCCAGCACTGACCCCTGCGGAACCCCACTCGTGACCCATTTCCAGTCTGAGTAGTGCCCCTTTATTCCAACCCTCTGCTTCCTGTCTGCCAGCCAGTTTTTGATCCATTGGTGGACCTCCCCTTGCACCCCGTGGTTCCATATCTTCTTAAGCAGTCTTTTGTGTGGTACCTTGTCGAAGGCTTTTTGGAAGTCAAGGTAAATGATGTCTATAGATTCCTCTTTGTCTACCTGGCTGTTTACCCCCTCAAAGAAGTACAATAAGTTTGTAAGGCATGACCTACCCTTACAGAAGCCATGCTGACTTGACTCTAGCTGCCCATTGTTTTCAATGTGTTCACAGATGCTGTCCTTAACCAGCGCTTCCATCATCTTTCCCGGGACCGAGGTCAAGCTCACCGGCCTGTAGTTTCCTGGGTCACCCCTTGAACCCTTCTTGAAGATGGGCGTGACATTCGCTATTTTCCAGTCCTCCGGGATCTCTCCAGTTTTTAGGGATAGGTTGAATATTTGTCGAAGTGGCTCTGCTATTTCGTTCCTTAGTTCCTTGAGTACCCTTGGGTAACATTGTTATTGCATTTTTTGTTTTCATTGAAGACAGCAGGTGGCGGAGACAGTGAACAAGCAATGATGGTCTCTATATTAACTGGCTCCGTGATTTTTCACTAGAGTTTGGTTATGGGTCTGAGCGTTCACGTAGAAGCCTGTTTTCATATGATGATTTGATATAGTCATTGGTGGTTTACAAATTAAGGTGATCAGAGTTGGAGATATATAATTATCACTTTAGTTGAATGAAGTTCCCCTGAATATTCGTGTATATCTCTTACTTCATGGTCATTTGTTGAAGAGTTCAGTTTCATCTCATGTTTGAAACCTGTTTTGTTTTGCCTTTTTTATAGGGTATTTTTGCACATTTCTTTTCCAGTATACAAAAAAAATAATACTGAAGATCTAATATATGGCTGTACATCACAGGTCTTGATAAGATCTAATTTCTCTTTATTTTCAGTTTAGTATTTGGAATATGTTCCCTTTTACAATTTATATCTGCTGTATTTATTATGCACAGTACAGGAAGAAATATACTGTATTGTCATTTCTATTTCTCTAGTGTTATACTGTCTACATATTTTTACTTTTAGTTTGTGACAGTACTTGGTGAGGATCTATCTTCGGTTAGTATGTATGTGATGAAGCCAAATAGCTTGTTAGCATGGATTTTTTAATGTATGGATCTGTAGTAATTTGGCATGTTCAGTTTTCCTATTGCAATATTTATGGGTCTCTGCCTTTTCCTGGGTAGTCTCCTTATTGTGTAAGTTCTAGTCCTGAGTGAATTTTATAGGGCTTTGAATTACTTCATATTATTCCTAATAATAAAGAGGATTAATTTTGTTGTTACTGAATTGAAGCTAGAATCTGCTTTTTTTTTTTTTTGATATGGTGAGTTCTATGGGGAAATGTTCTATTTCTGTTCTGCATCTATTATTGGTTGAGGAAGACTTTTGTGGATGCAGATGCTATGGGGCTCATAATCGAAAGAGAAAAACATCCAAAAACTGACCTAAGTCGGCACTTGGATGATCATCAGTCAAAAAGGTCCAAGTGCCGATAATGAAACCAGGTTTTGAACGTATTTATAAATGACCTAGGTCTTCATAGTGCCGCTGAACGACCATAGCTAAACGGGGCATGTCAGGAGGAGTGTCGAGGGTGGGATTTGGGCGGGACGTGGGCAGGCTTAGACTTAGTCATACTGCATGTATAACTAAAAGTTATACAGCACAGGATTGACGGAACTTGGACCTTGTGACTTACACCATTTAAAACATGGTCTAAGTCACAAAAACCCACCTAAACTGACCAGATAAGCACTGCATACACAAACTACAGACTACCCCAGTGATCACCGACCTCCTCCCCATAAAAATATTAATCACAATTTGAAAATTATGCCTCCAGAACATCATCACATGGCAGCTTGGCATAGGAAAGCCTAGTCGTGCTGCACAGAGGTGTCTTAAGCCGTCTTGGGGGTGGGTTAGGGACCCAAGGAGAGGAGGATCCATGCCCATAAGCGCCTGTAATCACAGCATTGATATTGAAACATGTGCACTCCCCTATACACCCCCAAAACCCTTTTTTATCCCAGGACAAGCAGGCATGATATTCTCACATGTGGGTGACGTCATCTACGGAGCCCCAGCGCGGACAGCTTTTCAAGCAAACTTGATTGAAGTTTCAAGTTTGCACACTGCACCACGCATGTGCTAGTCTTCTTGCCCACTAGAGGGCGCATCCCCACCTCGTGGTCCTCAGTTCAATTTCATCCGCGGAGCCAGAAGCCCTGTGGAAAATTGTGCTCTTTAATTGCCTTCTGTCGCCGCGGCTGTGTCCTGTTTTCGACGCGGTTGCTGCGTTTTTTCTTCTTCTTTTGTTTTGTTGTTTCAGTTTTCGTCGAAAAAAAAAAAAAAAGTTTTTATTTTTCTCCGTCGCTCCGGGGGCTCCCGGTAGCCGCGGCCGTGGGACCTCGCCTGTTCCCGGCCGCTTTTTGGGCCCATGTCCCGTCCTGTGACGGGCTTTAAAAAGTGTAGTCGGTGCGACCGACTCTTGTCTATTACTGATCCTCACCGGTCCTGTTTGCGGTGCTTGGGCCCCCAGCACCCAACGGACTCTTGCTCCCGGTGTGCCACCTTTCAGAAAAGGGCTCTAAAACGCCGCAGGGCCCGCATGGCGGAACTTTTCGCCGTTGATTCCCCGGCCAGGAAGGCCTCGAGTTCGGCCTCGGCTTCGGCCCCGGCCTTGACCTCGGCCTCGACCTCGGCCTCGGGCCCCTCGACTTCGCCTCGGCCTTTGGTCCCATCGAAGCTGGTTGCCTCGTCCAAGCCTGCCTCGGGTAAGTCTTCACTTCCCTCCTCAGCTCCGGGATCGACCAAGAAGCCATCCTCGGGCTCCTCGACGGCGGGAGGGTCTGCCTCCGCCCAGCCCAAGGTGTCCAAATCAATTGCCCCGAGGGAATACTCGAGACCGAGGTCGCCCTCTGAGGAGCATACACCGGTCTCGGTGCTACCGCCTGGAATGGGGATCCCGGCTTTCCAGGACTTGCTCCGGGCTTTGATTGCCTCGGAGCTGTCCGGGGCCATTGAGCACCTGCAGCAGGCTTCGGCCTCGACTGCATCGGTCTCGGCGGCCCCGCAGGTGGCGACCTCGGTCTCGGGCACTGGGGCTTCGGGGCCCGAGGGTCGTACTACCTCGACCCCGGCTGTGCCCTCGGACCTGGCATCGGCGGTCCAGCCTGAGCGTAGCGTGCGGCCCCGTGACAGGCTGCGCCGGGTGCGGAGGATCTCGTCCACCTCGTCCTCGAGGTCCTCGCGAGGCTCCTCGCCTTCGGGCAAGCCTCGGGCGAGGCGCCGTCCGAGGAAGGCCAAGCGATCTCGGGCCTCGCCTCGGAGGCGCGGTCGCTCGTCGCCGCTCGGGGGCGAGTCCTTACAGGCCTTGGATCTCCGCCTGGATAACCCTAGTCTTTTTCGTTCCCCTGTCGGAGAGAGTTCCCGTGCCTCCTCGCCGGGGCGGAAGGGACGGGTCTCGGTACCTCGTACCCCGGGGGGTTCCCCCAAGGGTTCTTGCAGGCATGACCGGTCCCCGACCCCCTCGAGGTCCCGAGAGCGAGCCTCGTGGGAATCGGGGTCGGGTAGAGAGCCAAGGTACTCCCGCGAGGCCTCCCCCTTCTGCTCGGCGGGGAGATCTCGGACCCCTTCCCCGCATGCCAGACCTTCGTCATTCTCCAGGTTTGTGCAGGATATGGCGGGTTCTTTGGGTTTGGACTTGTTGGCAGGTTCCCATTACACCAAAGAGTTTTTGGAGGAGCAGGATCTTCCTACTCCCCCAAGGGAATCCCCTCGCCTTCCGCTGAATAAGGTCCTTCATCAGACCTTACTCAGAAATTTGGAGACCCCTCTTACGGTCGCGGTGGTGCCGTCTAAGATGGAGTCGAAATACCGGACCATTCCTCCTAAGGGGTTCGAGAGGGCACAACTCTCTCACCAGTCGCTTCTGGTGGAGTCGGCGCTCAAAAGGACGCAACCTTTCAGGGTGTCTGCAGCGGTCCCGCCTGGGAGGGAAGGGCGGACCCTCGACAAATTTGGTCGTCGCCTCTACGCTAACTCTCAGATGGCGACGAGGGTCCTAAATTACGCCTTTGCATTTTCTTCATACTTGCATAACATGGTGAAGGACCTCCCCACTTATCGAGACATCATACCTGATTCCCATAGGGCTCGGTTTGTCACCTTTATGTCAAATCTCTCTCAACTACGCCTGTACCTATTCCATGCTGTGTACAACGCCTTTGAGCTCGCCTCGAGGGTATCGGCCTGTGCGGTGGCTATGCGCCGGCTGGCGTGGCTCCGTACCCTCGAGATGGACCCCAATCTGCAGGAGCGCTTGGCGAATTTGCCCTGCGTGGGTTCGGAGTTGTTTGACGACTCCTTGGAGGCGGCGACCAAACGTTTGTCCGAGCAGGAGCGCTCGCTTGCCTCCCTGGTCCGCCCTAAACCTAGGGCCCCGCCGCAAAAACCTTTTCGCCTACCCCCGAGAAGATACCCGCAGAAATCTACGCCTGCCTTCTCGAGACCTCCGCCCCGCCGCCCTCCCCAACAGGGTAAGGGAGGTCAGTCAAAAACCCCGGCGCAGGGAGCGTCCAAGCCGGCGCCGTCTTTTTGACGGGATGTGCGGTTGGGGGTGGGCCCCCTCCGCAGTAGCACAGGACCCCCTCCCCATCGGGGGTCGACTCAGGTCGTTTTACGGGGCTTGGACGGAGATGCTCCGGACCATCTCCGAGGGCTATTCGCTCAACTTCTTAGCGCAGCCTCCAGACATGCCACCCAGCGCGTGCCCGTCCAATCGGAGCCAGTTGGCCCTTCTCCTGGCCGAGGCCAGGGCCTAGTTGAGCCTACGGGCGGTGGAGCTTGTCCCTCTCGACCAGAGGGGTCGGGGGTTTTACTCCTGTTACTTTTTGGTCCCGAAAAAGACCGGGGATTTGTGCCCCATTTTGGACCTCCGGAAGCTCAACAAGTTCCTGGTCCGGGAGAAGTTCCGTATGTTATCGCTTCCGGTTTTGTACCCCCTGTTGGAGGAAGGGGATTGGATGTGCTCCCTGGACTTGAAGGAAGCCTATACCCATGTTCCGGTGCATCCCGCTTTCCGCAAGTTTTTACGGTTCCAAGTGGGAGATTTGCACCTTCAGTATCGGGTCCTTCCCTGTGGTCTGGCGTCGTCCCCTCGGGTATTCACAAAGTGTATGGTGGTGGTCGCGGCGGCCCTGCGCTCTCGGGGGCTACAGGTCTTTCCCTACCTGGACGATTGGCTGATCAAGGCCCCGACCAGGGAGGGAGTTATCTTAGCGACCCAACAGACTATCATCTTACTTCAACGTCTAGGGTTCGAAGTGAACTTTCCCAAGTCTCAGTTGTGCCCGGCTCAGTCTCTCCAGTTTATTGGAGCCGTGCTGGACACGGTTCGCCTCCGCTCTTTCCTCCCCCCTCCTCGGCGGGAGGCCTTGCTTCGGTTGGGTCGCCAAGTTTTGAAGCGATCCAAGGTGTCGGCTCAGCATATGATGATTCTTCTGGGCCACATGGCATCGACGGTACACGTCACTCCCTTCGCCCGCTTGCATCTGAGGCTTCCTCAGTGGACTCTGGCCTCTCAATGGCGGCAGGATCGAGACCCGGTCTCTTGTCCGATAACAGTGACTCCTTCTTTGAGACGCTCGCTCCGTTGGTGGACCAACTCTTCCAATCTTTCAGGGGGTTTGCTGTTTCTCGTTCCTCCGTGTCGCAAGGTCCTGACCACAGACTCCTCGGAGTACGCGTGGGGGGCACATCTCGACGGTCTGCGAACGCAGGGTCTATGGTCAGCCGAGGACCGTCTGTGTCACATCAATGTGTTGGAGCTTCGTGCCATTTTTCTGGCTGCTCGAGCTTTCTGCCACCTTCTGCACGATCAAGTAGTGCTCGTGCGAACGGACAACCAGGTGGCAATGTATTATGTAAACAAGCAAGGGGGGACGGGCTCTTGGTCTCTGTGCCAGGAAGCCCTGCGCCTTTGGGAATGGGCAGTCTCCCAGAACATATTCCTGCGGGCGGTTTACATCCAGGGAGAGAGGAACTGTCTGGCAGACAAACTCAGTCGTCTTCTCCAGCCGCACGAGTGGTCGCTGAACTCCCGGGTTCTGCGCGAGGTCTTCGACTGCTGGGGGACTCCTCAGGTGGATCTGTTTGCCTCCCCGGAGACTCACAAATTGCCCCTCTACTGTTCTCGGATGTACTCCCGGGACCGTCTCGAGGCCGATGCCTTCCTTCACGACTGGGGGGGAGGTTCCTTTATGCGTTCCCTCCGTTTCCTCTGATTTTGAGAACGCTGGTACATCTCAAATCGACCAGAGCCTCTATGATTCTCATTGCGCCTCGTTGGCCCAGACAGCACTGGTTCTCCCTGCTTCTTCAACTCAGTGTCAGGGAACCTCTGCTTCTGCCTGTCTTTACCTCGCTACTGTCTCAGAGTCGGGGTTCACTGTTGCATCCCAATCTTCAGTCTTTACATCTGACCGCTTGGTTCCTTTCCCCTTGACTTCGGTTCCTGTTTCTCAGTCGGTGAGGGAGATTTTGGAAGCCTCGCGCAAGGTCTCGACTCGGCTTTGTTATTCCCAGAAGTGGACCAGATTTTCATCCTGGTGTGCCTCGAACCATCTGGACCCGAGTTCAGTTCCAGTGTCTTCGGTGCTGGAATATTTGTTGCATCTGTCTAAGTCTGGACTGAAGACGACTTCCATTCGGGTGCATCTCAGTGCCATTGCGGCGTTCCATCGGCATCTCGAGGGTCGGTCTCTCTCTCTGCATCCTCTGGTAACTCGTTTCATGAGGGGTCTCGTGAATGTCCATCCTCCTCTGAAACCTCCTCCTGTAGTTTGGGATCTTAATGTGGTCTTAGCTCAACTGATGAGGCCTCCTTTTGAGCCTCTCGACAAATCTCATCTTAAGTTTCTCACTTGGAAAGTGGTCTTTTTGATTGCACTCACGTCCGCTCGTCGGATTAGCGAGCTGCAGGCTTTGGTTGCGGATCCACCTTTTACTGTGTTTCATCATGATAAGGTGGTTCTCCGTACCCATCCTAAATTTTTGCCCAAGGTTGTGTCTGATTTCCACCTCAATCAGTCTATTGTTCTTCCGGTGTTCTTCCCGAAGCCCCACTCTCATCCTGGTGAGGCGGCGCTTCACACGCTTGATTGTAAGAGGGGGTTGGCCTTTTATCTCTAACGTACCAAGTCTCATCGGAAGGTTCCTCAATTATTTTTGTCCTTTGATCCTAATCGGTTGGGACATCCGGTTTCCAAGCGCACCTTGTTCAACTGGTTGGCTGCTTGTATTTCTTTTTGCTACGCTCAGGCTGGTCTCACGCTCCATGGTCGAGTCACGGGGCATAAGGTCCGGGCTATGGCAGCTTCTGTTGCTTTCCTCCGGTCTACGCCTGTGGAGGACATATGTAAAGCTGCCACTTGGTCTTTGGTTCATACGTTCACCTCCCACTACTGTTTGGACACTTTGTCCAGAAGCGACGGCCGGTTTGGCCAGTCGGTGTTACGTAACCTGTTTTCCTAGAGTGCCATCCTCCCACCTGCCCTTTTTTGGTTGGCTTGGAGGTCACCCACATGTGAGAATATCATGCCTGCTTGTCCTGGGATAAAGCACAGTTACTTACCGTAACAGGTGTTATCCAGGGACAGCAGGCATATATTCTCACAACCCGCCCACCTCCCCGGGGATGGCTTCTTTGCTTGATATGGAACTGAGGACCACGAGGTGGGGATGCGCCCTCTAGTGGGCAAGAAGGCTAGCACATGCATGGTGCAGTGTGCAAACTTGAAACTTCAATCAAGTTTGCTTGAAAAGCTGTCCGCGCTGGGGCTCCGTAGATGACGTCACCCACATGTGAGAATATATGCCTGCTGTCCCTGGATAACACCTGTTACGGTAAGTAACTGTGCTTTACTGGCATATAAGTAACTCTTGCATCCATAAGGGCTATTGGGGTGGTAGATAAGTGGGTCTAGAGCAGGGGTGCCCACACTTTTTGGGCTTGTGAGCTACTTTTAAAATGACCAAGTCAAAATGATCAACCAACAATAATTTTTTTTTTAAAAAACCCACAAAGCACACTGTACGAAGAGAAAATGTTGATTATCATTTATATTCTGGGTTTTTTTCAAAGAGGTCAAGGCAGATTACTATGCAATGTTACCTCAGTAACAACTATACAAAAATAGAGAAATATACCCCCTCCCTTTTTACTAAACTGCGATAGTGGTTTTTAGTGCAGGGAGCTGCGCTGAATGCCCCACACTGCTCTCAACGCTCATAGGCTCCCTGCGCTTAAAGCTGCTATTGCGGTTTAGTAAAAGGGGGCTATAGTGCAAAATATAGACAGCAGATATAAATTCTCAAAACGGACACATTTTGATTACTAAATTGAAAATAAAATCATTTTTCCTACCTTTTTGTCTGGTGATTTCATGAGTCTCTGGTTGCACTTCCTTCTTCTGTAAAGCCAATATTTCTTTCTTTCTGCCTTTCTTTTTTCCCCTGGCCCCCCTCTTTCTTTCTGCCTTTCTTTCTCTCTCCCCCGGCCCCCCCCCCCCCCCCCCCCCCTCTTTCTTTCTTTCTCCCCCTGACTGCCTGTCTTTCTTTCTCTCTCCCCCTGCCTTCTCTAGGCCATCGTGCCGATTTCTCCACTTCCCCGATTCTTTCCCTACCCCCACCCCCAAGCCAGCATGCCGATTTCTCCCTGATCCAGCGCTGGGCCCGCAAGACTTCACCTCCGGTGTCAATTATAACGTCTTGGAAGAAGTTCCAAGCCAGCCAGGCAGCGATTGGCTGGCCTAGAATTTCCTCTCCGATGTTAGAATTGACACTGGAAGTGAAGTCTTGTGGGCCCTGCACTTTTTCCCCGCAAACCAGCCCACCTCACCTTTTGCCTCCGCCTACCACGCAACGTGTCGGCAAAGCGTAACCAATAAGAGGACACTTAGCTCGCTCGCCCACCAGTGAGCCCGCGCAATGGATTAAAGTCATATTGCCAGCCGGGTTAAGTTTGCCCTGGGGTTTGGAGATTGCCTCTCGAGTGACTCTGCAGGGGAGCCAGTGCCAAGATGCAATGGTTAGACGGAGCGCTGTTTCAGAAGTGAAGTGAAGTCTTGTGAGTCGGGGAAGCAGCAGGGAAAAAAAGATTGGAAAGGCAACGCGATCAACTCAATCGCGATTGACCATTTGGGCACCCCTGGTCTAGAGGATTCTGGAATTGGTTTGTGGGGCTCACCATGACCTATAAGGGAGCTGTAGTGAGATGAAGACATGGCAACCTTTTTGTGAAGTTCACAGCAGTGTCCTGTAAGGTACCCCTCTATTTAGGTGCCATGTCTGGGTGTTCACTCCATCACTTTGCAGACCCCTCCCACGTCCAAAAGGGCTTGTTCTAGGTGTTTTTGACTTGGATGAAAAGTTGGATGAAAATGTGGTATAAAGATGGATGATTTAGCAGCTTGGACGATCAGATCGGCAGGACATATACTTAGCCGATTTTCGAAATGAAAAAAAATTTGGACATATTTTTCGAAAATGTATCCTAAGCTGTTTTTTATTTTGGACGACTTGCGACTTAGACGAAAATGGACTCAGACGTTCCTTTCGATTATGCCCCTCCACGTTTATAGGTAGTCCATGGCAATTCAGTGCACTTAGTCAGAAGTCAGTATTTGTTATTTTAGAGTCCTAGACTGCATAATTTAATTGCTAGTTTTTTCTAAGTATAACCATTGACTGGAAAGTTGTAAATTATTATTATATAGCCTGGATTAGGCCAGTGGTCCCAATGAGCAGACCCCCATCACACTCCCAACTCCCTGAACAGAATTTTCAGTGTATCTCTCTTTTGAATGCTTTGGGGAAGGGGCACCTCTCATTATCCCAGGACAAGCAGGCATGATATTTTCACATGTGGGTGACGTCATCTACGGAGCCCCAGCGCGGACAGCTTTTCAAGCAAACTTGCTAGAAGTTTCAAGTTTGCACACTGCACCACGCATGTGCTAGCCTTCCTGCCCACTAGAGGGCGCATCCCCACCTCGTGGTCCTCAGTTCAATTTCATCCGCGGAGCCAGAAGCCCTGTGGAAAATTGTGCTCTCAATTTGCCTTCTGTCGCCGCGGCTGTGTCCTGTTTTCGACGCGGTCGCTGCGTTTTTCTGTATTCTTTTGTTGTTTGCTTTCATTTTTCGTCAAAAAGAAAAAAAAAAAATATTTTATTTTCTTCCGTCGCTCCGGGGGCTCCCGGTAGCCGCGGCCGGGGGACCTCGTCTGTTCCCGACCGCTTTTTGGGCCCATGTCCCGTCCTGTGACGGGTTTTAAAAAGTGTAGTCGGTGCGACCGACTCTTGTCCATCACAGACCCTCACCGGTCCTGTTTGAGGTGCTTGGGCCCTCAGCACCCAACTGACTCTTGTTCCCGGTGTGCCACTTTTCAGAAAAGGGCTCTTAAACGCCGCCGGGCCCGCATGGCGGAACTCTTCGCCGTGGATTCCCCGGCCGGGAAGGCCTCGACTTCGGCCTCGGCTTCGGCCCCGGCCTTGATCTCGGCCTCGGGCCCCTCGACTTCGCCTCGACCTTCGGCCCCGTCGAAGCCTGTTGCCTCGTCCAAGCCGACCTCGGGTAAGTCTCCGCTTCCCTCCTCAGCTCCGGGATCGACCAAGAAGCCATCCTCGGGCTCCTCGACGGCGGGAGGGTCGGCCTCCGCCCAGCCCAAGATATCCAAATCGATTGCCCCGAGGGAATACTCGAGACCGAGGTCGCCCTCTGAGGAGCATCGATCGGCCTCGGTGATGCCGCCTGGGATGACGATCCCGGCTTTCCAGGACTTGCTCCGGGCTTTGATCGCCTCGGAGCTGTCCGGGGCCATTGAGCACCTGCAGCAGGCTTCGGCCTCGACTGCTTCGGTCTCGGCTGCCCCGCAGTTGGCGACCTTGGTCTCGGGTACTGGGGCTTCGGCTCCCGAGGTTCGTATTACCTCGACCCCGGCTTTGCCCTCGGACCCGGCATCGGTGGGCCAACCTGAGCGTAGCGTGCGGCCCCGTGACAAGATGCGCCGGGTGCGGAGGCTCTCGTCCACTTCTTCCTCGAGGTCCTCGCGAGGCTCCTCGCCTTCGGGCAGGCCTCGGGCGAGGCGCCGTCCGAGGAAGGCCAAACGATCACGGGCCTCGCCTCGGAGGCGCGGTCGTTCGTCGCCGCTCGGGGGCGAGACCTTACAGGTCTCGGAGCTCCGCCTGGATAACCCTTCTCTTTTTCGCTCCCCTGTCGGAGAGAGTTCCCGTGCCTCCTCGCCGGGGCGGAAGGGACGGGCCTCGATACCTCGTACCCCGGGGAGTTCCCCTAAGGGTTTTTTCAGGCATGATCGGTCCCCGACCCCCTTGAGGTCCCGGGAACGGGCCTCATGGGGATCGGGGTCAGGTAGAGAACCGAGGTACTCCCCCGAGGCCTCCCCCTTCGGCTCGGCGGGGAGATCTCGGACCCCCTCTCCACCTGCCAGACCTTCGTCATTCTCCAGGTTTGTGCAGGATATGGCGGGTGCTTTGGGCGTGGACTTGTTGGCAGGTTCCCATTATACCAAAGAGTTTTTGGAGGAGCAGGATCTTCCTGCTCCCCCACGGGAATCCCCTCGCCTCCCGCTCAATAAGGTCCTCCATCAGACCTTCCTCAGAAATTTGGAAGCCCCTCTTACGGTCACGGTGGTGCCGTCCAAGATGGAGTCGAAATACCGGACCCTCCCTTCTAAGGGGTTCGAGAAGGCACAACTCTCCCACCAATCGCTCCTGGTGGAGTCGGCGCTTAAGAGGACGCAACCTTCCAGGGTGTCTGCAGCGGTCCCGCCGGGGAGGGAAGGACGGACCCTCGATAAATTTGGTCGCCGCCTCTACGCTAACTCTCTGATGGCGACGAGGGTCTTGAATTACGCATTTTCTTATTCTTCGTACTTGCGTACCATGGTGAAGGACCTCCCAGGTTTTCGGGAGGTGATACCGGATTCCCATAGGGAAAAGTTCGCCACCTTTATGTCGAACCTATCTCAGCTGCGCTTGTACCTATTTCATGCTGTGTATGACGCCTTTGATCTCGCCTCGAGGGTATCGGCCTGTGCGGTGGCTATGCGCCGGCTGGCGTGGCTCCGTACCCTCGAGATGGACCCCAATCTGCAGGAGCGTTTGGCGAACTTGCCCTGCGTGGGGTCGGAGTTGTTTGACGACTCCTTGGAGGCAGCGACCAAACGTCTGTCGGAGCAGGAGCGCTCTCTTGCCTCCCTGGTCCGCCCTAAACCTAAGGCCCCGCCACAAAAACCTTTTCGGCAGCCCCCGAGAAGATACCTGCAGAAATCTACGCCGGCCTTCTCGAGACCTCCGCCCCGACGCCCACCCCAACAGGGTAGGGGAGGTCAGTCAAAACCCCCAGCGCAGGGAGCGTCCAAGCCTGCGCCGTCTTTTTGACGGGATCTGCGGGTGGGGGCGGGCCCCCTCCGCGGTATCGCCGGACCCCCTCCCCATCGGGGGTCGACTCAGGTCCTTTTACGGGGCTTGGACCGGGATTACATCCGACGCATGGGTGCTCCGGACCGTCTCCGAGGGCTATTCGCTCAACTTCTTAGCACAGCCTCCAGACATGCCACCCAGCGCTTGCCCGTCCAATCGGAGCCAGTTGGCCCTTCTCCTGGTCGAGGCCAGGGCCTTGTTGAGCCTACGGGCAGTGGAGCTTGTCCCTCCCGATCAACGGGGTCGGGGGTTTTACTCCCGTTACTTTTTGGTCCCGAAAAAGACCGGGGATTTGCGCCCCATTTTGGACCTCCGGAAGCTCAACAAGTTCCTGGTCCGGGAGAAGTTCCGTATGTTATCGCTTCCGGTTTTGTACCCCCTGTTGGAGGAAGGGGATTGGATGTGCTCCCTGGACTTGAAGGAAGCATATACCCATGTTCCAGTGCATCCCGCTTTCCGCAAGTTCCTACGGTTCCAAGTGGGAGATTTGCACCTTCAGTATCGGGTTCTTCCCTTTGGTCTGGCGTCGTCCCCTCGGGTATTCACGAAGTGTATGGTGGTAGTCGCGGCGGCCCTGCGCTCTCGGGGGCTACAGGTCTTTCCCTACCTGGACGATTGGCTGATCAAGGCCCCGACCAGGGAGGGAGTTATCTTAGCGACCCAACAGACTATCATCTTACTTCAACGTCTAGGGTTCGAAGTGAACTTTCCCAAGTCTCAGTTGTGCCCGGCTCAGTCTCTCCAGTTTATTGGAGCCGTGCTGGACACGGTTCGCCTCCGCTCTTTCCTCCCCCCTCCTCGGCGGGAGGCCTTGCTTCGGTTGGGTCGCCAAGTTTTGAAGCGATCCAAGGTGTCGGCTCAGCATATGATGATTCTTCTGGGCCACATGGCATCGACGGTACACGTCACTCCCTTCGCCCGCTTGCATCTGAGGCTTCCTCAGTGGACTCTGGCCTCTCAATGGCGGCAGGATCGCGACCCTGCCTCTTGTCCGATAAGAGTGACTCCTTCTTTGAGACGCTCGCTCCGTTGGTGGACCAACTCTTCCAGTCTTTCAGGGGGTTTGCTGTTTCTCGTTCCTCCGTGTCGCAAGGTCCTGACCACGGACTCCTCGGATTACTCGTGGGGGGCACATCTCAACGGTCTGTGAACGCAGGGTCTATGGTCGGCCGAGGACCGTCTTTGTCACATCAATGTGTTGGACCTTCGTGCCATTTTTCTGGCTGCTCGAGCTTTCTGCCACCTACTGCACGATCAGGTAGTGCTCGTGCGGACGGACAACCAGGTGGCAATGTATTATGTAAACTAGCAAGGGGGGACGGGCTCTTGGTCTCTGTGCCAGGAAGCCCTGCGCCTTTGGGAATGGGCAGTCTCCCAGAACATATTCCTGCGGGCGGTTTACATTCAGGGAGAGAGGAACTGTCTGGCAGACAAACTCAGTCGTCTTCTCCAGCCGCACGAGTGGTCGCTGAACTCTCGGGTTCTGCGCGAGGTCTTTTTGCTACGCTCAGGCTGGTCTTACGCTTCCGGGTCGAGTCACGGGCATAAGGTCCGGGCGATGGCAGCTTCTATTGCGTTCCTCCGTTCTACTCCTGTGGAGGACATATGTAAAGCTGCCACTTGGTCTTCGGTTCATACGTTTACCTCCCATTACTGTTTGGACACTTTGTCCAGAAGCGACGGCCGGTTTGGCCAGTCGGTGTTACGTAACCTGTTTTCCTAAATTGCCATCCTCCCACCTGCCCTTTTTTGGTTGGCTTGGAGGTCACCCACATGTGAGAATATCATGCCTGCTTGTCCTGGGATAAAGCACAGTTACTTACCGTAACAGGTGTTATCCAGGGACAGCAGGCATATATTCTCACAACCCGCCCACCTCCCCGGGGATGGCTTCTTTGCTTGATATGGAACTGAGGACCACGAGGTGGGGATGCGCCCTCTAGTGGGCAGGAAGGCTAGCACATGCGTAGTGCAGTGTGCAAACTTGAAACTTCTAGCGAGTTTGCTTGAAAAGCTGTCCGCGCTGGGGCTCCGTAGATGACGTCACCCACATGTGAGAATATATGCCTGCTGTCCCTGGATAACACCTGTTACGGTAAGTAACTGTGCTTTCTCTACTGCAGGCATCAGTTTGGTGGGGGGAAGGGGATGCACTCAATTGAAGCTTCACCTAGGATATCAGATACCTTTGTCCCTGCCCCATGAGAAAACCTTTATCCATGTAAACACTTAAAACTCTTAAGACCAGATCTGCTTGTAGTTGTTAAGGGCCATATTTACTACTGCTTCCTTAAACAATAGCTAGCTGCTGTTGTCCTCTGAAGAATTTATGGTTTATATATTGTTATAGTCAACAGAAATGTTTATCATTTTAAAGATATATTTGATGAAAAAACATTTTTTTTTTTTTTTTTACAATATGTTAAAGTAAATCATATTTTGGATTTTTGACTATTAATTCATTCTTTCAGAAATCCTAAAGAAATCCATGAACTCAAAAATGCCTAAAACAAATAAAGTATCCAGTTTCATGTAAGTAATTCACATATTATTTTTAGGAGTTTATATTGTTTTCTATTTCAGAAAAGCTTTTATAATTATTGATCTGTAAGAATCTATTTTTATTAACTAGCTAACCAAAATCACTCAGACATCAGAATTTAGACCTGCTCCTGATGGCATTAGGGGCAGCAGTAAATTCTAACATATGAAGTCCTCTGATCTTAGTGCTCACCCTTCCCACTGAATACCAGAACATAAGCATTGACATAATGGGACAAACTGAAGGTCCATCAAGTTTAGTATCCTATTTCTAACAGTGGCCAATCTCCTCACAAAGCCTGAACATCTCCAGCAGATAGACACCCCAACCCACCCTCCCCATCCCTGGCAGGGAATTCCCCAACCTTTTGGCATGGGCCAGACATGTAGCAGTCTCTCGCCACCCCTCCCCACAGGACTGAAACTCTCAAAATTACTCTGCTTCAGTCCCTGGACTTCACAGGGGGTTCTTGATGTCTAGTGGGGTGGGAGCAATATCCACTCACTCTTGCTTCATGCCGTCTGCTAAACAAAATAGCCACTGAGACCTCTAGTGGTAATACTGCAATACTAGTGCTAGCAGATCAGGGATATATGGGCAGTTTTCCTTGCTCATTATTCCCAATTCTAAATCATGGTTTATTAAAAATTTCATATAGTGTACCACCCTGCCTGAATGCATTACAGGACAGTTTACAATAAAAGATGCCATTATTAAAATAATAAAGCAAAAACATTCATATGACATGCAACAAGAGAAAGACATAATCATATTAAGTCAATGAAACTGAAATGAATGGCTGCCATTCACTGCCACAGTTCCAAATGCTTTCTGAAACAAACATGTCTTCAGGGCAACATGAAACTTGGGATATAAAAGTTCAAGTTGAACATTGGAAGGAAGGGCATTCCATAATGATGAGGAAGTACAGTAGGATGCACAACTTCTGGTGGATTCTAACATAGCAACCCTTGGGGAAGGAATTTTTAAGCAAAAAACATATAACAAAGAATCTATGGAGGTGCATAGGGTACAGAAAGATCAGTAAGGTATGAAGACATGCTATGATGGAGAATTTTAAATGTAAGGACTAGAATCTTAAATTGCACTTGATAAAGAATGGGAAGCCAATGATATTGAATGAAAAGGAGAGTTGCATGCTCAGAGTGTTTGGAACAAGCAGGGCCTGAATGACTGTGTTTTGCACTGTTTGAAGACTCACGTAAAGAAAACAAAGGCAGTCCTAAATAAACAGAATTGCAATATAGATAAGATGTTAAAAGCATGTAAAGAAATGTTTGTTGAAAAGAAATATGAGAAAAGGTTGAGCAATATGAACTAAAGCAAAAAAATAATTAAAATGAAGTTTTGTGATCTATTCTTTAAAATTAAGTTCTTGGTCAATTAGTCAGTGGTTCTTAAACCTGTTCTGGGAGACCCCCAGCTAATCGGGTTTTCAAGATATCCCAACTAGCTGGGGGTATCTCGAGGAACGCAGAGAGAGAGGGCATCACGAGGAACGTAGAGAGAGGGGAGACATGATAGAGACGTTCAAATATCTTACAGGCCGTGCTGAGGTGGAGGAAGATATCTTTTTCCTTACAGGTCCCACGGCAGGTCCGCTCAAACTCAAGGGTGGGAGACTTCATGGCGATATCAGGAAGTACTTCTTCACCGAAAGGGTGGTTGATCGTTGGAATGGTCTTCCACATCAGGTAGTCGAAGCCAGCAACATGCTCGACTTCAAGAGACGATGGGATAAACATGTGGGTTCACTCCAGAGAAATGCTTAGGGGAGAGTTCTTTTAGGGGGAGGGTTCTTTGAGTGGGCAGACTTGTTGGGCCATCGGCCCTTTTCTGCCATCATACTCTATGTATCTATGTATCTAATGAATATGTATGAGCGAGATTTGCCTTTAAAATAGGTAGTAGGCATGCAAATAGGGATATCTTGAAAATCCAACTGGCTGGGGTCCCCCAGGACAGGTTTAAAAACCACTGATCTAAACTAAAACTTAGCTTTGTATACCGGGTCTTCAACAAAAATGGAGCTCGACTCGGTTAACACAAACTAAAAAAATACGAGGGTCATTTCATAAATAATGCACACTATTTTTTTTTTTTTTTAATTTACATGTTTTATTTTTTTTCTCCAGTATTTTTTTACAGTCCTTCAATATAGTCTCCCTTCTTTGCAATGACCAAGTCCCAACGTCCGGAAAGCTTCATTATTCCATCCAAGACACCGTTTTTGTTCAATTGCCAAATGGATCGGGTAATGGCGGAAAAAAGCTCTTCCAGAGATGCAAACGATGTCCACACATAGGTTGTTTCAACTTTGGAAAAAGGTGAAGTCTGGTGGACTCATGTCTGGACTGTAGGAAGCATGAGGTAACACCTCCCAGCCGTATTCGTGTAGTTTTTCAATGATGACATTCCCTATGTGTGGGCGAAAAAAAGAAGATAACAGTCAAAAAATATTAATGTGACTGATTTCCAAAGTGTTTAGCAAATAAAATAGTTTTTAAAGATTTGTGAAAAAGTTGAAAAGGACCAGGACCCCTTAAGATAAGAGGAAGTTCATTTCATAGTTGAGATAATTTGAAGACCAAGGATTGACTGAAATTCTTGATTTCTTTGACTCCTTTCACTGAAGGAAGGGAGAGTTTGAAATGTTGGGTGCCTCTTGCATAGGAGAATCTATAAGCATTCCATAATAAAGGGACAAGAGGGATGAAGATACCATATAGAATTTTAAAAGTAATACATGCACATTTAAAGTGAATCCTGAGATGGACTGGAAGCCAGTGAAGGTTTAGAAGCAAAGGAGACACATGGTCAAACTTACTTTTTCCAAAGATTAATTTCGCAGTGGTATTTTGTATCAGTTGAAGTCTTTGAAGGCAGGTCTTTGTTATGCCAAGACAGATAGCATTACAGTTATCTAACCGGGATAATATGATAGATTGGACCAGGACAGAAAAGTGTTGTTGATGAAAAAGAGCTCTGACCTTCCTCAGCATTCGAAGGCTAAAAAAGCACTTCTTGACAGGAGAGTTTATTTGATCCTTAAAAGTAGAAGAGTCTATGAGAACTCAATCTGCAGGGAGACCCCGGAATCCAAAGTTACAGTTGGAGAAAGACAGTCCAATTTTGGGCCTAGCCATAAAAGTTAAGTTTTTGCAGCATTTAACTTCATCTGGACAGACATAGCCCAAGCTTGGAGTTTGGAGATACAGTAATTTATTTTAAAGGCTAGACTGGTGAGATCTGAATCAATCTCAATCAATATAAAGATATTGTCTGCATAGGTGAACAGTGTTTCCCAAACTGACAGCTTGTAAAGGTTCAGTGTAGTCATATATAGATTGAACAGGATTGGGGTAAGCGGAGAACCCTGGGGGACCCCACAAGGGGGCCACCAAAAATTTGAGATGTCACCTTTAATGTTGACTGAATACCTAAATGAAGGGACTACTTTGGCTATCTGACTTTTAATCCTAGATGCCAAAGAAGGAACAAAAGGTTTTTCAGTGATCCATGTAGCTAATTTTTTCTGAGTTGAAAATGAGGTGGTTCTCATTTAACCAAGAAGAAATTAGACTCTCAGTTATCCATCACCCATGGGAATTGGTAGTTTATCCTAGGACAAGAAGGCAGCATATTCTCACATGTAGGTGATGTCATCCACGGAGCCCTGGCATGGACAGTCAAAAAGTGCAACCGCACTTTAAGAATTCAAAGCTATAACACTGCCCGAACCGCGCATGTGCCCAACGTCAGCTCGCGAGGTCATCAGTTTTTCATTTTCCACAGAGTGAAGAAGATGTATCTCTTGTTTCTCCATCGAATTGCCTTCCCATTTAAATTTTTTAATGAATTTTTTCAAGTATTTTAAATTTCTTCTTTCTTTTCTTTTGAAAATCATTAAAAAAAAGTATAGTAGAAAGAAATTTTGGACTTTCTTAAAAAAACCCAAAAACAAACCCTTCTTTTGAAGTTCAATGGCCCTCACGCAAAACTCCATCCTTACTTCATACCGTGATCATCGATGGATGTTTGACCTTGTTTCTACTCTTAACACAGCTCGTCCTCTCTGGTTATATCTGACTGTGAAGCTATAGATTAGAAGAAGATAAATACTATTGATTAATGTCAAAAATTTTCTTCTTTTGCTTCTCTATTTCAAAATATAGATCTGGAATCGAACTTTCAATGACTGGCACTTGCCGGTACCGGTATACATCAATGCTTCAAACTACATGCATCGGTGGCATATTAGCATCGAGTCTAGTTGATGCTTGCTTTTCTGTAATTGATGTTTCTACCATGTCGATGCAGATTGTCACAAACCCAGCCTTAGAGCTAAGCTTGTTCCCGATAGAACTCAGGTCTAAAACTGAAAAGGGCTGATTAATGTAGCAGCTCTAACACAGACAGGCAGTCAGGCTCTGAGTTCAGAATGAATGCCCAAGAGCAGGAACTCTGGGGGGGAGGAGGAACACCGGGAGAACAGCCTTGAGAAACCTGAAGTAACCTTGAGGAAGGAACAGCCTAAGAGGCGGGCTCCTAACTCTAGGAGTGCACAGCTGCTGAGGCTAATTAAGTCACAAGAAAAAGCTCAGCAAAAGCAGCAGTTTGCCCTTCCCCCACATGTTAGGGCGTGGCCAACTCAGAGCTATAGAAGCAGAGCTTAGGAAGTATAAGACAGTCAGTCCTGAACCAGCAGAGGAAGGAGTCACTGAGGCCAGTGCTCCTGAGCACAAGCAGGGTAATGAGGTGGAGATGTTGGATGTGGAAACTCTCCCTGAGGTGAACCAGCCAGCTAGCTAGCACTTCAGCAGTAGAGGACATGGACACTTCTATGGATCCCTCAGAAGTTTACATGGATGAAAGCTAAGTTTGGTTTCCTTACTGTTGTTTTTGAATCCTTTTTGTGTCTGTAAGGATGGGACTAGTGCTGGCCGTGTGAGCATTGCTTGGCTCACTGCTGGAAACAGCGCCTTATTTTTGGGACTTTGAATGAAGCTTTGTTTTTGCATTTTCTTTTGCCTTTTCCTGCTTGTATGAGACTCTGCCGCTGAATGTGATAGAGGGGTAGTAGTGGGGTGAATCCACAGAAGATCTTTTCATGGTTGGGATCGTGGGGCCAGTTTGGCAAAACATTATATTGTGGATTCAGCTACTCCCCTCCCCCACCAACTTGCTAAGTTGGCTGGGAAGGCCTGTTCAAAGCCAGGCGTATTCAGTGTGTGTTACTAGGGCTTATGAACTGTATTGAGCTCTGGGATAAGACTGTGCAAGTTTTTTTTTAGCCCTTATTTTTCCCTTTGAATGTGTTGGGACTATAAGATAGAGCTGTATCAGGTCTGATGAACACTTACCTGGAAGAAAGGGGTGGGCTGTATTTTGGCAAGGCCCTATTTTCTGTTCATGTTTTGTTTGAGTTTGAAGTTTGAACTGTGGCAGCTTTGCTATTTGAAGCTGTACTTAGAATTAAAATTGGAATCATTTTGGTGACAACACTTTATTTTCCTGACGTTATTTTGTCACATTGATTATAAAACCCAGCAGGACTTTCAACCTTTTTTGAAGGCACGCCGAGAACTGTGTTTGTTGAACCCTGTCCGGTAGCCAACCTCAAAGCCTGGTACCGTCAGTTTCACAAGATACATTACAGTGGACAGTGCCCTGCCAATTAAGCATCGAGTCCATTTGATGGATGTTTTCTGGGAGATACAGGTTATCATTTATGAAGTGCATCGCCTTTTCAGGCACTTACGCTTCAACGCCTGTGACACCTTCGATACCATTTGATGTTGCATAATCTTGGTGCCTCCTCTTCATCGATGAATATGTTATTGTTTTGAAGTGCAATGCCCCTCTTCATACATCGACCTGCATCGGTACCGATCCAGGCTAAGTGTAGCATATTCAATGACGGTACTTAATCCAGGTTTTTCTTAGATTGAAGCATCGATGATCATCGAACCTTTAAACAGTTTTTCTTCAGTAATGCGGCATCTACATCGATGGTACCTGTCCGGGATACATCATCGAGGAATAACTCCACATCGACACTGGTCTCCTTCTGTGCAGGTTGTATCTCCTATTGGGCGTGCAACCTGTTTGAGGTTTTCTACCCTTCAACACCCTGCTCAGTCTCAGGTATTGGTGCAGGATATTGGTTCCATTTTGGTTGAAGCTTCACGTTTTTTTCATCGACTATGATCTACTTACTCTTGACAGAGCATCAGTTGCTGTTTGAGGGAGTGTTTCATTTGAGCGGTACCAGTTCCATTTCAGCCTCTGTTCTTCAAATCATTGTCGATGTTCATTTTTAGAACGTTGGTCTGTATCCAGATGACACCAACACTGAGAGCATCATCGTATGTCTACATACCAAAAAAAAATTCTGATTTGAAAATCATCATCGAGTCAATTCATCAAAGCGTTGACATTCTTCATCTGAGCATTGACGTTCATCATCTAAACACTGATGTTCTTCTTTACACTGAGGCTCTACATAGAGGTTTCAAAAATTTGAATTCATGTTTAGCCATGGCACAGCATTCCAGCTCAAGTTTATTGATTTCCAGCAGTCTTTGAACTTTATTTTCTTATGGACTCCGCTGCACAAACTCTCATAAGAAGGAAAATTGATGTTTTTTCACAGATGGCATCTTTGCTTATCTTGGAATGTCAGTATGAGTCCAAAAGAACTGTGATTCTGTATCAACATCGATGATTTTCATCAGGGTTACTGTGACAGGAATCTACCATGGGTGTAGAGCCTGTAAGGTTGTCTTTTTCCTGTTCTCTGAACTTGATCATGCAAAGACTAGTGGAGGAATCTAACATGGGTGTAGAGCAGGGGTGCCCACACTTTTTTGGCTTGTGAGCTACTTTTAAAATAACCAAGTCAAAATGATCTACCAACAATAAAATTTTAAAAAACACAAAGCACACTGTACGCAGAGAAAATGTTAATTATCATTTGTATTCGGGAAGGTTTTCAGAGGTCAAGGTAGATGACTTTAAAATATGTAATGTCACCTCAGTAACAACTATACACAAATAGATAAATATACTCCATCCCCTTTTACTAAACCGTGATAGCGGTTTTTAGTGCAGGGAGCTGTGCTGAATGCCCCTTGCAGCTCCCGACGCTCATAGGCTCCCTGCGCTATCATGGTTTAGTAAAAGTGGGTCATAGTGCAAAATATAGACAGCAGATATAAATTCTCAAAACGGACACATTTTGATCACTAAATTGAAAATAAAATCATTTCTCCTACCTTTTTGTCTGGTAATTTCATGAGTCTCTGGTTGCACTTCCTTCTTCTGTAAAGCCAATATTTCTTTCTTTCTGCCTTTCTTTCTCTCTCCCCCTGCCTGCCTGTCTTTCTTTCTCTCTCCCCCCTGCTCCCATGTGTCAGGTCGGTGGGTGGGGGGGGGCCAATTGGGGATTCGGGGGGGGCGATCGTGGGAGAGGGGTGCGCTGAGGGCAGGAGGGCCTGGGATCCCTCCTGCCTGTAACTTATTGGGGGGTAGGGGGTCACCTGGGTAGGAAGGGTTGAGCTCCCTTCTGCCCAGATCAGATGGGTGGGGTGGTCAACTGGGCAGGAGAGGTTGGGCTCCCTCCTGCCCGGATCGTTGTCAGGCGGGGGGCGATCACTATCACGCCAGGAGAGATAGCTTATCTCTCCTGCCACAATAGCGATTGCCCCCCCTTCCGAACCGCGGCACTTCAGGGTGAGGATTGCCAGCAGGGGAGATGCCCTGTCACAATGCTCACCCCGAAGTGCTGCGGTTTGGGGGATGGGTGGTCACCAGTGTGGCAGGAGAGATGGCTCATCTCTCCTGCCGCGTTAGCGATCCCAAGTGCCGCGTTTGGCAGCAATTGGTGGTATTGCTATCGCCTGCCGTGATAGTTGCTGGGGGTGGATTCTGTAACCTGTGTTGTTTTTGACAGACACCGGTTACAGAATCCAGCTTTTAGGCGAAGGACTGGTTCCTCCTTCTCCTAAAAGGCCTGGCTTTGGGCGTTTGGGACTTAGGCTTTTTTTTGGTTCATTATATGTGGTAAGTGTAGATGTAGTAATGGTCTGGGTGTTTAAACAGCTAGGCCATTATAAAAAAAAAAAAACCCTTTTGGAAGTTTTTTTTTGATAATGGACATTTTCTCTGCTTCTACTTGCAACATTTAGGGCCTTAGGCCAAAAGGGGACTTAGATGTTTTTGTTTTTTATTATTATGCCCCTCTTAGTTTCCCTACCATATTTAAAAAAAGGAAAAAAGACAAGCAGTGTTTATTTTTGTGCTTATGTACTGTCAATGGACATTCTGTTTCCCTAAATTAACCATTGAAACAGAATGGTTCTCTGCTTTATCTTCTAAGCAGGATGAACCAGATTTTTTTTAACTGAAACACACCTTCCACTGTACCATCAATGTTTATACAGTACTTTCCAAGAGGCTCATATAATTACTTTGAAGTATCTTTCCCTACATGTGTTTCTCCTATTGTTTAATGAGCATTATCCACAACATCGTTTACTCCATCTCCTTTTTTATTCTAAAGCAGTGGTCTCAAACTCGCGGCCCGCCAGGTACTATTTTGAAGCTCTCGGTATTAAAAAGAATGATTCTTTATGGGAAACCTGTGCCTTAAGTGTCTGGTGGTCATGTCCGGCGGTCGCATTCTGGAACGTTGCCCACTCACTGCTGTAACCTCACTTTCCTGTGTCTGTACACGATTGTCCTCTCCACTCCACCTCAAAATCACATACAGACGCAGGAAAGCGCTTGCGTGAGGTTACATCAATGAGGCGGGCAATGTTCCAGAACGTAAGGTAACCATTGGAGGCAGTGCAGCTTGTGCGTGTGTCCGGTGCTGAAGGAGGTGAGAGCTGAAGGCAGTTGCAGACGTGACCACCGGACACTTAAGGCACAAGTTTTCCATAAAGAATTATTCTTTATAATACCGAGAGCCTCAAAATTGTTGGTCCAAAATAGTTGATCCAAAATCTTGTCTGTTGCAGTTGATACTTTGATAGTTTTTCACTTTCTGCATTTTGCACTTCTTTCAGCTGTGTATAGCTGAAATTATCAGATAATTCACATTTTGGATTTGTAGGTACTTACCCTCATGCAAAGTTGTAATTTCTGTAATAAGTCATTAATTATTTTTTCTTAGGCCTTCCAAGTACCTACAAATCCAAAATGTGGCCCTGCAAAGGGTTTGAGTTTGAGACCACTGTTCTAAAGGAACCTGGAGGTTTTAGAGTGGCTGTAGAGGAGGAGGAGGCCACTACATTCTATATAGGATGTTTTTCTTTTTACTCCTGTTTATCTTAAACAGAGTCTCTAGTCCAAAGGTTTCAGTACACGATCTAAAGTTAGAGGGTTGTATGTTTAGTGCGCACTACCCAAATTCTAATAGATAAGATTATAATTCTAGACCTATTCCTGCTCTGCATTCTATACAGATCACATTCATAATTTTCAGTTTCATTTTCAATCTATGATCCGGTGCAATTTAGAGTATGCAAATTTTAATAGCATCACATAGTACCATTGGATATTATTCCAGAACTGAAATCAAGCTGTACCTTTGTCACAGGTCCTTTGATTTTATATTGAGCTTTATTGAGTGCGTTACTGTTGTACTTGTTACACTCTTTTGCAGTGTGCTGGTTTTTGTCTAACATGTTACTTGTCATGACCTCTAGACTATTTCTAAGTCACCTCCTTTTTATCTCTCTTACTGATAATATATTCGTTCCTGCTAATGTAATACAGTCACATCTTTGTAAAACTCATTCCTGTTTTGCAGTTTTGTTTTCTGTTTCTCATGAAAAGTCTCAGAACACCTCTATGGTGGTATAAAAAATCTGTAATCTTGATTCACCGTTGGAATCATTTTAAGTGATCTGGAAGTCTTTACTTAAAGAAAAAAAAGTTAAAACTTCTGCTACAACCATTTTTTAATGGTCTCGCAGAGCTATTTTACTTCTTGCTTCTACTAAGAGAAGAAGAGTTAAGGGCTACTGCGGAGGAGCAGAGTGGTTGGTATGTTTGACTTTTTCTGCAATTATTATGCCCTCCTGGCCCGGCAATCCCCACCCCGGCCAACTATGATCTGGGCAGGAGGGAGCCCAAGCCCTCCTGCCCTTGATGCAACCCCCTCCCCGTATCTGTAAACATAGTTGGATGATGGACGGGTCCCAACGAATGGCAGGCCTTAGGGCCTGATTGGCCCAGACAGCTCAAACACTGCCCACAGGTAGGGCCTGTGGTGCTTGGGCCAACCGGAATTGGCCCAGTAACCTTAGGTCCCTCCTGTGGGTGGGGCCTTAGGCATATAGGCCGGGTTGGGTGTGCTTATGGTGCCTTGTTTTAAGCCTTAAGGAATAGGTTTAAAACAGGCACCATAGCCAACATTCAGGGGCAAATTCTATAAACGGCATCCCAATTGAAGGAGGTGGTAAGTGTCCTACCGCTGTCTAACCAGCCAATTAGAACACATCCCTCCTGCCGTGATCTTAGGGGTGGTTCTGGTAGGGACTGGGCATCCCTCCTGCTGGGGGATGTATATGGATGGTAGCAGCAGGAAAAATTTGATACTCCTGCCGCAGATATTCGGGGGGGACGGACTTCAGGGGTTCTGGCATCCCTCCTGCCGGTCAACTTAGCGGAGGGTACGGGTTTCCTGCTGCAGCCGCTGAGCTGATCGTGGCAGGGAGCTTCCCTTGCTGCGATCATCTCAACGGCAAGATGATTCTCTAACCGACGCCTGCGACATGGATGCTGGTTAGAGAATCGGGGTGCTTAGGCAGGGTTGGACAGACACAATTCTATATAGGACACTCATGTGCGATTCTCAAAAGCCACTTAGGCGACTTCTGAGACTGGGCGTCCTACACAGAATCCGGGCCTTAGAGTGTGCACCCTGTTACAGAACTAGCCTTACAATGGAAAACTTTTTCCCTTGGGAGAAGAAGGAGCCAGTATCTGCTGTATACACTTTTAAAATAGTTTTTTTTGCCTGTTTTCTGTCCCTCATTTTAGCAATCTGGATTCATTAACTACCATTGAAACAGAATACATTAAGAATCTTCAGAAACAAGTCTATCTGCTTGAACTTGAGACATCTTTTCTATATCCTTTAGTGAAAAGTAATGTGATGGATATACAGTATTAGTTACTTGAATATGCTGGAAAAATGGTTAATAAATATAAACAGAAAACTATGTTGACACTATTTTATTGGACTAACTTAATACATTTATTGACAGCAGCACTCTTTCCTCGGGTCTAAACAGAATTAGCAGCTTGTGACAGTTTATTTGGATCTGAGGGAAGAGAGTTCTGTCTCTGGTAGTATTCAAATCTAGGCTAAAAGCCTACTTTTTTGAGATTGCTTTTAACTTATAACTCCCATTTGCTTGTAAAACTTCCTTGCCTGTTTTCATCATTCCCTTTCTGAGAAACTCCCTAACCCCTGTGCAGGATCTTTCCATCTCTCCCTCCCTCTGCCGCAAAGCTGATGATGTCATCAGCAGCACAGGGTAGATTCCGGCAGGAGAAGGCCACGAAGACACATGTTTAGAGTGCTGCCGACATTGCTGTTTGGAGGGAGGTATGTCGGTCTCGCAGTGGGAGAGTCGGTGGGGTTCTGCCTCGCGGGGGGATGGGAGGAATGGAGGGATAAAAAGATGCTGCTCAAGGGTTCTGCTGCACAGGGGATGGGACGGAGTGAGGGATAGAAAGATGCTGCAGAGGGAAGGCACAAGGGGATGGATGAGAGGGGAGGAAAGATGCTACAAATGTGGAGGAGAGAAAGGAAAGAGGAAGAATTGGGTGTAGGAGAGGAAGGGAGAGATGATCATTGTACATGAAAAAAAAATAAGACAGTCCCAAAAAGAAGCCCTAGTACATTTTTTGGACCCCAAATTAATATGACACTGTCTTATTTTTAGGGAAACACATAAAATAGAGGTCTTGTAAAATACTGTGTAGTAGAAAGAGTAGATGTGAATCGCTTGTTTACTGTTTCCAAAAATACTAGGACTAGGGGGCATGTGATCATTCTAAGTAGTAGATCAAGGTGGAGAAAATATTTCTTCACACAGCATGTAATTAAACTCTAGAATTCGTTGCCAGAGAATGGTGAAATTAGTTAGCTTAGGGTTTTTTAAAATGTTTGGAGTGACCGCTCATTCCCTCTGGAATTCTATTCCTAATTACCTATGCGAAGAAACATCTCTGAACCATTTCAGGACAAAGCTAAAAAAATTCTTATTCTTAGATGCATATGAATCCTACTGCCCTTTTAAGGGCTAAATCCATCAATTTCTTTAACAGTTCAACCCCTCCTATTGTTTTCTTTTCCTTATTTGTTCTCTCTTCTCTTGAAAATTGTAGTTCTTACCTTTTTTCCTCCTGTTTCTTAGTTTGTCTGTAGAGTAAGTCTTCTTAGTACTAATCCCCCCCACTGGAGATATGTAAACTCATGTTTTTAATCTCTGTTTCTAATTGTTGTATTTACTTTTATTATAATTGTAAACCGCTTAGAAATTTGATTAAGTGGTATAAGAAATTTGAAATAAAGTTGGATACTTTGCTTAGGTCATTATGGAGATGGCTTGGGGAAATCCATTTCTTATTCGTAGGATAAGCACCTTAAAATCTGTTTTACTATTTAGGATCTAGCTAGGTCCTTAGGACCAAGGACCTAGCTTGGCCACTGATGGAAACAGGATACTGGACTTGATGAACCTTCGGTCTTTCCTTGCATGGCAATTGTTATGTTCTCATATGTCTGGTTTGTTAATAAAGGGCTCTTGACAACTCCTGCTTGATGGCCCTTGGTGCTTTTCTTTATTTGTCCAAATATAACAAATATTTGTCGACAGAGGCATCAGAATGGGGGATGCCACAGGGGCCATGCCCTCTCCAAAAATTGGTAGTCGCCAGCTGGTGCCCGTCCTCCCATCCATTTCCCAAGATTGTATTTTAAATCTTTGGGGCAGCCGCTGCACAACATCAATGAGCAGGCCTGCCCTGGAACCCTTCATTCTACTTCCGGAGCCAGGCATGCTCAATGACGCTGCGCAGCAGTTGCCCCGAAGATTTAAACTACAATGCTGGATGGAGGTAGAGGAGGGAGTTGGGAGCTGGTGATGGTCTGTGCCGCAGGATTCCAATGGGGCTAGGGCGGTGCTCCTGGACCCTCCCCTAGACCAAACAGTGTTCCACAGCCTATGTTTGTCGATGTCTGAATTAGAGTGTTTCCATCAGGCCCATGTATGCAGTGCATTCTTTTAATACAAAATTTAAGTCAAGTCTCCTTGAATTTATGAACTTGCTAAAAAACTTTGGAAAATCTAAGGAAATACAGAATAAATAAGATGTTGTTATGGAATAATTCTGAAGCTGTTTGAAATGTTGAATAGAAGGGAATAAACTCTTAAAGATTTGATCTGACAATGTATAAGATACAATATTTCTATCATGTTTTTTTTTATGTTAAAAAATTAAAGTACTGTACTAATTGCAGATTTTCAAAACTGAGTATATGTTTTCTTAACCTTTATGCATGAACAAGGGAGCAGGCAAAGAAAGCTACAAGTATCCCACCAAAAATTACATCACAGGCTGAAAAAGTTTTAGCAAAGATGAAGGTACTTAACCATTTTCATACAAATTTACTATCTATTTTCAGATTAAATTAATTAATTAATTTGTTTCCTATCTCGTTTTCCCCAAAGAGCTCAGAACAGGTTACAGGTTAAACATACATAATATAGGAAGGGGGGGCTTTATATTTTATTATTCATATTGGGAAAATAATAGAGGGAATGATGGGAGGGGAGGGTGGTAATTTTATGTATTATAAGATAAAATAGAAAGATTGTCAAGTGATGTGTTTAACTATTGTTTTAATGTTTGTACACTTGATGTAAGATTGAAAATGAATAAAGAATTAAAAAAAAATACATAATATACAGTTAACAGGTTATGATTTGCACTGGATTTATCCTTATTTGACATATACTAAGGGGCAAATTCTATGAACGGCATCCCGATTGTAGGCAGCAATAGGCATCCTACCGCTGTCTAACCAGTCAATTGGGATGTACATTTTCTAAATAAAAATAACCCAAGGCAGGCCACCTACACTATAGGCATATGTCGCGGGTGCAGGGAGGCGCCTAGGGACACTTAAGCTTGCCCAAGAATGAGCATGGGTGTGCTTTTGCCCAGAAGTGGTCTTAGGAGAGGTTAAGCGGCCTTAGGCATCTCCCTAGGGTTGCGATAGGTGCCTGAAATGTAGGCCAGCTAAATGCTAGCCTACATTTCAAATAGACACGGTCGCTAAACTGATCGTAGCAAGGAAATCTACTTGCTGCGATCAGCTGAACAGCTGTGGCAAGGAACCCCTGAACCACACTGCAACTCAGTTGGCAGGAGGGATGCCCACTCCCTCCTGCCGCCACCCCCAAAACAACCCCCGGCAGGAGAGTTGCCTAATCTCTCCTACCGTCACTCCTGAAACAATCCCCTGCAGAAGATATGCCCACTCCCTCTTGCCAGCACCCTCCGCCAACATCCTCGGTAGGAAGGATGTCTACTCCCTCCTGCTGGCACCCCTCCCAAACACATGACTCCTGAACCCCCCCACCCTCCAAAGCCCACCTGGATCCCCATACCTTTATTGGCAAGGTTGGCTGGAGGGATTCTTACTCTCTCTGGCTGACAGGCCCGCCTCTTCAGAATGGTGGGCCTTCCCCTTCCCGGTGCGTTCTGGGATGCACTGGGGAGGAGCCTAATGCCCTGATTGGCTTAGATGCCTAAGCCCCTCCCATAGAATGGCCCATGAGCTTCAGGCATTTGGCCAATAGGAGTCTTAGGCCACTCCCAGTGCATCCTGACGCAGGCAAAATTGCTTAAACACGGTCCGTGTCACGTCCTTTGTATGCTTTCTATATATTGGTTGCTATTAAAGTGTGACTTATTTGAAGAGCAGCTCACTCTGCTTCCTTTGTTTGGATTCCTTGGATTTGTGCAGGTGGACTGTTTCTGTTTCATGGTTAATTAAGCATCTCTATCATATCACCCTTCTCCAGCCTTTCTTCCTAATTATATATATTAAGATCTTTAAGTTTTTCCCCATATACTTTATGACAAAGACTGCTGACCATTTTAGTAGCCGCCTTCTGGACTGACTCCATCCATATCTTTTTGAAGGTGCGGTCTCCAGAATTGTACACAATATTCTAATTGAGGTCTCACCAGAATCTTATACAGGGACATCATCACCTCCTTTTTCCTTCTGGCCATTTTTTTTCCATATGCACCAAGCATTCTTCTAGCTTTTGCTAGTCTTTTCTTCCTGTTTGACTGCCTTAAAATCATTGCATATGATCACATCCAAATACCATTCTTCTTTCGTGCATAAAAGCTCATTACCCCCCTAAATTGAAGCATTCTCTAGGGTTTCTACAGCCCTAATGCATGATCCTGCATTTTTTAGCATGAAATCATAGCTGCCAAATTCCAGGCCATTCCTCAAACTTTCCTATGTCCTTCCTCATGTTATCCACACCATCAGGGGTTCTGCCTATTGCAGATTTTGATATCCTCAGCAAAGAGATAAATCTTACCAGAGAGCCCTTCAGCAATATTGCTTGCAAAAATATAAAAACAACTGGCCCAAGAACTGAACCTTGTGGAGCACAACTGATAATATAATTTCTCCAAGGACAATATTATATTCTCACATGTGGGTGATGTCATCTTTGCCAAGTGTACTGTAACTTTAAGTCTTTGAGGCAGTGCTTCCACTGCATACATGACGGTGCCTTCTCACTCAACATTGACATGTGGGACTCTCAGTCTCTCAGAGCCAAGAACCTGTATCTTCAGTCTCTCTGTCTCAGCCTATCAAACTTCTGATAAGTTGTGCCTTACCAATATTTTTTCTTGTTTATTTTCTTCATAATTCTTCTTTTTTATTGTTTCCTTACTTTTTCTCAAGTTTGGTCAAATTCTAACAACTTTGACCTTTTGGTATTTCAGACCATTTTGAGCCTTTTTCATGTCCGGGAGCATCCCTGGGCCATCGAGCCCTTTGACTTTGCATCAGCTGTTTTTCTGTCCATGTCAAAGAGGGTGTAGTGTAGCTTTAAAAATGTGCTCGATGCAGTAGGATCATTTCAGGCTCTGATCCCTATAATTGATGTGTTCAGTGTCTGGGTCCTGAGCACTGAACATTCGGTGTGACCTCTGCTCGTGTATTCAAAAGATCATCTTTTAAAGCCCACAGAATACAGTGTGATAAACCTTTTGGATCTTTTGGAGATTCTGGTAATGACGCAGAGTCTACATTGGCACTGGCATTGATATCAACACTGACACCATTGCAAGAATGCCAGGCATTGGGCACATTTCAATGACAGGACTCCACATCTTACCACTGTTAATTATTTCTATAGTACTACCAGATGCACGCAGCGCTGCACAGAGTCACAAAGAACAAGAAAACAGTCCCTGCTCAAAAGAGCTTGCAATATAAACAGGCAAGACAGACAAACAGGATGTCATGGATATAGTCAAGGGGAATAGCCAATCAGCAAGCTGGGTTGGAGGGCAGAAGAGCAGGGTCAAGGATTGAAAGCTATATCAAAAAGGTGGGTTTTCAGTCTACTTTTAAACAAGGGAAGGGAAGGGGCTTGACAGACAAACTTGGGTAATTTATTCCAGGGATCTTCTTGGATAGGCTTGGTTGGATAGGCTGGGGCTCTTCTCTCTGGAGAAGAGGAGGCTCAGGGGAGATATGATAGAGACCTTCAAGATCATGAGGGGCATAGAGAGGGTGGATAGGGACAGATTCTTCAGACTGAAAGGGACAGCGAATACGAGGGGGCATTCGGAGAAACTGAAGGGAGATAGGTTCAAAACAAATGCAAGGAAGTTTTTTTTCACTCAAAGGGTCGTGGACACTTGGAATGCGCTACCGGAGGAAGTGATCAGGCAGAGTACGGTACAGGGATTCAAACAGGGATTGGACGGATTCCTGAGGGATAAAGGGATCGTGGGATACTGAGGGAGGAGCTGGGATGTAACACAAGTATAGAAACCAAACCAGGTCGTGCATGTGCAAGACCGGAAGGTTAGGACTTCGATAGGAAGACAGGACTTAAATGAGAAACCATGGTGGCAAGGGAGCCTCTTCTGGTGATACAGACAGGTCGTGACCAGTTTGGGCCGCCGCGGGAGCGGACTGCCGGGCAGGATGGACCTATGGTCTGACCCTGCGGAGGCACTGCTTATGTTCTTATCTGTGCCAATGAGAGGCGTTTCATGTAAGAAAACTGAGAAGCCAAACCTTCTACCCCTTCTAAGCATGACAGGGCATTTTCCCAGGTGATAGCATCCTCAATGCATAGTAAGCATCAACGCTTTAAAGAGCATTCTCCATCTTTACAAATAATGTCTCCTCTCAGGCGTGCATTGATATTGAGGTCTCCCCCACTAGGACAATCAGTACCACAGACTACTTCCATGCCAATGTCTCTGTCTCTTCAGGTACTAGCACAGACTCTCCAGGAGAACTTTTGGGGCCACTGCAGTCACAGTCTTCACAGGCTTTAAAAGCTATTATACCTGTCTTAGCCCAGCCTGAAGATACATCAGAGTGTCAAATCAAGGAGATAGGCACCCCCCCCTCACTCAGTGTCAAACAGAGAATGCGTGGATCTGTCTGACGCATGCCTCAGCAGAGGAGTTATCTCCTGAATCAGAGGATCAACCCCTGCCTAAACACTTTTCCATGCAGAGTTGACACTTTTCTTGATGCACTCTTCCAGAATCATCTAGAAGAGGTTATTTTGAGGAGTCTGATTCTGATTTCTCAAATCACTGACCAGGATATACCAGATTTTGCTGCTGAAGAGTCCTATGGTATACTTTCTGATCCTTCTCCACCTCAAAGATGTGTCTGCCAGAAAGTATATGGGTTTCTTCTACTTTATATTTCAAGTTCCAGCTTCCTACTACTTGAGGGGAAAAAATAATTTTCATCCATTTTCTCTAATGCCAGCTTCTAAGCGCAGTAAACAGGAGGCCTGTATTTCAAACAGAATAAAAGATTAGGTTTCTTACCTGTGCTAATCTTCCTTCTTGTAAATCTCCTCTGGACGCTGAACTCGTGGTTCTTGTATGTCTGATAGCTTCTGCTGCAGGGCTACTAAAACTTAATCCCTCCCCTTTGGGCTACCTGGAGTACGCCCTTGCCAGTCAGGTTTTCAGGATATCCACAATGAAAATTCATGAAAGAAATTTGCATATAATGGAGGCAGTGTATGCAAATCAGGTTTATGCATATTCATTGTGGATATCCTGAAAACCTGACTGGCAAGAGGGTACTCCAGGACTGAGTTGAGAAACACTGATTTATTACATATTTCAAATGAAATATATAGTCCACATCAATGGGAGGAGGCAACAAGAAATTATTTTAACTATTATTTACTAAGAAATATGGACCATATCATCCTTTCACAACAAAACTTCCTTCTAAATTTAATATGTCCTCTAAATTTCCTACCCCCGCATCAGAAGCTTTTTTTTTTTTTTTCAATCAATAATCTCTCAAGTTGAGAGGGATCAAAGTAACCCCCTCTTTTACTAAGGCGTGCTAATCGAATTAGCGCACGCTAACGCGTCCATAGACTAGCATGCAAGTCTCAAACTCCACCTCTCACTAAAGCCAACTACCCCAAACAAATAACCTTACCCATTTCTCACTCTTTTTGAAAATGACCAATTTTTATTTTATTTTTTTTTGTAAGTTCTTGTTGTAATACATCTTGGATAATTCTTTTGTAATCCGCCTTGAACTGCAAGGTAATGGCGGAATAGAAATCCCTAATGTAATGTAATGTTATGTTATCGATTAATGCACGCTAATCAGTTAGTGCACCTTAGTAAAAGAGGGCCTAAATACATCTATTGGATTGTAAAATTATTATACTTTTGCAAGGAAATTGGAAATAAAAAATAAACTCCCAAGGACAGAACTCTAGCCTTCAATTTCAAAAATTCCTTGCGAAGTACGGGTTGTGTGGACCTAGCCACCTCTGGAAAAATCTGGATGGGCTGGCTACAGAACTGAGGATTTTTATTTCTGAAATATTTTTTCAAAAAGTTGTGAGGAGGGTTGCTCTAGTAGCAATTTCCTCTTGCAAGGATTCAAGAAAATCTGTAAGATTAATAGAATCTTTAGATCCCCCCCCCCCTTTGCAATACCTTCAATGGCCTCAGCTTTTGAAACAAACATAGCTACAATCAGAAACAATTAATTCTTCAACTTTATCCCAAAGCAATACCTCCTTCAAGTATCTGCGTAACAAAATATTAGGAGATAGTAGATAACAAATAGGAAAATTCAATAACCGTAATGTTTTAGCTCTCATTCGATTTTCAAGAAATTCTAATTGCCTGTATATACGAGACCATTTTTAACAAAAGCAGAAGAAACTAATTGATAATTAGGCAAATCTGAGGAAATCTGAGATAGTCTGGTATACAACTTGTCAATTTTAGCATCAACTTCACAAAATTTCTCTACTACGTATTTGTTGAGAAAAACTAACTGTGGTCCTAACAACCACTTGCCAGATATCTTTCAAAGTAATATCTTGGGGTTGGTCCAAATTTTAAACAGTGGGTAAATTATTAATGGCACTAGGTTGTGCCTGTAGAAATGCATTCAGATCTACAGATACTTTGTCCACCTGCATTGTACTCTTCAAGGAACCATCCTCAGGTGGACAAATAGGGGGAAAGGAGTAGAACAACCACCCTCACTCAGTGAAGCCCCTGAAATAGACAAGTCCCCTGTAGGATTTATTTAGTTAGTTAGTTAAAATATTTATAATCTGCTTTTAACCAAAGCGGCTCACAATTAACATACATAGTATGGACCACATAGCATGTCTACAATAATCTAGACTGCAAAACTAAACAAATAAAAACATAAATAAAAGGAGAAGGTAAAACTCATCAAATTCATAAATAGAAAAGGTGCATCTCTTAAAATCAATGGCTTGGTTTGAATATGTTTGTCCATTGGGTCAACAATTTGGGGGGAACTAGTTCCTTTGGCCTTTCTCTTATGTTTCACCATTGTTAAGTAATGAATTTGTACCTCGGTCTCCAGTTATCCTCCACCCACTCCTTTCAGCTCCTAAGGGACTCCCAAGGGGCCAGTCATGCCCCTTGTGGCATGCCCCTTAGGGAACGCCACTGGGCATGTGCCCAGTGACCACATGCCACTAGCATGCTGTTCTTTTCAAGTTGCTGGTCCCAGCATGTGACGTCAGATGACAACGCCCTCTGTCCCATTCTGGTGCCGCTTAGGGTCCTTCAACCAGGTGACTCCTCCCCATTAGGTTGTCCTTTTTATGTGTAGTCCCTATGGGTTTTTTTTTTAACATATATCTTCGGGGGGGAGGGGGGTATTTGTTTAAATAATTGCATTTAATTTAGTTTTAACTAAGGGCTCCTTTTACTAAGGTGCGCTAGCATTTTTAGCCTGCGCTAAAGATTAGCGCATGCTAACCATGCACTAAATGAAAAATACTCTTTTTTTTTTTAAAATTCTTTATTCATTTTACATTTTACATCAAGTGCATAGAAAATATTAACAATTAAAATAACACAACACTTGAAATTCTACATCTCTCTAAAATAAGATTTAACCCCATCCCCCCACCAGATTATTAAATTATATATAATATCCACAATCAATAATGAAATTCTAGAAACCCACCCCATATTAATATTTATGTTAAATAGGGAAAAGAGATATTATTCATTACAGTAATTTATTATTCATTACAGTAATTTATTAATGGCCTCGGGACCGAAGCGCGGACAGAAGGGGACCGCCTCTCTCTCGTAGTACACTGCACGTTCGTGGGGAACCTGGTGCTAAATCATTCGTAGACGACCTGATTCTGGGTCAGGGTTTCGTACGTAGTAGAGCAGCTACCTCACAGTGATCTATTGAAAGTCATCCCTTGAGCCAAGCTTTTGTCTCTCTCTCTCCCTCCGCGCTCCCACGGCGGAGGAAAGGGAACGGCGAGGGCATACACACAAAAAAAACAACTAAATGAAAAATACTAACGCAAGCTCTATGGAGGCGTTAGCGTTTAGCGCATGCAGTATTGTAGCGCGCGCTAAGCCCGCGCTAAAATCTCTAGCGCACCTTAGTAAAAAGAGCCCTAAGTCTTTTATTATGATGATTTTACTTTGTTATTGTTTTATAGCTCTGCTAACCCCTGATGCAGCCCTAAGCATGGACGAAACATGGCCTGTGTTGGGTTTTTATATATGTTTTTTAGGTCTTCACTACAGGCTGTATATTCTCACATGTGGGTGATGTTATCCACGGAGCCTGGTACGGACAGTACAAAAATGTACTGTCACTTTAAAACTTGTAAAAAGTTTTAAGTGACAGTACAGTTTTACCCTTTCCATACTGGATTCTGTGGATGATGTCACCCACATTTAAGAATATCTGCCTGCTGTCCTCAGAGAATACCTGCTACAGGTAAGTAATTGTCCTTGGAGAAAACAAAGATGCTTACCTTGTAGCAGTTATTCTCTAAGGCAGTGTTTTTCAACCGCTGTAGTGTGCCGCGAGATGTTGCCTGGTGTGCCGTACAGTCAGGGCCGCCATCAGGGCAGTACCACCAGTCTAGGGAAAGGGGCGGTCCGCCCCACGTGGACAGGAGAGAGCTGGACGGGGGACCCGCGAGGCTCATCTTCTGTTCCTGCCTGCCCTGCAGCTAACATATAGCCGATCGCAAGCGTTCCCCGATGTCAGCGCTGACGTCGGAGGGAGGGCTTAAGCAAAGCCTGCCCTCCGACGTCAGCGCTGACGTCGGAGAATACTTCCGTTCGGCTATTTGTGCGCGGCAGGGCAGGCAGGAAGCAGAAGACAAGCCTCGAGGCTTGAGCTTCGTTTTGCTGAGAAAGTTGCAAAGATGGGCTGGGAGGCAAACACGGAACACAAAAGGGGGGAGGGAGTGCGTTTTGGACACAAGGCATGAACTTGGGAGAGAGGAAGGGAGGGAAAGAGATGCTGAGGTGGGGAAGGGAATGCGTTTTTGGACACAGAAGAAATGGACTTGGGAGAGAGGAAGGGAGGGAAAGAGATGCTGAGGTGGGGGAGGGAATGCGTTTTTGGACACAGAAGAAATGGACTTGGGAGAGAGGAAGGGAGGGAAAGAGATGCTGAGGTGGGGGAGGGAATGCGTTTTTGGACACAGAAGAAATGGACTTGGGAGAGAGGAAGGGAGGGAAAGAGATGCTGAGATGGGGGAGGGAATGCATTTTTGGACTCAGAAGAAATGGACTTGGGAGAGAGGAAGGGAGGGAAAGAGATGCTGAGGTGGGGGAGGGAATGCGTTTTTGGACACAGAAGAAATGGACTTGGGAGAGAGGAAGGGAGGGAAAGAGATGCTGAGGGGAGGGAATGAGTGTTTGGACACAGAAGGCATGGACTTTGGAGAGAGGAAGGGAGGGAAAGAGATGGTTGTGTACACGGGGAAAAGAAGAAAGGAGAATTTTTGGTCATAGGGAGGGAGTGAGGTACAGATAGTGGCATACCAGGGGGAGGGGCGGTCTGCCCCACCCCGGGTTTACGTCCCAAGGGGGTGCACAGCTGGCCACCCTCCAGTGTTGTCTCTAGGCCGGCAAACTGCGGCTCTTTAGCCACTTGAGTGCCACCGCCGCCAACGGTGTTGTTGGCGGTGGCAGCATTATAAAATACTTTCTTTGTGTTTATTTGATTCCTATTCAAGAGAATTACTTTATATATAGTCAATATAGGCACAGAGTTAAATTTTTTAACATTTTCTAATGGTGGTGTGCCTCGTGATTTTTTTTCATGAAACAAGTGTGCCTTTGCCCAAAAAAGGTTGAAAAACACTGCTCTAAGGACAGCAGGCATATATTCTCACAACCTGCCACCTCTCCTAGTTGACTTCTTAGGTTTTTTTATTGCATTGACATCAGGCAGAAAGGCATCTGCACGCATGTGGTGTGATCACTACCTCAAAGATTTAAAGTGACAGTACACTTGGCAGTGTCTGGTTCCATGGCTAAAATCACCCACATGTGAGAATATATGCCTTCTGTCCTCAGAGAACACCTGCTACAGGTAAGTATCTATGTTATATCTATTGTCACTCACATTGGGGGGAAGGAAGTCAGTGACCAGTGGGAGATTGAGGAGGGTTTATGTCTTCATCCCAAGGTCAGCTAGTTAGGGTAGTGTTTCCCAAGTTGGTCCTGGAATACTCTTTATCAGTCAGGTTTTCAGGATATCCACGGTGAATATGAATATGTATATATATTGTGGCAGAAAAAAGTACCCAAGCCCTAAGACATACAGTGTGTCAGTCGGTGACAGCCCTGCCACTGGTTGCAATACCAGTATAGCAAACCCTAGGCACATAGAAGTAGTTCCAGATAGTACAGGAACTGGGGTTTATGTGCCTTTGAAAAGCAATAGTAGAGTGCAACAGACAAGGAGAGTTTTCACACCCACTTCCGAAGTTGCTGCAAACAGAGGGGGAGGGCTATAATTGTCACAGTGTGCAGCCAGAGAGATAATTGAGCATTCTGCTGAGCACCCAAACAGAGAGCCAAGTTGCTCAGCTCACCTGGTTAAACACAGGGATTGTTCATGCAGAGGGAAGTGGAGAAAGGTAGAGGACAAACCCTAAGTACAGGCAAGACATGAACCAGGATCCAGAACAAGGCACAAGGTTTCAGCTGGCATCACAGGGGACTATCTTAAAGGGAATTTACAATACCAAACGTTTAGCAAGATACCAACTTATCTACCTGCTAGAAATCCATTGGGGAAACGGATCAGATAGCTAAGGTTAATGATACCAACTCTGATTACTGGTTTGAAGGAGAGAGTGTATGTTCTGATGTGGAAATGCTTCAGGATTTCACAGAATTTGATAGTGAGAACAATATAACTGAATCTGATCAGGATATGGTCTGGGAAGAGACCTACCATATGATCAGTGTCTGTTTGAAATTAAAGCTGAACAGTAGAGCTCTCACTGCAGTAGTGTGGAGTTGAGGGAAGGGCATTTTCCTTATCCTTGTAACCAAGCCTTCCATTGTAACAATTGCCTGCCTGAAGCTTAAGAACTTTGCACCACATTTAAGGTGGATCTTAAAGAAGCAGCTTGTGTTAAAACTGTCTCTAACTAAAGCATTGAATTACATAGAAGAACTAAGAAATACAGCTTAAACTTAAAGTGCAACACAGGGCATCAGGGTGCTGATTGAAACAGCTGATGCAGCCACATTTGCTCAGGACTGTATAAAGAAGCACTCTGCAAACTTGTTTTGCTTCAAGTCAGCATTTTGTGACAACTGTTTCATTATGGTTTTGGAATTATTTTGACCCTGCACCCCGCCACAATATATATAGTCCAAGCTCAGCACCATACCAGCCTTGTGCCAGATAAAAACATCAAGAACACATCTGTAAAGATAACCAGAGCTAACACTCATACTTCAGATTTAGACCCCTATTCTGAGCCTGAGAGCAGTAGTGATGCTCAGAGACTTCCAGGGAACATATCTAGGCACGCATAGGGAAAACGGTTTGGCTTCTTTAAGGACTTCTCTGCTAAAATTGCTGGCTAAGCAGGTGAAGGGCACTGCTGACCAGAGCTGGATCTCTCCCTCACACAGAGCGAGACAGGGCAAGCAAACACACAGGCAACTTGAAGCCTGGGAGCCTCAATTGGGGAGGCAGGCAAAGGAAGAAGACTCACTCAGTGAAGCTCCTGATTCAGCTGAGCCTGAAGATATAACCATTCAAGAAGCTGAGGATTTTCTGCTATCAGGACAAAAGAATGCTCTGGAGCCCATGGAAGTTTTGATTTCTCCAGAGCCATAGAATAAGGACTCCGTGGAAGTAAGTTAATGTCTTTCTGGTTTAAAAAGGAACTTTCTTGTGCTACTATTTTTGAAGACTTTTCTGGAGATTTGTTTGAAAAGCTGAATTTTTCCTGAGATAAAGACTGTGAATATTATAGGAGCCAGAGAAGCTGACTGACAAGGTATGGCTCAGGGCCATGCCAGGTTGTTTGTAGAACGTTTTGTTTCTATTGCTTGACTACTATAAAAGTATATTTCTTTATTTTTTTCCTTGTGTGCTGGGGTAGTGCACAACGTGGCTGTCAAGGGGAAAAGTTAAGAAGGATAAGGACTGAGTCAACAAGCTGGGAGCTGGCTACTGAACTATTTTGAAAGCTTGTTTTGGCTGTTGCATTTTGCTGTTTGATCAAACATTCAGGAGATTATAGGGAATTGGGGAGAATTCACCCATCATCTTTGGAAAGGGAATGTGGGCAGCATTTCAACAAGTGCTAAATAAAAGGTGAATTCGCTGATTCTCCCTCCTGCATCTCTCTGTAACTGATGGTCAGCTGCAGTGTAATTTTGGCGCAATGGAGAGAAATGCCATAAAGGAATAAGTTTGGGAAACTTTGAAGCCCTACAGTTTTATGCTTTATTTGGACTGTTTTGAGGAATGTTTATTTTTTTTTTCTATAAAGAAGCTGATACTTGAATTGTGTGTTAGGCCTCACTGCTACCAGAACAAACTTATGGAGAGTGAAGCCTTGAGGCCCTGCTAGGCCAGGGTTCTGGGACTATTGGTGAGAAGCCATTCTAAACAATTTTATTGAGAGTTTTGTTTTTGAGCATATTATGTGAAATAAACATCTGTCTTGCTTTACTGGATACTTATTGTTTCATACTGTTTGATTTTATACCAAAACTTGGAAAACTCACCTTGGAAAAATCCTCCGATTTGGGGAAGCATGCCAGGCCTATAGGAAGTGGTGTGTGCTGGACCCGTCAATCCAAAAGACTTTCTCCTGGTTCTCTATATTCCTTCTTTGCACATGAGGGCCTGCTATTAGGATGAAATTAGTCATCCTGTTTAAACTATATTTAAACAAAATTATATTTAATCCTAATAGCAGGCCCTCATGTACAAAGAAGGAATATAGAGAAACAGGAGCAGGTCTTTTGGATTGATTGGGATATGAGATTGACCCCTCCTTATTTATCCTTTTTGGGGCTTTTTATATTACGGTAGTGTGCTGGACCCAGCCATTGCCCAAGGGATGGCTGAGCTACAATATATATATATATATACACACACACATTTGATGGGCATAGAGAGAGTAAATAAGGACAGATTCTTCAAACTGAGGGGAGCCACAAGCACTAGGGGTCACTCGGAGAAATTGAAAGGGGACAGGTTTAGAACAAATGCTAGAAAATTCTTTTTTACGCAGAGGGTGGTGGACACATGGAACGCGCTTCCGGAGGAAGTGATAGGCCAGAACTCTGTACAGGGGTTCAAGAAGGGTTTGGATAGGTTCCTGGAGGATAAAGGGATAGAGGGGTACAGATAGAACTTGAGGTAGGTTATAAAAGTGGTCAGAAACCACTTCACAGGTCGCAGACCTGATGGGCCGCCGCGGGAGCGGACCGCTGGGCGAGATGGACCTCGGTCTGACCCAGTGGAGGCAACTTCTTATGTTCTTCTTATGTTCTTATGTTCTTCTTATGAGACATGCAAATGTACAGAAATGTTGCCTGTGTGGCATGGAACTGTTCCTTTCTCCTAGTTCAATGGTTTATCCAAGTTGTTGTGTGTTTGGGTATAGATGCTCTCATAATTATTTTACCACAATTTATAGGTATTACAGTCAGAAATAAATACTGTTCAACTGGAGCTCAGCAAGAAAGAGGATGGTACTGAAGCTTTTAAGGCAGAAAATGAGATATTGCAAAGGCAACTGGAAAGTTTCTCAGGTATGTGAAAAGTATTTTCCAAGTACATCCAGGATAACAAGTCCTTACAACCAGGGCAGGATTAATTCTTTGAGGGCCCCTAGGCACCCAAGTACGCTGGGCCCCCCTGGCCCTGCCCCGCCCCCATTTATCTGTTTTCTTATTTACTTCTTTATTTCCACTTGTATTTCTTTTTTTTCTTTTTTAATTCAAAACAAACAAGATTAGCATACCAGTGCACAGTTTATCTTCTATGTAACCCCCAAACATCTCTGAACAAATCCCCCTTCCTTCCCTTCCCATCTACTTACCCAGGACTTTAACTCTGAACCCTTTCCATGCATATATAAAAGTTTCAAATATTTGTAAAGCAGTAATACTATCCGAAATATGTCTATATTAATAACCAAGTTTACAACGACTCTCAACTGCCTCACTCTACATCAACCAACTGTAACCCATATGTTCAAAGAAGTGTGGGATGAACACAGAGGATCTAGAATCAGAAAATAATATTAATTATCCCAGGACAAGCAGGCAGGTATTCTCACATATGGGTGACATCATCCGACGGAGCACGGATGCGAATGCTTCACAAGCAGACTTGCTTGTAGAAACTCGAAGTTTCAAGTTGCCCGCACCGCACATGTGTGAGTGCCTTCCCGCCCAGCGCAGGGCGCATCTCCTCAGTTCTTAGTTTTCCGCGGAGCCGAGAAGTTCATCTTCGACTCTCTGCCTTAACTTTGTTACTTGTGCCTTCTCTAACCGCAGTTTGTGTTTATTTTCTTCACGAATCGCTGTTTTTGTTTTTCTTTATTTTATTTTCGGTTTAAAAAATATATATATTTTTTCTTCTTCCGTCCATTTTTCGGGGCTGGCCGCTCGGCCACAGCCTGTCGACTTCGATCTTGCAGCGGCTGTTTTCACTTCTATGTCCCGGCCTGCTACGGTCTTCAAGAAGTGTAGCAACTATCAGCGCGCAATCTCTATTATGGACCCTCTCCATCGCTGCCTCAAGTGCCTTGGGCCTAAGCATCATTCTAGATCGTGCCTGCCTTGCCAAACGCTTCAGCCTCGTGCTTTTAAGCGTCGTTGTATCCTGGTGGACAAGCTTTTCGAAATGGATTCTTCTGAACCCTCGACTTCAAAGATGACCTCGACTTCCAAGGTGACCTCGGCCTCGACTTCGAAGATGACTTCGGCTTCGACTTCGGCCGATGGTCCTCCAGCTTCTACTGCTTCCACCTTGAGCCTCATCAGACCTTCGTCTTTTGCAGCGACTCTTACTGCATCGACATCTGCTGTATCTTCCCCTGTTTCCTCAGGTCAGATAGCTCAGCAGACTGTTCCAGCGGTAGTGATTAAAGTGCCTAAGACTACCAAGTCGAAGCACAATCACACTACCCCGAAGGAACCTCCAGCCAAGGCAAGTGGACCGGTTTCAGACGCGGATCCATTTTTGCCGGCTTCCTTCCAGACCTTGTTGGAGAAGCACATCATTCAGTTCCTTACTAACATGGGACCGAAGCTTCTCCCTCTTATCCAGCCTGGGCATGTAGCAGACTCCCGCGAGGTCGAGCCGCTTTCCTTGCCTCAATCTGATCCTCCACACTCTTTGCAGGGAGCAGAGTCTCTGCGAGTGTCTGGTCTGGCATCTAAGCACATTCTTGCATGTGCCTTGACAGGATTCCTCACACTCTATACAAGGAGCAAAGTCTTTGAGAGTACATCGAGGTTCCTCTACCTCTCTCCATTCTTCGACGAGGTCTCATCACTCTTCGAGATCTGCTTCCAGGCACAGTTCTCATCACCGCTCGAGGCCTTCATCGAGCCATACTTCCAGACATAGCTCTTCCACTAAGCCTCGTTCTACTCCACATACTCCTCGTTCGAGGTCTCCCATGCCGGACCTCGAGGATATTCCATATTCGATTGCCTCGTCCAAGTCACCATATTCATCTGATGCCTTTTTACATGCTGAAGCTTCATCTTCGACACAGGCTGCCTCGACGTCCTCAAGTCCTTCTCGAGGCAAAGCCCTGGCGGATCAACTCTCATTTTCATCTATTTTCCGTCAGATGGCTGTGGACTTGGATCTTAAATTAGATACTGGCTGTAAATACTCCAATGAGTATCTTGAAGTCATGCATCTTCCTCAACCTCCGGCAGAGTGTCTTAAGCTTCCACTTCATAACCTTTTGAATCAGACTTTTGGTCGGTGCATGGAGACTCCTTTTTCCTTACCAGCTGTTCCAGGAAAATTGGATTCTCGCTATAAAACTGTACACCGCAAAGGGTTTGACAACTCTCAGTTATCTCATCAATCCCTGCTTGTTGAATCCTCTTTGAAGAGATCCCATCCTTCCAAGGTCTATGCCACAGTTCCTCCCTGGCATTTGTCTCTGATTACCAAGACATGCTATTGTGTACAATAGTACTGTAATCGCAACATATTTGAACCCGGTGTGAGATGTGCGTGGCATTCAGCAAAAGTATGGCAGTGTATTCCCCTGAGAGAAGATCAAAGTTGTCCCTTTCAAAAAGAATGAGCAAGAAATCCTGGGGAAAGAGGAGCAACAGCAAAATCTGGAGATCCTGAACCCAGGTTAGAAGCAGAGACAGAGGGAATGCTCTGGGGTTGAACTGCCCTGTTCTTAGAAGATCAATTATACATAAGTTTGGACTTTTGCACGACCACATAAGAAAACATTGTATAATTTTAGTGGAGATTAACAAGTTAATAAACTACCAGGAAAATGTCCTGAAGTTATGACTCAAGGACCGCTATATTTTCTCTCTGAAGGTCACCTATATTAGGTTGAATATGCCATGGAAGCCATTGGACATGCAGGTACCTGCCTTGGAATTTTAGCAAATGATGATGTTTTGCTAGTGGCAGAGAGGCGAAACGTCCACAAGGCTCCTGATTCAGTCTTCTTTTCAGAGATCTATAATCTTAATTGGATATGGCTGACAGTGGTGCAGATATAACTTCAGATGCCAATGTATTGACAAATGAACTAAGATTGTTTGCTGAAAGGTATCTTCTGCAGTATCAGGTGCCTATACTTTGTGAACAGTTGGTTACTTGCCTGTGTGTTATTAAGCCAGTTTATACACAATTTGGGGGAGAGGGTCCTTTTGGTGTGGCCCTTTTTTTACATTGGTTGGGATAATCTTTATGGTTTTCAGTTGTATCAGAATGACCCCAGTGGAAATTATGGAGGGTGGAAGGCCACTTGCATTGGAAACAACAGTGTTGCAGCTGTGTCCATGTTGAAGCAAGATTACAAAGAAGGAGAAATGAGCTTAAGGTCAGCTTTTACTTTAGCTGTTAAAGTGCTAAACAAGGCCATGGATGTCAGCAAACGCTGTGCGGAGAAAGTTGAAATTGCAATACTGACTAGAGAAAATGGAATGACAACAATTAGGGTTCTGAAGCAAAAGGAGGTAGAAGAATTAATAAAGAAGCATGAGGAAGAAGAAGCAAAATTCAAACAAGAGAATATCAAAATTAGAAGTTGAAGAAATAGTTGGAGAGTTGAACAAATAGCCTATTGAGTACCGGTGGGAGATTGAAAAGTAATGAGTAATGGGAGATTGAAAAGTTGGAATAACGAAAGAGTAAAGCATAGAGAGTTGATACAGTTTTTTGAATGGATCAATTTAATACCGGAAGCCTCATGTGGAATGGCATATTTTTTCAAATGTACTGAAGATTTTTCTTTTTGGTGGCTAGTTACTTATGTTAAAATTTTTGATTTTATTTATAACAGTGTAATGTCTCTCAGCAGTCAACTTGCATTTATTTGTATATTTTATTATTTTAAGTTTGAAAGATCCTTTTCTTAACAATAAATTTGTATAATTTTAATAAATTTATATATTAGAGATTTTTAAAGGATAGGGTGCTACCTTTGTTTAGATGGATTTCTGATTTGATAATTTATTGTTATATGGGAGGTTTTATTTTCTTATGAGATTAAAAAATTTACTGGATGATATAATTGATATATTTAACTTCAATTAATGGAGTTTATTTTTAATATTTATTGATTTCTGGGGTATAGTATTTATATGTAATTTATATAATTTTTAGATTAATTTGTATATTAGGGATTTACAGTTAGGGTGATATCTTCAGATGAATTTGTGATTTGATAAATTAAAGATATTTGGGTTGTCTGTTTTCTTATAGGGTAAATGGGAGGATATTTATATAATGATAAGGGGGTGTATATGAATTTTTAAATTTAAAAAAAAATTTTTTTTTGCAAATTAAGAATGTTTATATTATTTATAATAATTTTAAGAAATGATAATATAATAAAGTGAGTTTGAGTTGCCGGGGGGAGGGGTTTAGTGTTTGCTTACCTCAATGTGTGTTCTAGGACAGTCATTGTGTGTGTGGGGGTTTGGGAGGGAGAAGGGAGGGTTTTATAGATCTGGGGAGGTTGAGTGGGAAGAAATGGATTGGTTTGGGGGGATGGGAGTAGAGGGAAGGGAGGGTTTAGGAAGATTAATTTGGAAACAGGTTTATGAGATTATTTTCAGAAAAATGGTGTTCATTTTGGAAACTTATAATTTTTTTTGATTACTTGTCTTTAAAGAAACACTTTAGTTTTATATATTATGATGGCTTTTAAAATTTTTCCACTTAATGTGAATGGCCTAAATCACCAGATCAAAAGGAAAAAAGTGTTATCCTTTCTGAAAAAGCAGAATGCGGATGTTTGTTGCATACAGGAGACCCATCTTAATTTGACAGAATCTAAGAAATTGGAAGGGGGATGGGTGAAGCATTGTTTTTATGTTCCTGCTGTTGGGGAAAAAGCAGGTGTGGCTATACTTATTAATAAAAAATGTAATGCCACTTTTCATTTGGTAAGTTCAGATCCTCAAGGCAGATGGGTACAGGTAGAAATGAGTATGGGAAATACTACTTTGACTTGTTTAATGTGTATGCCCCTAATTCGAATCAACAGGAATTTTTTAAAACATTACAGGGATTGTTGCTCCCACTGGCTGCTTCTAAATTAGTTGTGGCTGGAGATTTTAACGCTGTTATAGATCCATTATTAGATAAAAAGCCATGTAAAAATATAAAATCTTTAGGGTTAGATAATTTGGCTCATTCATGTGACTTAAAAGATATTTGGCGTATTCTTCATTTTAATGAACAAGACTTTTCTTTTTGTTCACAGGTTCATAAGTCTTTTTCTAGAATAGATTATATTTTTATTTCAACTCAATTAGTTCAACAAGTGCTTAAAGCTTCCATAGATTCAATCATTTTATCTGATCATGCGGGTATATGGATTGAACTTCAAATAGATCAACAGGAATATAATAGACCTGTTTGGAGATTTGATAATACAGTGCTTGCAGATACAAAATTTATCGAGAATTGTAAATCACAAATTAGTGAATTTTTTCTGTTTAATTTATCAGAGGATAGTTCTATGGAAAATTTATGGGATGCCTTTAAGGCTACCATGAGAGGCTCTATCATGTCTTATTCTGCTTATATTAGAAAACAATTTAAAAAGCAATTTTCAGAATTGGAAAAAGAAATGAAAATTTTGGAATTTAAATTGATTACCAAATGGGAACATAATACGTTGCAGGATCTTTTAAAAATAAAAGGTAAATATAATGAACTATCTTCAAAATTAATTAGGAAAGATATTTTCTCCAAACAAACATTGTATTATGGAAATTCTAATAAGGCGGGAAGACTATTGGCAAGTTATCTTAAAGCTAAAAAAAGAAGGAATAACATTATGGCAATTAAGGATGATAAAGGAGTTATACAAAATCAGATTGAGAAAATATTAAATCAATTTCTAACTTTTTATAAAGATCTGTATTCTTCCAAGCCTTATGCGGACAGGGAAAAGGATGGATTAGAATTTTTAAATTTAATTATTGGACCTAAGGTTCCGGTTCATATAAAAAGAAGTTTAGAAATGCCGATATCTCTAAAATAATTAGAAACAGCGTTGAAATCTCTTAGAGTTGGATCCGCTCCAGGTGGTGATGGTTTTACAGTAGAATTTTATAAAGCATTCCAAATTCTTTTACCTCATTTGTTAAATTTATATCAGTCACAACTTACTAAGGGTTATATTACAGGTACTATGGCAGAATCATTAACTATTGTTTTGCCTAAGCCAAATAGAGATACTACTTTGGTTTCAAACTACAGGCCTATCTCTTTAATAAATGTAGATGGTAAACTTTTGGCTAAGATATTGGCTTTGCGCTTAGCCAAGGCTCTCCCTTATATTATTGATATGCACTAAACAGGATTTGTTGCTAAAAGATATTCATCTAATAACTCTAGATTAGCGTTCCATATGCTAAATTTAACCAAAAATATGAATGATCCGGCTTTTTCTGTATCCTTGGATGCAGAAAAAGCTTTTGATAGAGTTGAATGGAATTTTATGTATCAAGCATTAGATTGGTTTGGTATAGGTCCTGGATTTATACAAATGGTTAAATCATTGTATAGCTTCCCTTCTGCAAGATTGAATATTAAGAATAATTTATCAGAGAAATTTAACTTGCAGAGGGGAGTTACACAAGGCTGTCCTTTATCTCCTTTGTTGTTTGATGTTGTATTAGAACCCTTGTTATTAGCCATTCATCAAGCAAAGGGGATACAGGGTATTTCTCATTCTGATTGGGAATATAAAGTTTCAGCATATGCAGATGATATTCTGCTCTATTTGAGAAATCCAGAAACTACTATTCCATGTTTGCTAGAATTGATTGATACATTTGGAAAATTTTCAGGTTACAATCGAGGGTGAAATACTCACGTAGATTAAAAACTGGCTGGAGCATAGGAAACAGAGAGTGGGGTAAATGGGGGTAAAATTCTCAGACTGGAAGAGCATCACCAGTGGGGTGCCGCAGGGCTCAGTGCTTGGACCCATGTTCTTCAACATCTTTATAAATGATCTGGACATTGGTACAACAAGCGAGGTGATTAAATTTGCGGACGATATGAAGTTATACAGAGTAGTGAAGACACAGGGGATTGCGAAGATCTACAACGTGACATAATCGAGCTCGAGAAATGGGCAGCGACATGGCAAATGAGGTTCAACGTAGATAAGTGCAAAGTGATGCATGTCGAGAACAAAAATCTCATGCATGAATACAGGATGTCCAGGGCAGTACTTGGAGAGACCTCCCAGGAAAGGGACTTGGGAGTTCTGATTGACAAGACCATGAAGCCATCTGCACAATGTGCTACGGTGGCGAAAAGGGCAAACAGAATGCTAGGAATGATCAAGAAGGGGATCACGAACAGATCCAAGAAGGTTATCATGCCATTGTACTGGGTCTTGGTGTGCCCTCACCTGGAGTATTGCGTCCAGCACTGGTCGCCATACATGAAGAAGGACACGGTACTACTCGAAAGGGTCCAGAGAAGAGCGACTAAAATGGTTAAGGGGCTGGAGGAGTTGCCGTACAGCGAGAGATTAGAGAAACTGGGCCTCTTCTCCCTTGAGAAGAGGAGACTGCGAGGGGACATAATCAAAACATTCAAAATACTGAAGGGAATAGAATTAGTAGAGAAAGATAGACTGTTCACCCTCTCCAAGGTAGGGAGAATGAGAGGGCACTCTCTAAAGTTGAAAGGGGATAGATTCCACACAAACGTAAAAGTTCTTCACCCAGAGAGTGGTAGAGAACTGGAACGCTCTTCTGGTGTCTGTTATAGGGGAAGACACCCTCCAGGGTTTCAAGACAAAGTTGGACAAGTTCATGCTAAATTGGTGAGACTGGACTCATTTGGAGCACTGGTCTTGACCTTGGGACTGCCGTTTGAGCGGACTGCTGGGCAGGATGGATCACTGGTCTGACCCAGCAGCGGCAATTCTTATGTTCTTACAAGGAATTTTCATTAAACTCTCAGCACTGAAAAATATTTAAAGACCCTCAGTCAAAATCAGAATAATCACTTTAAATTATTTCTCATTACCCTGTAAGAATAACTCTAATTGTGTTGGTTCCCAAAAAATATAATCCTTATTTTGTAAGTGTATCAAGCACTTACAAAGGAACTTTAAAAAGAAAGTAGCTCCCAGACCTAGAGCTCTGGATTTTAAAGCAAAAAAGGCCTTCCTACGGAGCTGCATGAGTCTGGCCATGTCAGGAAACATCATAATCTTATCAACAGATAATTTAGTCTTTATTTTCAAAATAAAGTTTCAAAATCAATATTTTGTCCACTTCATTTAAGCAGTAGACCAATAAAGTGGACCTATCCTGTATCAAGTCTTGAGAGTCCTCAAGAAATTCTGTCAAATTAAGATCAACACACACAAGCTGTCAAAGATGAAATTTAATGTGGACAAATGCAAAGTGATGCACATTAGGAAAAATAACCTGAATTACAATTACCAGATGCTATGGTCCACCTTGGGGTTTAGCACCCACGAAAAGGATCTGGGTATCATCGTAGACAATACGATGAAACCTTCCACCCAATGTGTGGCTGTGGTCAAGAAAGCAAACAGGATGTTGGGAATTATTAAAGGGTTGGTTAACAAGACTAAGAATGTTATAATGCTCCTGTATCGATCCATGGTGCAACCTCATCTGGAATATTGCGCTCAATTCTGGTCTCCTTATCTCAAGAAAGATATAGTGGTGCTAGAAAAGGCTCAAAGAAGATCGACCAAGATGATAAAAGGGATGAAACTCCTCTCATTTGAGGAAAGACTAAAACAGTTAGGGCTCTTCAGCTTGGAAAAGATGGCCGAGGGGAAATATGATTGAAGTCTACAAAATCCTGAGTGGAGTAGAACAGGTACAAGTGGATCGATTTTTAACTCCGTCAAAAATTAGAAAACCTAGGGGACAAGCGGTGAAACTGCAGGGAAATACTTTTAAAACCAATAGGAGGTTGTGGTAAAAGTAGATAGCGTAGCTGGTTTTAAGAAAGGTTTGGACAAGTTCCTGGAGAAAAAGTATGTTATTGAGAAAGACATGGGGGAAGCCACTGCTTGCCCTGGATCGGTAGCATGGAATATTGCCACTCCTTGGGTTTTGGCCAAGTACTAATGACCTGGATTGGCCACCGTGAGAACGGGCTACTAGGCTTGATGGACCATTGGTCTGACCTAGTAAGGCTATTCTTATGTTCTTAAATGTCTTCGACAGCAGGCTGGCTAATCTACTGAAGAGGGCTTTAAACTAGAAGTGATGGGGCAGTTCCCGTGTGAGTATAAGCCCTCAGGTAAGTATATCGCTGAATACCTCTACACGGATGGGAAAAGGAGGCAGTGTCTAGAAAGCAGTATATACTAATGCTCGAAGTATGGGAAACAAGATTCTGGATCTACATAGAAGCTGTGATGGAAGAAGAGGATTTGGATATAGTGACGATCAGAGATATGGTTCACAGAGAACCATGACTGGGATGTAGTTATACCGGGCTATAATTTGTTCAGGAAGAAAAGGAGGAGTAGCGTTATATGTTAAAGATCATATTAAAGCCAAACAATTGCATGATCTGTAGGGCAAGTAAGAGGCACTGTGGATCAATTTGGAAAGAGGGAATGGTGAATATATTTACATTGGTGTGATATATAGGCCTCCTTCACAGACGGAAGAAGTAAATTGAGATTTAATAGTAGACATTCAGAATATATCAATTCTCAGTGCTTCCCTTTGGGCTGGCAGCAGCGCCTCAAACTTTCACCAAGGTTATGGTGGTGGTGGCTGCTCATCTCCACAGAACTGATTGGAATATGCACCCAACTTGGGACAATTGGCGCATCAGAGCTCCATCCAAATGGATGAAGAAAAGGCAGTAGCGGCAGTTGTGGAAGTGTTAGAGAGCCTGGGATGGATTGTGAACTTTTGAAAGAGCTAACTAGTTCCTACACAGTCCCTGGAATATTTGGGGGTCTTATTCAATATGAAAGAAGAACGAGTTTTTCTTCCAGAAGCATGCAAACAGAAGCTTTGAGTTCAAATTATGGACCTATTGGCCAAGCCAGTGCCTACTGCATGGCCTTACCTTCAAGTCCTTGGAGTGGTGTCCTGGGCGAAAGTGCACATGCACCCCTTCCAAGATGCCTTGTTTTCTCACTGGTCGCCTCAAAGAGACTCCTTGCAAATTCCTCTCCCCTAGACAGCAGCAGCCAGATGCAGCATGAGCTGGTGGCTCTGTCCTCAAGGGGATCTCCGGATCAATTCATGGGTTGTCCTAACAACAGATGCCAACTTATATGACTGGAGGCTCATTGCAATGGTCGCTCAGTTCAAGGACAATGGATTCCATCACAGTGGAAATGGTGTATCAACAGGCTTGAACTATGAGGGAAAGGGGAAAGGGATTGGGACTTGTACACCGCCTTTTTGTAGTTATACAACCACACTCAAAGCAGTTTATATACAAGTACTTCTAGCATTTTCTCTATCTGTCCCAATGGGCTCACAATCTATCTAATGTACCTGGGGCAGTGGAGGATTAAGTGACTTGCCTAGGGTCACATGGTGCAGTGCAGGGTTTGAACCCACAACCTCAGGGTGCTGAGGTGGTAGCTCTAACCTCTAACCCACACTCATTCGTCTGGTGCTGCACCAACTTCAGTATTTGGAGGGCAAAGCAGTCAGTTTTCTCTGGCACTACCACTTCAGTGGCCTATGTCAACAGGCAGGGAGACACAAGGAGTACTCTGCTCCAGCAGGAGGTGAATACATTGTTCTTCAGAAACACACCTGCAGGCAATTTCAGTGGTGCTTGTGGCTGGAGTGGACAACGTTCAAGCAGATTATCTCAACAGACAGACATTAGACCCAGGAGAATGGTCCTTGTCCCTGAAAGCATTCCAGGTCATTGAGAGAAGATGGTCACTCGACATTCAACCTCATGACAACAGCAAAAAGGCAAATCAATTCTTCAGCCGAAGATATGAACCAGAAGTGCAGGGCTAGATGCCCTGGTTCAGCCATAGTCAGAGACTGGGATACTGTAAGTGTTTCCCCCAGCCCATGATAGGCCGGGTGATCCGTTGAATAGCACATCACAGAGGAACAGTAGTTCTTGTAGCACCAGATTGGTCCAGGCGCCCGTGATACGTGGATCTCGTTCGACTGCAAAAGGAGCAAAGTTTCAAACTCCATTGGCATCCAGACTTGCTCTTGCAGGGGCCGATTGCCCTGGAAGATCCGGGACACTTTAATCTTATGGCATGGCTCTTGAGCGTGCAGTGCTAGTCCAAAAAGGATAATCAGAAGTCGTCATTGTTACTCGGAGCCAAAAAGCCAATGACAGTTTCAACGTATTTTCTCCGCCTCGCAAGCAAGAGAACCCTGCTACTTGAACTCTAAGGGATGCCACTGCCAATCCCTCATCAAGACCCTCTTGGAGGAATGGTAGGACCAACAAGATTGGGGCATTGCCTGGCTCTAACATTTCTCTGCTGCACCAGCGTAAAATTTCTCCCATATTTTAGAACAGTGTTTCTCAACTCGGTCCTGGAGTACCCCTTTGCCAGTCAGGTTTTCAAAATATCCACAATGAATATGTATGAAAAAAATTTGCATATAATGGAGGAAGTGTATGCAAATCAAGTTTATGCTAATTCAACTGGATTTGGCCATTGTACCAAAGTGGAGACGAAATAGTATGCCATCTATATTTAATGAGTTCTGGGGTGGGGGTCCGGGATCCAGGGATCCTAAAATTGTTGATATTTGACCTGTTATGTAGAATGCTGACTATATATAATGTCTGGGGAGGATATGGTCCCGTTATATGGGAAAAAAATAAATGGTCACGTTAGGGAGAGAGAGTGAAAGATGCTGGCTGTGGAGATAAGGGTGATACATAGAAAAGTTTTTCACTGTATAGTTTCATACTTTCTGCTAGAAGGAAATCACTAAGAAAGAAAAACTTGAAAGCTCTGTTTTCTCTACTATAATTTAAATGAAAATACCAGATTGTACTGAAATTCTACACTGTAAACCAAAACTTAGACCCTTGCTATGGTCAGCATAATTTTTCAAAACTGGTCAAATACTTGTATTAATCATTTTTGGCATATAGAGATCTAGAAACATAGAATATGGCAGAAAAGGGCTATAGCCCATCAAGTCTGCCCACCTAGTGACCCACCCTCAGATTTTATCCCGCTAGAGATCCCATATGCTTATCCCATTTCTTTTTAAAATCTAGCACGCTGCTGGTGTTAATCACCTGCAGTGGAAGTCCATTCCAATGATTGACCACCCTTTCGGTGAAGAAATACTTCCTGGCGTCACCATGAAATTGCCCGCCTTTGATTTTCAGCGGATGACCTCTTGTGGTCAAAGGTCCTTTAAGAAAGAAGATATCGTCCTCCACCTCGATGCGGCCCGTGATATATTTAAACGTCTCAATCATCTTGGGGGCAGTAAATGGTTTCCATGGGACCAGTTTTTTGACAGCTTGAATATTTTGTGCCATTTGAATGGTTCTTGGCTTCCTGCTACCAGCCTTCTGACCAGTTGAACCTGATTGTCTAAGAGGTTTCTAAAAGTTGTCCAAAATGCATTTCTTCCAGTTTTTGGTTGGAAATTCCCTAAAATTGTTGATATTTGACCTGTTATGTAGAATGCTGACTATATATAATGTCTGGGGATTTTTTGATTCAAAATGTAGCCTGGCCTTCAGTTGTATAAATGCCATCTCCAGCTCCACAGATGCAGAGAGAAGTTTTCAGTGTTCAATTTGATATTTTCTGCTAGAACAGTGTTTCTCAACCTGTGGTACACATACACTAGGGGGTTCACAGGCTGGCAGCCACCTGGGATCTTTCCCTGCCTGCCCCCCCCCCCCCCACTGAAGCCTCCGCAGATTTCTCCCTGCCACCCAACACGCTCCATCCGTCCCCCGTCCCCCCCCTCCCGCCATTGCCATCCAACACGTTCCATCCATCAACCCACCGCCACAACTCCGGGCACGGATGGGCCAGGTACGTGCAGCGACTGCACGCAGCCGGATCACAAGCCTTCCCCCCACATAAATTCTGACATCAGAGAGAAGTTTCCAGGCCAGTCAAATCGCTGCTTGGCTAGCCCGGAACCTTCTCTCTGATGTCAGAATTGACATCGGGGGGAAAGCTTGTGGGCCAGTCAGATGCAATTGCATGTGCCTGGCCATTCTCTGCCCAGAGTTGTGAGGTGGGGGGTGGATGGAACGTGTTGTGTGGCAGCAGCAGCTTCGGGAGTTAAAGACTGGAAGACAGTGAGGGTGAGGGGGCACGAACTCGACAGTAGGAAGGGAGGAATGTTGGGCATAGTGATGGAGGGAGAGATGTGCCATGGTGCTGGAGAGGGGTGATATAAGGAGAAATGGGCATGTCGGGTGGCAGCAACAGCTTCGGGGGTTAAAGGCTGGAAGACAGTGAGGCCTGCGGGCCTCCCTAAGCTTCCGGATGCGCCGCCTCGGAAGCTTTTTTTTTTTTTTTTAAACGTACATCCCAATTGGCTGGTTAGACAGTGGTAGGACGCCTACCGCTGCCTACAATCAGGATGCCGTTTGCAGAATCTGGGCCTTTATGCACAGAATTTGGACTATTTTTTTGCACAGAATTCTGCCAGGTTATAAATCTTTGACAAACCAGTATGCTCTTCTTATTTTGAAAATTCTTTAGGAAAATGGTAATAGAGCAAGGATTTAAAACCATGATTATCCCAGACAAGCAGGCAGCATATTCTCTACATGTGGGTGACGTCACCGACGGAGCCCCCTAGCGGATGTTTTCGTAAGCAGACTTGCTTGAAGACCTTCAAGCTTGCGATTGGCCCGCACATGCGTGTGTGCCCCTCCCGCCCGGTCTAGGGCATGCGTCTCCTCAGCGTGGCCTCAGTTCAATATTTTCCGTGGAGCCAGAAGCACTGCTCCCTTGCTACGTGCGATCTCGTCCCTCTTGCACCGCGGCTTTCTTTTTTGTTTTCGTTTAAGTCGCGTGCTCGCGTCCTTGTTATTTTCTTTGTGTATTTTCAACCAGGCCTCCGGTCTTGCTCTAGCTGCTTGGTCTCGCGGGGCTGCGGCTGTATTTTTGCTTATGTCTCGGCCTCGCTCTGGGTTCAAAAACTGTACTAAGTGCAACCGGGTTATCTCCATCACCGATCCCCATCGTTGGTGTGTAGAGTACCTGGGTGCGGAGCACCGCACTGAGTTGTGTCCACGTTGTGCGACTTTGCAACAGTGTGCTCTTCATTGGAGAGTGGCCAAGATTCTTCAACTGTTTGGCCCAATGGATCCGGCAGGACAGGCCTCGAGCTCGGCCTCGGCCCTGGTTTCAGGGGCCTCAGCCTTGAAGTCTCGGCCTCAAAGTCCCCCTCGACCTCGAAGACCCTGGCCTCAGTTCCTCCTACTACCGCGGCCTCGGGTAATTTTCTTCTTGCCTCCTCAGGTGTGCCAGCAAAGAAGCCTACCTCGGAGTCTCATGCGAGTGCCGCTTCGTCGGCCTCTTTGAAACATCATTGTAAGCGTGCCTCCTCACTTAGGGAATACTCTTCCTCGAGGTCCCCCCCCCCCCCCCCCAGGAGCGCGCTGCTGCCCCAGAACCAACCTTCCTTGGTCTCGGTGCCGATGTTCGAGGACATGCTTATGGCAATCCTTACCTCACAACTTTCCTCGGTGGTGAGACAACTGTTCCCGGCCTCAACGCCTTTGACCTCAGTCTCGGCCCACCTTTCTGACCAGCCTGAGCGTACTTCGCTTGAGCCTCGGGGTCGCACACGTAAGACTCGCAGGATTCCCTCGAGCGATTCTTCATCCCCGGATTCGGGGCCTGTGACTTTCCGGGGTCTGGTGACAGGGTCCCATTTTTCCCCGGCTATTTTATCGAGGTTCACTCCACCTAAAAGGTTACGGTCTTCCCCGCCTCTTCGAGGCAGGTCTCCGACCGCGAAACCCTCCAAGCACACCCTTGTCCTCGAACTGGACTCTACCGTGCATTCTCCCTCGAGGCACCGGGCTGCTTCCCGAGGATCTTCTTCTAAGCCGGCGGAAGAATTTTCCTTTGCCCCATCTTCTCTGGGGCTCCACATGTGGGTCCCTTGAACTCCGGGATCCTCTCTGACCCTCTTGTGCGGGGTCATTCCTCGACGTCTCCGAGGCGCTTTAGCCGAGCCTCCTCGATTTCCCATTCCCGGGACTCCTAGGCTCCGGCGTGCTACTTGGAGATTTCTCCCTCTTTCTCTGCTGCCCCGAGATCTCGTTTGGGATCTCCTCCTGAAGATGAGTCTTCTTCTCGAAACTCTTCCTTCACTCGTTTCATTGCTGATATGGGCAGGGCTTTGAACCTGGAACTCCAGTCGGAGTCCTGTTATACTCAGGAATTCCTGGTGGAGATGGGGGTTTCTCATCCCCCCCGTGAAGTGCTCCGCTTGCCTTTGCACCAGGTTCTCCGGCAAACTTTCCTGCGGAACCTAGAGACCCCTTATGCGGTCCCGGCTATTCCCTCCAAGTTGGAGTCCCGTTACCGGACAATTCCACTTAAGGGATTTGAGAGTTCTCAGCTTTCTCACCAATCCCTGGTGGTTGAGTCTTCCTTGAAGAAGTCCAATCCCTCGAAGATGTACGCTGCTGTCCTGTCAGGGCGGGAGGGCCGTACGATGGACAAGTTTGGTCGCCGTCTTTATCAAACTCGATGATGGCGAACCGTGTCCTCAACTATAACTTTATCTATAAGTCCTATCTCCGGTTCTGTGTGGAAGCCCTCCACTCGTTCCGGGCGGACGTGCCGGATTCTCGTCATCAGGAGTTTCGTCTCCTCGAGGAGACTCTCCCAGCTCCTGCTCTATATGTTCCTGGCGGCCTATGATGCCTTTGAGTTGTCCTCAACAGTCATGGCTTTTGCGATCTCCATGCGTCACCTCACTTGGCTCAGAATTGTTGATATGGATCCGAATCTCCAGGATCATCTAGCCAATCTCCCTTGCGTGGGTAATGAGCTGTTTGATGATTCCATCGGAACACGAGCGGTCCTTTGCCTCTCTAGTGCGCGTAAAGCCGAAGACCCCTCCGGCCCAGCAGTACAAGATCCCTCTCCGGAGGTATCCACAGAAAACTACTCCTGCATTCTCTCGGCCCCCTTCGAAGCGGCCGCAGCAGCAGGGACAGGTTAAGGTCAAACTGCTAGCTCCGGCGAAGCCTGGGCCGTCTTTTTGACAATTCCGGTTTGAGCCTTCGGGCTCCCTTCATGCTATTGGGGAGTGTCTCCATCATTTCTACACACAGTGGGAAAGCCTTACCTCCGGCAGTTGGGTGCTTTCCATCATCCGGGAGGGGTTCTCCCTTCACTTCAGTCACATACCCCCAGACCTTCCTCCAAAAATGTTTCCTTTGGGCCGGTCTCAGCTTCCTTTCCTTCTACAAGAGGCTCGGGCCCTTCTTCGCCTTTAAGCAGTCGAGGAGGTTCCTCCGGACCAGTGGAATATGGGGTTCTACTCCCGGTACTTTCTGGTGGCCAAGAAGACGGGGGATCTGCGTCCGATCCTGGACCTCCGTGCTCTGAACAAGTTTCTAGTCAGGGAATGGTTCAGAATGCTCACCCTTCCTACTCTTTACCCCCTCTTGGACGAGGGGGACTGGCTACACCGGCCTCTCGCCAGTATCTGAGATTCCGGGAGGGGGATCTCCATCTCAAGTATCGTGTTCTTCCCTTCGGCCTGGCGGACTCTCCGAGGGTTTTCACGAAATGCCTGATTGTGGTAGCTGTGGCCCTGTATCTCTGCGGCCTGCAGGTGTTTCCCTACCTCGATTACTGGTTGATCAGAGTCCTCTCGCCAGGAAGTTCTGCGAGCGACGAATCATACCATCTTGCTTCTTCAGAGTCTCGGCTTCGAGGTGAACTTCAGAGTCTCGGCTTCGAGGTCCCAGTCTCTAGAGTTCATCGGAGCAGTCCTGGACACGGTTCGTCTCCGCTCCTTCTTGCCTCGTCCTCGGCAGGAGGCCCTTGTTCGTTTATGCCGGAGGGTGGCCCATCTGTCCTTGACCCCGGCTCAGCTCCTGATGGTCCTCCTCGGTCATATGGCCTCTACGGTTCACGTGACTCCTTTTGCAAGACTTCACCTCCATTTTCCTCAGTGGACTCTTGCCTCCCAAAGGAACTAGGATCGGGATTCTCTCTCTCGACGCATTGTCATGACTCCTTTGTTGAAGAAGTCTCTCCGTTGGTGGATGCTCTCTTCCAATCTTTCCAGAGGTTTTCTGCTTCATGCTCCTCCTCCGCAAAAGGTCCTCACGATGGACTCGTCGGCCTATGCTTGGGGGGCTCATCTGGACGGTCTTTGCACTCAGGGTCTTTGGTCCAGTGCCGACCGCCTTTGTCACATCAATCTACTGGAGCTTTGGGCGATTTTCCTCGCCCTAAAGGCTTTTTGTCACCTGCTTCATGACCGGGTGGTGCTGATTCACACAGACAACCAGGTCGCCATGTATTATATCAACAAACAGGGGGGCACAGGGTCCCTGTCCTTGTGCCAAGAGGTGATGCGGCTCTGGGAATGGGCCATCCGCCGCAACATGTTCCTTCATGCAATCTACATCCAGGGCCAGCACAACTATCTGGCAGACAGGTTGAGTCGTCTTCTGCAGCCTCACGAGTGGTCCATCCATTCCGTGACTCTGCGTCAGGTGTTTGCTCGTTGGGGGACTCCGGATATCAATCTGTTCGCGTCCCCCCTCAATTACAAGTTGCCCTGCTTCTGCTCCAGGGTTTACACTCCTCTCAGACTCGAGGCGGATGCTTTTCTGGTGGATTGGAAGGACCTGTTTCTGTATGCGTTCCTTCCATTTCACCTGATTCTGAAGACTCTCGTCAGGCTCAAGTCCACACACGCCACCATGATTCTGATAGCTCCTCGGTGGCCCCGAGAGCCGTGGTTCTCCCTTCTGTTGCAACCCAGCTCCAGGGAGCCTCTTCTTCTGCCTGTTTTTCCTTCTCTGCTTACGCAGAGTCAGGGTTCACTCTTCATCCCAACCTCCTGTCTCTGCACTTGACGGCTTGGTTCCTCGAGACTTAATGCCCTCGTTCCTATTCTCCCAGCCTGTGCTGGATATCCTGGAGGCGTCTCGGAAGGAGTCCACTCGCCAATGTTACCATCAGAAGTGGACCCGCTTTTCTTCCTGGTGTGCTACTCGTCAGCTGGAGCCGATCTGTGCCTCCCTATCTGCTGTCCTGGATTATCTGTTACACTTGTCTGGCACTGGACTCAAGTCCTCTTCGGTTCGAGTCCACCTTACTGCCATTACTGCTTTTCATCAGCCGATTGACAGGAAGCCTCTCTCTGTTCATCCTATGGTTTCCCGCTTCATGAAAGGCCTTTTCCATGTTCATCCACCCCTTAAACCACCTCCTGTGGTTTGGGATCTTAACGTGGTCCTTGCTCATTTAATGAAACCTCCGTTCAAGCCGCTAGCGCGGGCTCACTTGAACTATCTTACCTGGAAGGTTGTGTTTCTTATTGCTCTCACTTCTCCCCTTCGGGTCAGTGAGCTTCAAGCCTTGGTTGCGGACCCACCTTTCACTGTCTTTCATCATGATAAGGTGGGTCTCTGTACCCATCCTAAATTCTTGCCTAAGGTTGTTTCTGAGTTTCACATCAACCAATCCATTGTTCTTCCTGTATTTTTTCCGAAGCCCTATTCTCACCCTGGAGAAGCGGCTCTGCATTCTCTTGATTGTAAGCGTGTGCTGGCCTTCTACTTGCAGTGCACTGATCCTCATTGTTATGCTTCCCAGCTGTGTTTCTCTTTCGATCCTAATCGCTTGGGTCGCTCTGTTTCTAAGCGGACCATTTTTAACTAGTTGGCCGCTTGTATCTCTTTCTGTTGCGCTCAGGCTGGCTTCTCCCTGCCGGGTTAAGTCACAGGCCACAAGGTCCAAGCGATGGCGGCGTCTGTTGCTTTCCTTCCCTCAACTCCCATTGAGGAAATCTGTAAGGCTGCCACTTGGTCCTCGGTTCACACTTTCACCTCTCACTACTGTCTGGATGCTTTCTCCAGGCGTGATGGCCATTTTGGCTAGTCAGTTATTCTCCTAAATTGCCAACTCTCCCTCCATCCCTTTATAGTTAGCTTGGAGATCACTCACATGTTGAGAATATGCTGCATGCTTTTCCTGGGATAAAGCACAGTTACTTACCGTAACAGGTGTTATCCAGGGACAGCAGGCAGATATTCTCACAACCCACCCACCTCCCCGTAGTTGGCTTCTTTGCTTGCTATCTGAACTGAGGCCACGCTGAGGAGACGCATGCCCTAGACCGGGCCAATTGCAAGCTTGAAGGTCTTCAAGCAAGTCTGCTTGCAAAAATGTCTGCTAGGGAGCTCTGTTGGTGACGTCACCCACATGTAGAGAATACCTGCCTGCTGTCCCTGGATAACACCTATTACGGTAAGTAACTGTGCTTTATTTTCCACAGATAATAATACTAGAGAAAAATTATTCTTAATAGAGGATGTAACTAATTTGAAGAAATTGAATGCGATTACCACTCAAGACATTGTACATAAAGAAGCAGAACTAGCAAAAATCCAGCAAGAGCTATGGGAAACTATTAGCTCTGCAAAAGATAAAGAACATAATATCAATCTTCTGGAAACTCAGGTACACTATTATAGCAAATATGATATTTGTACTTTTTATGGGTGGTGGGTAAAAAGTCTGTTGAAATGGCTTTTTAAGCCTTCTATTTTCCCTTTGCATTTCTCATATTTTTACAGCTGTTTAATCTATTTTTGATATTGCCTAAATCACATTTAGTTATAATTCTATAAAGTTGCACCTGTTTGGAGCCTATTTTTTAAAGGAAAGTAGGCACCTAGTATAGCAGTGCAAATATACACATATATTTACACCAGCTGCCTAGACTACTAAGACAAATGCTTAAATATTAGTATTTATACATTATACATGTAACTGTATGCCCTGCTCATGCTCCAAACTGTGCCATCACATTTAGACATCATTTTGTAGAAATGCGTGTAGCCAGAATATTGGATTTTATATTTATATATGCACAAATATGCTGGTATTCTGATCCAAGACAGGTATGGAAATTGGACTTAATAGATCAAGATTTTACTGACTTTTCCAATCAGTCACAGTCTTCTAAATATTACTGAAGAGGATGAGATAAACTGAAAATATGGCACAATAGGAAATTGAACTGGGACTCGTATATGGTTTACTTTTCAGAAGTATCAGGTCAGATGAGGCAGTTAAGAAATTAACAAAAGGAAAGTTTTTTATATATTTATTCAATTTTTTATACCGTTCTCACAGGGGAGCTCAGAACGGTTTACATGAATTTATTCAGATACTCAAACATTTTTCCCCTTCTGTCCCAGTGGGCTCACAATCTATCATGTACCTGGGGCAATGGGGGGACAGGGTCACAAGGAGCAGTGTGGGTTTGAACCTATAACCTTGGGATGCTGAGGCTGTAGCTTTAACCACTGCGCTACACTCTCCCTTGTAAAGTTAGCCTAATGAAGGATATGCCTGACTATTTCTTACCGTTAGACTTAGCAGCTTTTGACCTGCTAAACTATAACTTCTTGCTTAGCAAGTTAAGTGAGATAGGCTTAGCAAAGTTCTCTTATGGTTTACTAGATTTTTAAGAAATACTGTGGAGCTATTCATGTTTCTTGGCAAAATGAACTATCAATATATATGCCTGGCACATATTCCAAGACTTGAAACCACAAGACCAACCCAAACTTCTAGCATTGAGTTGCTCAAGCTTGCAGACAGCCAAGTCGTGGCAGGGGAAGCAGGATCCCATTGAGCTTCTGAGGGTCAGGTAAAAGCTCTGTGCAGGCTGGGTTTTGGCCCACAAGCCAATACTAATTCAAGTAAGCATTCAGATAATGTAACTTTATCATCCTGCCAAGAGCTTACTACTCCAAACACAGCCTGCAATCCATCTAAAAATGATCTGCATGAGCTGTTTCTTTGAGCACTCCTTATAACATGCCTCAAAGTACAGAGCTCTAATTTCTTAGGCTGGAAACTTCTGTACTTGGTCTTTTTATCTTTTCACACAGTAATATTCCTGCTAAGGACAACATGCACTTCTATATTAGTTTGCTTCGGTTCCTGAATTCCTTTAACTGGATTTTAAAAGAAAGCAGGCAGAGCTAGATGCAAGAAATAATGTTCCATCCAGGCTTTTTTGGTCAGATTCATACAAGGTCATTTTTTATTGGATAGAATGTTGGGGTGCCCAATTTTACTCTTACCATAAAAAGATAGAAAAGAGATTCCCACAGAGACAAGCACAGAAAGTTATCGCTGTTAATTCACTGATCAGTTTGTTACTTTAGCCTTCACTGGGATGAGCAACAAGCAAAATGAGTGTCTCAATCTCCTGGGAATTTTGCTTAGTTGATATTCCCTTATCTTTTCTTGGTGCCCGTGGAATCGTAATCCTTCCAAAAGGGAGGCACAGGATCACAAGCGCAGGCCCCAAAATTGTCATCCCTGTAAATAAATTAATGTTAAAAAAAAAATCTTTTGCCTGTAAAAGTCTCTTTTTTATTAGATTTTTGGCAAACAAAAGTGAAAATACAGCATACATAGTATTATCCCAGGACAAGCAGGCAGCATATTCTTGACTGATGGGTGACGGCACCGACGGAGCCCCGGTACGGACAATTTTAGAGTGATTGCACTCTAAGAACTTGGAAAGTTCTAGCAGGCCGCACCGCGCACGCGCAAGTGCCTTCCCACCCGACGGAGGCGCGCGGTCCCCAGTTTCTTAGTTTCCGCGGAGCTAAGAAGACGCGTCCTTTTCAAGGGCTGTTGAAAAGATTTTTTCCAATCGCCTTCCCGCTCGCGAAAACCTCTGAGGAAATAGTATTTCCTTTTTTTCTTTTATTATTTTATTGTTTTTCAAAAAAAAAAAAAAAAAAGCTTTTTCTTTTTCTTTTATTCAGTTTCGCCCCGGCGGGGCCTGTTGCCACCATCGAGGCCTCGGCCTTCGATTTGGCAGAAGCCGTTTTTACTTTCATGCCCCCCCAGCAAGGGTTTAAGAAGTGCCAGCGGTGTGCACGGCCCATTTCTCTGACAGACCCGCACAACTGGTGCTTATAGTGCCTGGGTCCCGAGCATAGGGCTTCCACCTGCACCCGCTGTGCCACATTGAAAAAACGAACTTTAAAAAACCGTCAAATTCAGCAACGGTTACTTTTCGGTGCCGATATGTCTGACCCTGCGACATCGACACCGGCATCGGCCCCAACTCAGTCGGCACCCACCTCTTCGACACCGCGCCGGCGTCGCAACACTCAGGTAAGCCGGCTAAGAAGCCTTCCCCGCTGGAGTGTCCTCCGGTCTCGGTGGCAGCGAGCCCAGTCCTGCTGACCGCGAGGCGCCCGCGGAAGCGCTCCGCCCCTATTGAGGTGAGTCCCTCGACCTTGGGCTCCTCATCCTCGGGGCGTCGAGCGGCACTGCAGGTACCGCAGAAGAAAAAAGCGGTACCAGTGCCTTCGCTGGACGACCGAATAGCGGCTGTCCTCCAGGTGCAGCTTAAGGAACAGTTGCAACAGCTCCTGCCTGCTCTATTGGCACCGAACCTTCCAGTTCCGGTCCGGTCTGAGCCCCCGGTACCGACGGTAGAGCAACCTCTATTGTCTGCTTCTACCTTATCGGAACCGGTTCATTCGGCTTCCTCAGTCTCCATGCCTGTTCTGGCACCGGAGCCGAGAGCACTGCATCAGGCTGTTCAAACTTCGGCACCGATACAGCCTTTCACTTCTCCTGGCACTGCTTCCTTGAGGTCGGGTAAGTCGGTACGCAAAACCCGGCACCTTGAGCCTTCCACACCAGAGTCTCGGGATCGCAGTTCCCAAATTAAGGACCCTGATCTGTGGGGTGACTCCGAAGAGCCTCTTCTTTCTGAGAGTGAGTGTTCATCGGCTGATGAGGATCCGTCTGTTCCAGATCCATCCTCTAGGCCAGATTCTACCTCTTTCACTTCTTTCTTGAAAGAGATGTGTGAATCTCTTTCTATTCCTTTGGAGGCTGAGTCCAAGAAATCCAAAGCGTTCCTTGATGCACTGGACTTTGACCAGCCTCCAAAGGAATTTCTCAAATTACCTCTCCATGATATCTTGAGAGAAACCTTTTATAAGAATCTTGAGACTCCTTTGACCATACCAGGAGCTCCTCGTAAATTAGATTCTTTATATAAAGTCATCCCTATACCTGGCTTTGATAAGCCGCAGCTTCCACATGAGTCTCTTTTGGTGGAATCTACGCTTAAAAAGTCTGCAGGAGTTAGTGTGTACGCTTCCGTCCCTCCTGGCAGAGAAGGAAAGACCATGGATAAATTTGGCAAAAGGTTATACCAGACTGCTATGCTGGCTAACAGATCAGGTAATTATGCTTTTCATTTTTCTTTTTACCTCAAGCATCTCATCAACACCATGGCTTCCTTTGAAAAATACCTCCCTGACCGCAAGAAACCTGCTTTTCATCAGTGTTCTTCCTCTCTCCTCCAGCTCCGTAAGTTCCTGGTCAGGTCAATCTATGACACGTTCGAACTTACCACCAGAGCCACGGCCATGTATGTAGCCATGCGTCGTCTAGCTTGGCTCAGAGTGTCGGAGCTTGATGTCAACCATCAAGATCGCCTGGCTAATGCTCCATGCCTGGGGGATGAACTCTTTGGCGAATCCATGGACTCTACCACCCAAAAACTATCCGCCCATGAGACTCGATGGGATACTCTTCTGAAAACCAAGAAGAAGACTCCGCCTACCCGGCCTTTCAGGCAACAATCGGCCTATCAACGCCGCTATGTGGCTCGCCCCTTACCACCAGCTCATCAACAGCCTAGGCGGCAACGTCAATAACAACGACAAACCCCTAGGCCACCACAGCAGCAACCGGTGAAGCCACCTCCACAACAGAAGTCTACCCAACTCTTTTGACTTCGTTCTCCAGGGCATAGCCAGTTTTCTACCATCTGCCCACCTTCTTCAACCCATAGGAGGTCGTCTTACTTTCTTCATCACCTTGGATCAATGGGTCCTCAACATCATCCGCCACGGCTACTCTCTCAACTTTCAGACTCTTCCTGCCCAAAGTCTGCCAAAAGAGTCTGCTTTGAACACTCCTCAGTCTTCCCTCCTTCTTCAGGAGGTTCAATCCCTCCTCCTTCTGAACGCAATAGAGGAAGTTCCTCTAGATCAAAAGGGGCAGGGATTCTACTCTCGTTACTTTCTCGTCCCCAAAAAAACAGGGGATCTCAGACCCATTTTAGATCTTCGCGATCTCAACAAATGCTTGGTCAAAGAAAAATTCAGAATGCTTTCTCTGGCCACTCTTTACCCTCTTCTCAATCAGGGCGACTGGCTATGCTCCCTCGATCTCAAAGAGACATACACTCACATTCCGTTCAATCTGGCCTCCAGACAGTACCTCCGGTTCATGATCAATCACTGTCATTACCAGTACAAGGTGCTACCCTTCGGCCTTGCCTCCTCTCCCAGAGTGTTCACCAAATGTCTCATTGTGGTGGCTGCTTTTCTACGCTCGCATCACCTTCAGGTCTTTCCTTACCTGGACGACTGGTTAATCAAAGCCACTTCCTCTCAGGCAGTGCTCCTTGCCACCAACCAGACCATCCTTTTTCTACAGCTTCTGGGGTTCGAGATCAATCTACCCAAATCACATCTCATTCCTACCCAGAGACTTCAGTTCATAGGAGCGGTTCTGGACACGGTCCTCATGAGAGCATTCCTGCCGTCCAACCGTCTTCACACTCTTCAATCTCTATGCCAGCAGGTGCTTCCACTACCCTCCATCTCTGCCAAGCACATGATGATACTCTTGGGTCACATGGCCTCGACAGTTCATGTCACCCCCTTCGCACGTCTTCACCTGCGCACTCCTCAATGGACCCTAGCTACCCAGTGGTCCCAAGCGACGGATCCATGTTCACGACACATATTTGTGACATCATCTCTTCGTCAATCTCTACAATGGTGGTTGATATCCTCAAATCTCTCCAGAGGTCTTCTGTTCCATCTACCTCCTCATCAACTTGTCATCACCACCAACGCCTCCCCTTATGCCTGGGGAGCTCATTTGAACGAGTTCCAAACTCAAGGCCTTTGGACAGTCCAGGAAAAGAAGCATCACATCAATTTCCTGGAACTCAGAGCAATGTTTTATGCTCTCAAGGCTTTCCAACATCTTCTCTTCCCTCAAGTTCTTCTACTATGCACAGACAATCAAGTTGCAATGTACTACATCAACAAACAGGGTGGGACAGACTCTCGTTTCTTGTGTCAGGAAGCCCAGAGGATTTGGTCTTGGGCGACAGATCACCAATTATTCCTAAAGGCGGTCTACATTCAGGGAGAGCAGAATTCCTTAGCGGACAATCTCAGTAGGATTCTCCAGCCTCACGAGTGGACTCTCGATCCTTTGACTCTCCAGTCCATTTTCACTCAATGGGGCACTCCTCAAGTAGACCTTTTCGCAGCTCCTCACAATCATCAGCTGACCCTCTTCTGCTCCAGACTCTACTCTCCTCACCGTCTGACAGCGGATGCATTTCTTCTGGATTGGGCCAATCTGTTCCTGTATGCTTTCCCTCCTCTGCCTCTAATGCTCCGGACCTTGTTCAAACTCAAGAGGGAGCAAGCCACCATGATTCTCATCGCTCCACGGTGGCCTAGGCAACATTGGTTCTCCCTTCTACTTCAACTCAGTTCCAGGGAGCCTATTCTTCTTCCATTGTTTCCTTCTCTGCTTACTCAGCATCAGGAGACCCTTCTGCATCCCAACCTCCAGTCTCTGCACCTGACAGCTTGGTATCTCTCGGGCTGACTTCACATGATACTCTTTTGTCTCAGCCCATTCATTCTATCCTGGATGCCTCCAGGAAACCTGCCACTCTTCAATGTTACCATCAGAAGTGGACACGGTTTTCTTCCTGGTGTCTTCTTCATCGCCATGATCCCACTTCCCTTGCAGTGGAGACCTTGTTGGATTATCTTCTTTCTTTATCTGACTCTGGCCTCAAGTCTACTTCCATCAGAGTCCACCTCAGCGCTATTGCTGCTTTTCATGAGCCAGTTCATGGTAAACTTCTCTCAGCTCATCCTTTGATTTCCAGATTCATGCGGGGTCTTTTTTAATGTGAAACCACCTCTTAAGCCTCCTCCTGTTGTCTGGGATCTCAATGTGGTTCTTTCCGCCTTAATGAAGTCTCCATTTGAACCTTTAGCTACAGCTCCTTTCAAGTTTCTCACTTGGAAAGTGGTCTTCCTCATTGCTCTTACCTCTGCCAGGAGGGTCAGTGAGCTGCATGCACTAGTTGCTGATCCTCCTTTTACAGTCTTTCATCACGACAAGGTGGTTCTGCGTACCCATCCAAAGTTTCTCCCTAAGGTTGTCTCTGAATTTCATCTCAACCAATCAATTGTTCTCCCTGTTTTCTTTCCAAAACCTCTTGCTCATTCTGGAGAACAGGCTTTACATTCTTTGGACCGTAAGCGGGCTTTAGCTTACTATTTGGAGCGTACTAAACCCCACAGATCAACTCCCCAACTCTTTCTGTCCTTTGATCCAAATAAATTGGGACATCCTGTTTCTAAACGCACGTTATCCAATTGGCTTGCAGCGTGCATTTCATTCTGTTATGCTCAGTCCGGACTGACACTGGAAGGTTCTGTCACGGCCCATAGAGTTAGAGCTATGGCAGCGTCTGTAGCTTTCCTCCGTTCTACTCCTATTGAGGAAATCTGCAAGGCTGCTACTTGGTCCTCAGTTCATACTTTTACATCTCATTATTGTCTGGATGCATTCTCCAGACACTTTGGCCAATCTGTTTTACAAAATTTGTTTTCCTAATGGCCAATCTTCCCTCCATCCCTCTTTTTGTTAGCTTAGAGGTCACCCATCAGTCAAGAATATGCTGCCTGCTTGTCCTGGGATAAAGCACAGTTACTTACCGTAACAGGTGTTATCCAGGGACAGCAGGCAGATATTCTTGCGTCCCTCCCACCTCCCCGGGTTGGCTTCTTAGCTGGCTTATCCTAACTGGGGACCGCGCGCCTCCGTCGGGTGGGAAGGTACTTGCGCGTGCGCGGTGCGGCCTGCTAGAACTTTCCAAGTTCTTAGAGTGCAATCACTCTAAAATTGTCCGTACCGGGGCTCCGTCGGTGCCGTCACCCATCAGTCAAGAATATCTGCCTGCTGTCCCTGGATAACACCTGTTACGGTAAGTAACTGTGCTTTTATGCAACTGTATTTTTCTCTGGTTAGACCAGTGGTTCCTAACCATGTCCTGGAGGATCACCAGCCAGTCAGGTTTTCAAGATAGCCCTAAAGAATATGCATGACAGATTTGCATAACTGTCACTTCCATTATATGCAAATCTCTCTCGTGCATATTCATTAGGGCTATCCCAAAAACCTAACTGGCTAGTGGCCCTACAGGACAAGAATGGGAACCACTGGGTTAGACAAAGGAATAAAGTTTAATGGTGTCTATGGAGGACCAACCACTTGATTTCCTGAAGATACTTTTCCATCAGATATATTTTTTTGTATTTTTTAATTGACTTCTCATTATTGACTTAGTTTTTTGCATGTTTTCCTATAAATTTTTTTTCCAGTTTGAATGTTGTATCAAAAATACCCCTCCATATGTATTATTTCTCTGAATATTTGTTGCCTGTCCCTGAATGCTTTCAACCCACCCTATTCTCTAATATAGATGTAATTCTGTAGAGTAAATGTTTAGATTACTAGCATATATGCATCTATTTGCTGGATATGTGCCTAAGCGCTATTCTATAACTATGTGGATACCTCCGATAGCATGTAGATTGCAGGTGGGCATACACACAGGCGCAATCTTTGCACAGTGTGGGCAAGACACAAACCTATGCACATAATATTAGAATATGTTTAAAATCATTACTGTATTTAACATTGCACAAGTTACATAGAAACATGATGGCAGATAAAAGCCAAATGGCCCATCCAGTCAGCCCATCCACAGTAACCATTATATCTTCCTCTCTCTAAGAGATCCCACGTGCCTATCCTAGGCTTTCTTGAATTCAGACACAGTTTCTGTCTCCACCAACCCTTCTGGGAGACTGTTCCATGCATCAACCACCCTTTCTGAGGGTTTGCAGTAGAGAATGACACGGGGAAAAAATCTGTCCCCGTCACTGCACCGTCCCCGGCCCACCATCCTCTACACCGCCCCATCACCGCCGTTCCCTTCACCGCCATCCCTTTCACTGCCCCGTCACCGCCGTTCCCTTCACCGCCCCATCACCGTCATCCCTTTCACCACCCCATCACCGCCACTGCCATCCCATTCACCGCCCCGTCACCGTCCCCGCAGCATCCATATAAGCCTCAGTACTGCGAAACACCATGAAGACAGGAGAGTTCTGCCACTACTACTACTACTGCACTGAGAATCTGTTTCAGTGCCTCTGCCCTGTAGTAAAAACCGAACATAAAATAAATCAATTAACTTGTCCTCCCTTTCAATGACGTGTCCCCCATGTTCACCTATAGCTCGAATCAGGTCAATTGTGCACACTAAAAATGCAGGAGGATCTGGAACGTGAGCGCAGGCAGGCAGTGATTCAAAAACAGCAGACACCCGACTGACTGCAGTGTTCCGCCATCTCCCTCCCTCCATCTCACCTTAGATGTAGAGTATGCCGGCTTTCTTTTTCGCCCAGCCGCATGTGCGGGTGCTCATTTGTTCAATATTCTCCTCTGACGTAACCAGAAACAGGAAGTTACAAGAGAAGAGAAGATTGATCAATGCGAGTGCGGCTTGGCGAAAAAGAAAGCCGGCATACTCTACATCAGTGGTTTTCAACCTTTTTACACCCATGGACTGGCAGAAATAAAATAATTATTTTGTGGACCGGCAAAACTACTAGGACTAAAATTTTAAAACCCTGTTTCTGCCCCATCTCCGCAAGCTCAGTCATCTCAGTAACTATTGAAAAATAGACAAATATAGACAGCAGATATAAATTCTCAAAACTGACACATTTTGATCACTAAATTGAAAATAAAATCATTTTCCTACCTTTGCTGTCTGGTGATTGATTTCATGAGTCTCTGGTTGTGTTTCCTTCTGTCTGTGTATCCTTTCTTTCATTTCTTTCTTTCTGCACTCAGGCCCAAGAATTGTCCCTTTCTATTCCCTCCCTCTTTCCTTCCTATTCCCTTAGTGCCCCCGGTGCCTCCTTCCCATGTCCTTAGTGCCCCTTCCTGTCTTTAGTGTCCCCAGTGCCTCCTTCCCATGTCTTTAGTGCCCTAGTGCCTCCTTCCCATGTCCTTAATGCCCCTTCCTGTCTTTAGTGCCCCCAGTGCTTCCTTCCCATGTCCTTAATGCCCCTTCCTGTCTTTAGTGCCCCTAGTGCCTCCTTCCTATGTCCCTCTCACTGCCTTCCACACTTTGTCCCACCCCCACCCCCAAAGCCTGCCTGCCTGCCTGTGCCTGTCTACCTTTCTCCCTCCCTAGCCAAAGCCAGCTTGCTGCCTCCCTGCCGCTCAAAAAAAAAAAAAAAAAAAAGCCTCCATCCTTTTCCCCTTCTCTTACCGCCATGCTGCAGCTGCTAAAGCCGAAAGTCTTCTTTCCGACTCAATTCTGAAGTCGGAGAGGACGTTCTGGGCCAGCCAGGCAGCGATTGGCTGGCCCAGAACGTCCTCTCCGACGTCAGAATTGACGTCGGATAGACTTCCTGTCGGCTTTAGTAGCTGCAGCATGGCGGTAGGAGCAGGAGAAAAGGAGAGGCTTTTTTTTTTTCTTCGCACGGACTGGCAGAAATTCAACCGGCGGTGCTCTTCCAATTCAAAGGTGAGGTGGAAGGAGGGAGATGGCGGGGACCGCGCAATCTTGATTGCCTCACTGCGGGGACAAGTCCATTCACCGCTCCACGGGGCGGTGAATGGCCTTGTCCCCGTCCCGCAGAGGCCACTATTTTTTCTTCCCCGTTTTGGCGGGTTACCCGCGGCTAAATGCGGCTAGCCGCGGGTAACTGCCACCGTGTCATTCTCTAGTTTGCAGTCCACTCCCAGATCTGCTGTTATATTGAGAACTCCCCCCAGGATCAGCTGGTAATCAGGATAGCCTGATAATAAGGTGAGGACCAAGGAGAAAAATTTATAACAGTAGACATTCAGGGCATATAAGTTACAAAGGACTAATTTTAGTCCCTAAATTTCAGTCCCCAATTTTCCCCAATACTATGATGAACCACCCGTCCCTATCCTGAATTTGTTTATGCAGTGTGAACTTCCTCTCCGACGTCAGAATTGACTTTGGGGGAAGGCTTATGGGCCGCACGCCTGGCCTGTCTCGGTTGCTGCGTCGGTGGCGGGAAAGCACAAGTCCTCCTGCTGGAATGCAAACACCCCCTCCTCTGTGAGCCCCCATCCCCTGAAACCCCCCTGGACCCCCCTACTAACCTTAAGGTTGGCCAGAAGGACGGGTTTATGGTTCTGCCAGCCGGCAGGTCCGCCATTCCAAGGATGGCAGGCCTGCTGGCTGGCCTGACCACGGACCCGTCCGTCCGGCCAACCTTAAGGTTAGTGTGGGGGGGGGCAGAGTGGTGGGGAGGGGGGGTCCGGGATGGGACGGAAGGTTGTTTGGGGGGTGGGGTGCTTGCGGGGGGTGTTCACCTTACGATAGGAGGGCTTGGACTCCCTCCTGCTGGTTCGGGGGGGGGGGTTCGTGGTGTGGGATTCACCTTCCAGCAGGAGGGCTTGGGCTCCCTCGTTCCAGTTTGGGGGAAGGGGGTCGGGGGGGTCAATCAATTTAAGGTTGATGAGTGTACGGTAAGATTAGGTTTATATGGAACAAGCAATTTTGCTAGATAGTCAGGTTGCCCATTGTGTAGTACTTTAAATGCTAAAGTTAAAGCTTTAGACATTAAACAGTATTTGATAGGAAGCCAGTGATACTCCTTAAATAAGGGAGAGACATGGTCATATCTCTGGGCATTAGTAAGAATTCTAATAGCAGTATTTTGAACAGTTGTAATTTCTTAAGAGATACTTGAGGAAGTCCAGAATACACGATGTTACCAATTTTGAGGTAACCAATGCATATATAAAAGATTCACAACAAGGTATATCAATGTATGAACGTATTGAAAGGATCTTGCATAAAGAATAAAAACAAGGGGTTCATCACGTGATGCATGCTGCCTGGTAAAACATGGTTCACTTGGGCTCCACAGACTCTTGGCTATTAATCTCCGTTTTCCCTGCTAAATTGACTTGTCTTGAATATCTTGCCTCCAAGGGGTACAGAATTGAAAGGGGCATCGCATGGCACTTTTTCTGTGGAACAGAACGACGGAAATGCCTGCCAAAACCCTGAAGTCTACTCATGAAAAGGGAAAACTATCTATAATCAAGATGGCGGACGGAACTCTTCCAGAATCTGCAACTGTGAGCTCCTGGGCACAGGAGGTGTCCCGCATTTTATCCACGGCATTGGAAGATCGGTTAAATAAACTGCAATCAGTGGTAGAGGGCATCAATGATAAACTTGATTCTCAATCTAAAAAAACTCACAGAAGTAGAGCATAGAGTATCAGAGCAGGAAGACGATGCACAACACATGCTCACTCAGATCAGCCTTCTCCAAAAACAGGTTTCCCACCTTACAGAACAGCTGGAAGATCAAGAAAACCATCAGAGGAGGAATAATCTGAGAGTGGTGGGATTACCAGAATTGGTGAAGAACAATGATCTATTCCGGTTCTTTCACTCCTGGCTCCCCGAGCAGCTGGGCCTAGCATGTGGGTCCGGCAGTTTTGTCTATGAATGCGCTCATCGCATTGGCCCACAGAGAGAGCAGGAGACATGCATAGCAGATCTGCTATTGCCTGATATTTGAACTGGAGAGATAAAGAGCAGATCTTACATGCCTATCAAAAAATAAACGTGCTAGAATATGAGAGGTGTCACCTACTCCTATTCAATGATTATTCCAACAAGATAGCTTTTCTATGACGATAGATGGCCCCAATCTGTACATCCCTCCACAAGAAAGGAATTTGTTTTGCGTTTGTATATCCTGCTAACCTTCAGGTTTGGAGGGATGGAAAGACAACCGTCCTCCGCAGCCACGATGCCATGCAAAAATTCCTGGTTGATGTCAATGCACCTCCCGCTAAATCTTCTACCCCATGAAGACTAATGGGAGCTTTGTACTTTGTGGGACGGTTTCATATCAGCTCCTGCATGGTACTGATTTCCTCCGTACATTCTAGAATCCTGACCACTGGTTTCTGTGCCTGCACACCTCCTTACATGGTATTGCTAGAGGGCCTGAGGGACTTATCTTTTCAGTTTTACTTTTCTTGTACTATCCTGGGACAACAGGATTGAGAATGTTCTAATGTAGAAGGCATGATTTTTTCTTTACTGGCTGCTACCTACGCGGATCCCTTTGGGGGCCATCTCATTGGACTTCCCCCGCTCTGTATTACCTCAGGCCAGTGACTCTATGTGGACATGGAGGCGGGCTCTCATCCTTCTGTAGAGCAGTTCAGTGGAGCTCACCCTCGCACTGTTTCTATTTGATATGTATGGCATGGTATTATTTTGTTTTTTGGGGGCTGGGAGAAGGGGGAAAAGAATTGGGATGTGTGTCTGGAGGTATGCATGAGGTGTGTGGTGTGCCTGGGGTGTGTATGAATGGGGGGAGATGGAAGGGAGGGGATTTCATAGACATAGGTTACAATTAATGATCTTTATCAGTATTTGGGGGCCCCTGGAGGCTTGTTGATTGGGGAGGCTTAGCTGGGGGAGAGGGGGGGGGGTCTTCCGACTCAGTTCAAAATGAGATTATCACTGGAATTATCATCTGTCAGTTGGATTATGGTTAAACTTAAGGTGGCTACCTTGAATATGGATGGTATCCATTATCCAGTCAAAAGGAAAAAGATCTTAAATTGGTTTAAAAAAGAAAAAGTGAATATTGCATTTCTCCAAAAAACCCATCTTAGTAATTTAGAGCATGGCAAGTTGAAGTATGAATGGGCGGGAGAGTTGAGCTTCTCTACTTACATTACTTGGAAGAGGAGGTAGCTATATTAATCCATAAACAACTGCCATTTATTACCCACAAATTTCTGATGGCCAATGAGGGGCTGGTATGTTATGATGTTGGGAGATTTGCGGGGGGTTGAGCCTGCCAGATATTCACCTATACAGTATCGCTGTCCTAATGAGGATTATTTTGAGACTATCACTGGTAAGCCAAAATTCCTGCCAGCTGGGTAATTGGAAAGCTGGAGTTACTCTCTTATGAATCTCTTATAAATCTGATTCATACGAGGAGGAGTTAGGTACCAGGTCTTTTCCACAAAATCCACTTTCTGCTACCCTTTGAAATGCTTGGAGGTGATGGAGGAGAAGACGATATAAATCTCCCTGATCCTTTATCTGGTGGGGGATGGGGATTTTCCCCCGGGAATTGGGCATGCCTGTTTTCAGGACTGGGCAGAAAGGGGTTGTAGGTTTCTGGGTCAGCTCTTAGAAGGGCAGGATACTTCTTTCCCTGCATTTAAGCAGCTTCAGGATAAAAGGCAAATTCCTACTTCTCAGTTCTGGGCCTACTTGCAGTTCTCTGGGCTAAGTGGGGTGAGGCATTGGGTTATGGCCCTCTAGACGCTCAGCTGTTGAAATAAATAATTGTGCAAGTAATTGTGTATCCACTTGGTACAGATTGCTGATCATGGAGATTCCTCTGGATCCCATTATTGGCTTGGTGCGAGTTTGGAACATGGAGCTGGGTACTAGCTATGATCCCTCTCAGTTTGTACAGTTATTCCATAACCTTCACACCATGGGATGTTCTGTGGATCTTAGAGAAACCCAATATTATATCCTATATAGGTCCTATATAATCAGAGATCGGGGAGCAGCAATGGGACTTTGGAAAGAGTGGCCTCTGCACAAAGTGTCACTTAGTAACCAAGCAAAAACAAAATAACAGTCAAACTTGACTGAGATATAGGTCTTATCTTTAAAAAAGATGATGATAAATAGGAATCAATGTGAATTTATGTACCGGATGTATAAAATGTGAGATGACCAGACATCAAGTGTAAGTTGTGCGGACATAAGGTGGCAAAAGTGGTATAAATCTGACATAAATTAAAATGAAAACTAGGAAAGAGAATTATGTACCCGTTTGGTATCTCCAAAGATTGAGATCCAAACTTCTAGAGCATCTCAAAACCTCTGTGTATGTCTCCTTGTGGAAGGCCTTCAAGGCCAGATGCGTGGGGCTCCCTCAGATACTCTCTGCTTAGAATGCTGATACCCTATGATCTACAGGGAGGAGGGAGGGGAGGGTGGTATGCATGTGAGGGGGCTGAGTATTGTGTTTTTGGAATGGTGTGTTGTTGGTGGTGAGAAATTATGGATGAAGAATATAATGTATGATATTTTGAGTCAAGTGGATTTTCTTTTTGGGATTTACTAAAAATGCTTCATTGCCGTATAAATTAATATTTAGTGGAATCACAGTCTTCTTCTACCTTACTGTGTCCATGGGCCTTGACATTCTGGGCTTCTGTGTTGGTTCTATGTATTTTTCTAGGATTATTCCGAGTTATGCTCCCTTGTATTTATTCCTTCCTGAGTTACTATTGTTGTAAGGTTTTGAAGCTTCAATAAAGATAATAATAATAAAAAAAGAATAAAACCAAGATCTAACCACAGAAACCAATTGCAAATGAAAGGTAAGTGTAGAATCCAAATGAATGCTTAAGTACTTCATAGTATTCAGGAGTTTAATAGGTAGAGACCGCAAAGTTGGAGCTACAGTTGGAGACTTCAGGGAACCTGTAATCCACATCCCAGTAGTTTTATGAGGATTCAGAAATAGTTTGTTTTGTAAAGTCCATTCATCAATCATATCTAAAAAAGATTGTCTCGAGCTTAAATTGGGATTATATGGGTTTTGTGGAAAAACCAACAAAACATCATCAGCATACATATAACTTCTAATCTGATGTTCTTGAATTCTTAGAGCAAGAGGACTCAAAAATATTGAATAAAATGGGCGACAAAATAGACCCTTGTGGAACACCACAAGAAAGATGACAAGATAAAAGAAGTAGAACCAAAGGAAACTTTGAATGTTCTATCTTGTCAAAAATAAATTGAAACAACTAAGTACAGTACCTGTAATGCCCAATGATTCAAGATGAGACAAAAGGAGAAAATGACTAACTAGATCGAAAGCCTCAGAAAAATCCACATAGATTCACATGACCATTTCTGCAACATACATCTCCTGTGGAAAGCAGCCGCAGATTTCTCTCAAGGTGCACTCAACCAGGAGTGTTGCAGCTTCATGGGCTGAGTCTCAGGCACTCCCTCCAACTGAAATTTGTCAAGTGGCTACTTGGTTTTCTCTTCATACCTTTATGAGGTTTTACAGAGTGGATGTGGTGGCTCGAGAGGACGCTGCGTTTTGGACCTGTTTAGCAGGCAGACTCTTCTGTCCCACCCTAGATGTTGCCATTGCTTGGGTACCTCAGCATAAGTATGGAATCCAGAGCAGATGTAAAAGAATGAAAGATTAAGTTCTTACCTGGATAATATCTTTGTTAATCTACTATAGACTCCGTACAACTGGCCCTCTGTCTATTCTGTATTGCCTGCTTTACTATCTTGGATATTTCTCATTTCCAGGCCTGAGATTCTTCTCCTGCTAGCCAGATGGCCCTATATAAGATTGTCCTGTCTATGGAAGTACATTATTCAGCCTCTGGTTCCTTTGATGTTTGTACTTGTTGAACATAGCAGGTTGGTTATTATTGTATCTATGTTTCTTGAATGTTTTCATGTTTATTATTAATTGTTTTCTTATAAGTTGCAGAACAGAACTGTATGATGTCGGTGGGGAAGTTCCCCATACCCCTTCTCTGTGTTTTATTTCAGTGGTGATCGATTGCTTTGGGACAAAACTGAAGGGGGCACTATACTCCACTGGCAATGTAGGAGGTGCTGAAAGCTGTGAGTGTCATTTCTGAAGACATGGTTTGAGAGTTTGAATTGAACACCATGAGTATGGAATCCATAGTAGATTAGCAGAAAGAAGATTATCCAGGTAAGAACCTAATCTTTCATTAGATGAGAGCGTGTATTAATTGAAAATATTTTTGGCTAAATGTTCTTGTATGTTGAAGAATATATAGAAAATTAAAGATATAGTGAAATGAAGTCAGGTTTAGGTTTATTTGGGCAAAATGATTGCTACTGAGCCTTTATTGAATATTATATCCTTAGAATACTTAAAAGATTATTTCAGGCAGTACTTAGAATTACTAGAGGTGTTAGAGTATGAAAGAAAGTAGCAAGCATGTTGAAATAAGTCTGTGCATGTTGTGACATGTCTCAAGGTTGCTCATGCACAGTTATGGCTTAGTGCGAGTCTAAAATTCCAAGAGAAAAGATGTCAGGAGAGTCCTCAGGTGAATCAAGCAAGAAACTGCTATTATTTTATGTAAAGACATTACTGATAAGATTTTCAAGTGATTTGTTAATTGTGGCTATGATTATTGTACACTTGTTGAAAGATGAAAAAATGAATAAAGAATTAAAAAAAGAAATAAAAAAGAAACTGCTAGTTTTGGAGCACCATTCAGTGATAAATTTCTCACAAACAAGGAAAAAAGTCAAAGGAGAACGCATGACTGCAGTTTATAGTGAGTCTGCCCCATCATCTTACAAAGTAAACTTTTGGAGCAAAACAGTTTAAGTGGGGTAGAGAATCTTCACACTGGACAGCCTGTGGAAGCAACTTCTACAGAAATGTGCAAGAAAGTTGAGGATTTAATTTTGTCTAACAGACGAATTAAGGTTTCCCGAATAAGTGAAGAAATGTGCATCTCGGCAGGTACAGTTTGGAAAATAATTCATAAAAAGTTGGGCATGTCCAAGGTTAGTGCAAGATGGGTTCCAAGAATGCTTACACTATGTCAGAAGGCCACGAGGCTCCAGTGCTGTCAGGAGAACTTGGAGATGCAGCGTGAAGACCAAGTGAATTTTTTTCATTGTTTGGTGACTGGAGATGAGACTTGGGTCTATCACAGAGTTCCTGAGTCCAAAATGGAGTCAATGCAGTAGAAGCACAAGCAGTGGCGTACCTAGCATATGTGACACCCGGGGCCCATCATTTTTTGACAACCCCCCCATCTATATGAAAAATATGATTTTTAGTAACAATCCACATATCGCACAATAAGAGTGTACCTAGGAAAAGGCAGCATCTTAAACACTGCAGTGAGCACTAGAACACCAACACATACATTGTAAAACTAAACAAGCCAGATCCCGCACAGTCAATTGATCCTGCAGTCAATGCCAACTGAAAACTATGTTATTTTCATACACACAGAACAGAGATACACCCTCGCCCAATATGGAATAATCACAAAATAAAAATAGAAATATGTAGACAAAAGTTAAACTGAACCGCCAAGAAACCAGACTCTGCATACAATGGAACACCGCAAAAACAGTAATGCATGTCCTCTAATACTGTGTAAAATATAAAGACAATAGATGTAAATTTGAAAAACCTGATATATAACAATCACCACTTTACAAATTAACAAATAAAAATAAACAAATAATGAGAAATAAGAAAATACCATTTTATTGGACTAATCCCCGTAAGCTCTGTCCCCATCCCTGCAAACCACCTGATTCCATCCACACAAGCCTTGAATTGTTTTACATTGAACTTATTATATCTAATATAATAAAGCCCTAACTCCCACCTGCGTGCTTCCGTTTTCCGTGTGCTGTAGGGCACCGCAGGTAGGAGTGCACATGCGCGAGAATCCCCTGAGGCGGATGTCGGACGCGGCGGCTGTCGGCGGTGGCTGTCGGTGGCTGCAGGCCACGGCGGCAGATGGCAGAAAATCCCACCTGATACCAGTTCTTGATGGCAACACAAAATGCAGGCATGCTTACTCTGTGGACCTCTTGCAAAAGTCATTTGCAGTCCGTTGGGACCCATCTTCGGGCCCCGGTGTGTGGCTTTTCCCCGGAATATGTTTGGCTGATGTGGAAGGCCTACCTTACGGACTCAGCTCATGTGGCACAGCCAGCAGGTGCGCCACTAGCTTCCAAGCCAGTGCATTCTTTTACTCAGGTCCCCAGTACCCAAATTTCTAAGGAGCCAGACTGCCTTAGTTGGCACACTGATACTATGCCACTTTTAGCACCATCCTGGACTGATTCCAGAGGTCACTGATTCCCTTTAACAATTAAACAAGATGCCTCAGGGAGCCTTGACCAGAGTGATGACCCCTCTATCCGCTGGCTGTTAAGCTCTGTCTACCATTTTATTACAGATGAGGAGGAACTGCGAGAGCTCCGCAGAGGCAGGAGGTGAGGAGAGAGAGACAGAGACAGATGGATGAGAAAGACAGAGGGGCTACTAGAGGGACCAGGAGAGATGGTAGGGGATAGGGAGAGATAGACTTCAGGGAGTGTGGAGTGGGCAGGAGAGAGAGATGGTCTTGGGGAAGGACAGAGGGGGACAGGAAAGGGAAAGATGGCAAAAGAGGTGAAACAGAGTCAGTGAGAGATGGTAGAAGGTGTGAAAGGGGGGAAGGGAGAGATGGAAATGGTAGGACCATTGCTGCTTTGGGGCACTGAGGGGGGAAAGGTTGGTACGTCCGGACTGCTGCTGCCGCCTCGGGTAAATAAAGACCCTGTCAGGAGGGCCAAAAGGGTACAAAGGAAATGGTGAAAGGTGAGGTGGTGGGACTGGGATCAGTGGGAGGCAGGGTCCGGGCATGATAGAGGCGGGGCATGGGTGGGGTCAGAGTATAGGTGGGGCTATTCTAGCACCTGTTACTGTAACGAATGTAACGGGCTAAAACACTAGTTAAATTATAAAAATAAAATATTCTGTATAATTGTCAATTTATAAATCAGCGTCTTCTCCCCACTCTCTCTTCCCCATTTCCCTTCAGTGTCCTCAACCCACTCTCTCTCCACTTTCCTTCAGCACATGCACATAAAAACAAGCAAGTAATTTTATACCATTTTCATTCTATTCATTCATAGAAATTAAAGTCTAATAATGCCAGTCACAAAACATGATTTTACAAAAATAATTCCCTGCACAGTCAAGCCTGCAAGGATTACTAGATGTCTTTCAGCAGTTCCCCTCCCTCCCTCCCCCTTACCTTTGTGGCCAAGTCAAAATGATATACCAACAACAAAATTTTAAAACACAAAGCACACTGTACGCAGAGAAAATGTTAATTATCATTTATATTCTGCGGGTTTTCAAAGAGGTCAAGGCAGATGACTTTATGCAATGTCACCTCAGTAACAACTATACAAAAATAGACAAATATACCCCCTCCCTTTTTACTAAACTGTGATAGTGGTTTCTAGTGCAGGGAGCTGCACTGAATGCCCCACGTTGCTCTCAACGCTCATAGGCTCCTTGCGCTAAAAAACGTTATTGTAGTTTAGTAAAAGGGGGCCATAGTGCAAAATATAGACAGCATATTTAAAATCTCAAAATGGACACATTTTGATCACTAAATTAAAAATAAAATCATTTTTCCTACCTTTGGTAATTTCATCAGTCTCTTGTTGCACTTTATTCTTCTGACTGTGCATCCAATATTTCATCCCTTCTTTCAGCCTCCTGTATGCTTCCTCTCCTCCAGGCCTCATTCCCTCCCCCAACTTTTTCTTTGTTTCATCCTTCCCCCCTTCTTTTTCTCTCTCTCCATGCCCCTTTCTTTCTCTGTCTGTCTTTCTCTCTCTCTGTGCCCCATTTCTTTCTTTCTTTTACTCTGCCCCTTCTTTCTTTCTTTCTCTCTCTCTCCATGCCCCCTTTCTTTCTCTATGTCTGTCTTTCTCTCTCTCCGTGCCCCATTTCTTTATTTCTTTCATCCTGCTCCCTTCTTTCTTTCTCTCTCTCCATGCCCCCTTTCTTTGTCTGTCTTTCTCTCTCTCTCCGTGCCCCATTTCTTTCTTTATCCCTGCCCCCTTCTTTCTTTCTCTCTCCATGCCCCCTTTCTTTCTCTATGTCTGTCTTTTTCTCTCTCTCTCCCCGTGCCCCATTTCTTTCTTTCACCCTTCCCCTTCTTTCTTTCTCTCCGTGCCCCCTTTCTTTCTCTGTCTGTCTTTCTCTCTCTCTGTGCCCCATTTTTTTCTTTCTTTCACCCTGCCCCCTTCCTTCTTTCTTTCTCTCCATGCCCCCTTTCTTTCTCTATGTCTATCTTTCTCTCTCTCTCCATGCCCCCTTTCTTACTCTGTCTGTCTTTCTCTCTCTCCCTGCCCCATTTCTTTCTTTGTTTCACCTTGCCCCCTTCTTTCTTTCTCTTTCCATGCCCCCTTTCTTTCTCTATGTCTGTCTTTCTCTCTCTCCGTGCCCCATTTCTTTTTGTTTCACCCTGCCCCCTTCTTTCTTTCTCTCTCCGTGCCCCATTTCTTTCTTTGTTTCACCCTGCCCCCTTCTTTCTTTCTCTCCATGCCCCCTTTCTTTCTCTGTGTCTGTCTTTCTCTCTCTCCATGCCCCATTTCTTTCTTCGCTTCACCCTGCCCACTTTCTTTCTTTCTCCCTGCCCTCCTCAATGCCACCGCCATTGCAAAACATGCTGCTGCCAGGCAGCGATTGGCTGGCCCAGAACGTCCTCTCCGACGTCATAATTGACGTCGGGTGGCGAGAGTTGGTCGGCCCTGTGGGGAAGAAAAGCAGGGAGGGAGAAATTGGCTCCGGCTTGTTCATGATGGCGGCAGTGGCAGCCTATTCCCTGGTGGGTGACCAATTGTGCACCCCCTTGGGGCGTGCACCCGGGGCGGGGCGTGCACCCGGGGCAGATCGCCCCCCCCCTTGATACACCACTGAGCACAAGTCATCCCATAAAAGTTCAAGACAGGATGCAAAGAACTACTGCAGAAGAAGAGAGGATCCAAGATGGCGGATGGAACCATTAGTTGAGTGTTTCGCCTCAGTGTGTCTCATCAAAGTTTGCTTTTTGATTACTTATGGGACATTTTCCTCTGAACAATGCTGAAAAGGAGAGGCCGAAGCGCTGCTGGAGCCTTGCGACGCTCAGGCCAGCCCAGTATCGGCACCATTGATGAGCTCCTGCGACGAATGCAGGAAGCATCGGCGGCAGCATTGCACCTGCTGGAGACGTTCCGGGGCGAGACAGAAGTGACCTCCTTGGGTTTGGAGACCACTTTAAGCCCTGACGCCAGGGTACCCCTCCTCCTCCCCAGATTGCCAGCTCCCCGCAGGTAGAGGAGCAACCAGAGAGCGGAATGCACTTCTCCCCGGAGGCTGGTGAGATCAGTGAGGGGAACTTGGAACTGGACTCCCTGGATTTACAGGAGAGCCCCGTTGAGCCTGGGGCTTCATCTGCTTGAAGGGAGGACAGCAAACAGAAGAGCCACGACTAGAAGGACAAACCGGTTGGTGAGAATATGAATGTTGAAACTCAAAAGATTTCTTTTACATTGGAGAAACCCCCAGAGTTAACATTGGATTCCATTTGGGATCTCGTGGCAGACCTGGCTAAATTGATTAAGCCCCAGCTGTCCCAGCTGGAGCAAAAAGTCAATATCCAAGAATCTGAAATTAAAGATCTTAAAACTGAGTTACAGGTCTTTTAAAATTCTACTGCAGTATCTAAACAAATCACGGAAACTCTAGGAAGAGATAATATAAATTTGAGAAGAAAAATGGAATCTTTAGAAAATTTCTCTCGTAACAATAATCTCAGATTGATCAATTTTCCCAGAGTAGCGACAATACCTCCTAGAGATATGCTAAAACGCTATATGATGAAAGTTTTGGAAATATCAGAGGATCTGTTGCCACCTTTTTCTCAGGTGTATTACCTACCTATAAGAAGAGAAGGACAATTAAATACAAGATGATCAACAATCACCTAATATTACATCGCTCCTGAAACTTTCGGATAGAGAAGTGGCAACAGCGGCAACACTTCTCCTTATAATAGCTTTAGCTCCAGATAAAAATTGGTTACTTAGACTTTTCTTTAAAAACAAACAAAATAAATTTCTTGGATTTAAAATACAAATGTTCCCAGATCTGGCACGAGGCACACAAAAACATAGACATGAATTTCTGATTATGAAACCGGGTGTTATTGCTCTTGGGGTGACTTTTTTTCCTCCATCACCTGTGTAAATGTGTGATACAATATCAAATGCAAAAATATGTTTTCTTTGACCCTAGCCAACTGACAACCTTCTTGTCTGAGGCTCGACTGAAAGCAGGGACAACATGAGTGCTTATTGAAGTTTGACATACAGTACTTCCCAACTAATGGAATGTCCTTATTTCTTATGTTTCCTATTTGTGTTAATTGCTCGCTGATTCTAATCCTTGGATTCTGTTTTGAGGACTTGAGTTAAAGTTAAGCTACTACATTTCTATTATATTGCATGTTTATTATTAGGAAAGTATTTTTCCTTTTCTGTTTAACTTTATCTTTCTGTACATGTGGATACTTGATATGTTATGAGAACTTGATAAATAAATAAATAAAAAGTTCAAGACAGAGAAACACGAATGGAAAATTTTACAAATAATATTATAATATTGAGATAATAATACAAATTCTTCTTAGACCCCAATAAACTAGTGGGGGAAAATCCACCTATTAGGACTTCAATTTAAACATCAATAACAATAAAAAAAAAGAAATGGCTTTACGGATATAACTCCTCTCTTATACTATAACACCCATTTACTCCCTGTTGATCTTTTTCATGTCTAGAAAGCTCCTAAGATGTTCTGGAACAAAAAAGGTATATTTCGTCCCTAGGTATTTAATGAGGCATTTACAGGGATAGACTAGTTGGAAAGTGGCTCCGAGTTCTTTCACTTCTTGCCTCATTACAAGAAATAATTTTCTCCTTTCTTGTGTCTCTTTATTAACGTCAGGATAAATCCAGATACGCTGTCCCATGAAAGGAGCTTGAGCTTTACGAAAATAAAGCTTCAATACAGCATTAAAATCTTGCTGGAATACAAATGAGATGAGCAGGGTAGCTCTTTCCTCAGTTTTTGTGGTGGATGTTTCCAAAATTTCTGAGATATTTCCCAAGTCAAGTGGTTGAGGGAAAAACCCTTGATTTACTCCTAGTGTTTCGCTCTCTAATTTCTTTGTAACTCCAAGTAAATAATATATTTTATTCAATGGAGAAATAAGTTCGGGAGCAAAACCCAGAATCTGAGCTAAATAATTCTTAAACAATTCAACTGAAGAAACCTCCAAAATCTTTGGGAAATTTAATAGTCTCAAGTTTATGTTTGCTATAATTTTCAAATGATCAAATAAAAAATAAAAAAAAAGTTCAAGACAAAAATCTACGTGCAAAGGCAACTTGCTTCTGGGATGATGAAGGACTTTTGCTTCTGGAGTTCATGCTACACAAGACACTATAACTGGTAAGAGTTACGCCAACACAATGATCGCTTTGCGGGAGTCAATAAAGGAGAAAAGATGAGGAAAACTCACAGCAGGCATGCACTGGTGCACATGTCACAACAATCACAGGCTGCCATCCAAGAACGTGGGTTTCAGCGGCTTAAACATCCATCCTACAGTCCTGACCTGGCTCCCTTGGATTATTTCCTGTTCCAAGTTTTGAAGAAATCTCTCCATGGACAGCGGTTTTCAAGTGATGAAGACATCAAGGAAGCTGTGATGTTCTGGTTTGAAGGTCAGAAATAATTATTTTCAAAGGGGTTGAAGTCATTACAGGAAAAGTGGATGAAGTGTATGGAGCTATCAGGGGACTATACTGAAAAATAAAACAAACATTTTTTGAAAACTTTTCTTTCCTACTGAGGTAGATAAATTATTGAACGTCCCTCGTATGTACTACGTCTTTCATTTACCACATCTTATTGTGTTTAGCTTCATCATCAGATTCAGCAGCAACAAAGTACCGAAGCAAAACTTGTGGAAAAAAGATCAGAATTTCTGAAACTACAAACATGTCTTCATCAGCTTGAGGAAAAGTGTTTAAAGAGCAGTCAGTCTATGCAGGATCAAATTGCCAAGGATCTTCGGTATGTATATCTGTTCTGTTTGTACTCATAGGTACCCTTTAACTAAAGTGCATTAAGCAGTTAACATGAGAATTAGCACAGGCTGTTAGTGCACAACTGCACTAATATTTATTACAGAGACTTGATAGTATGCATTAATTTCTACATTAATTGCATAGTCTGGAATAGGGCAGGGAATGGGTTGGCCTGTGTCTTGGAATTAACAAACAGTAATATAACTTACATTAACAGTTGATGCAGGAGATAACACAAATCACTTAATCTCAAATTCTCTAACTGGCACCCATGTTGGTGGCTGCCTTAAAAGTAGTCACCAATCGCGTCTCAGTCACATGAAAGCGCCGGTTAGAGAATTGTGTCTGATTTACATAAAGATATGCAGCTGAAATGTAGTCCAGAAAACCCTGGCTTACATTTCAGCCACTATCTTTGCCTGGTGATCTGAAATTAGCCCGCACCTTGCCATCAGCTGATTGTGGCAGGGAAATTTCCCCCGAGCAGCTGATCTGGAAATTCTCCTGCAGCGATCAGGTCAGTCGGCTGCAGCAGGCAGAAGACTTCTTAATCGGCAGGAGGGATGCTCACTTCCTCCTACCTTAAGACCTCCACATACACTACCCCCTTACCTGAAATTGGCAGGGGGGATGTCCACTCCATTCTGCTTAAATGACTCCCTCTCACACCCCATACCCCCATGCCTTTTCTGAAAGACTGGCCAGAAGGCCTGGCTCTTCAAAATAGCGGATCTTCCCCTTCCCGGTGCCCCTTCTAGGGCACCTGGGCCAATCAGGTCCTTAGGTCCCTCCCAGTACAGCACAGGGAATGGGAAGGTCCACCATTTGAAGAGGCAGGCCTATCAGCAGGAAGGAGTGAGCATCCCTCTTGCTGGTCTTCCAGAAAAGGTATGAGGGGTGAGAGGGGGGTCGTTCAGGCAGGATGGAGTAGGCATCCCTCCTGCCTATTGGGGGGGAGTCTTCTGCCCAGCGCAGCCAACTGAGCTGATCATAGCAGGGGAATTTCCCCCCATCAGCTGAGCCGGCCTGGCTCCCTGAAGCCATGGTCTCCCCTGCTGGCTCAGCTGATTGGAGATTCACCTGCCATGATCAGCTGATGGCAAACTGCAGTTTAGATACAGGATCCCCAGCAAAGATAGGTGACTGAAATGTAGGCCAGGGTTTTCTGAGCCTACATTTCAGCTGCCAATCTTTGCATGAATCATGCCTATGTAAGCACTTTAGGCCACTTCAAGTGTTGGCCATGCCTACCTTGGCGTTCGGCGGCCTAAAGCACCTACATAGGTGCAGTTCTGGGGCCTTTTATGTAAGCACTAGTAGGCACCTCAACCTTGCTGTTTTTTGCCGTTCTAACGGTGATTTTCAATTGATTTAGGCATCGTTTAGCTGCCAAGTTTTAGAATTTCTCACTTAGTGACACTTCATTAAGTGATGTTAATTGTATTCAGATTTCTCCAAGGACAAGCAAGATATATAGCCTTATATCAGTAAACAAACTTATGAGAGCATTACACCATGCATGTCTGTGCCTCATGGAACCTAGCAAGTTGCCATTTTTTCACAGAGCAGAATTTTATTGCCACTGATAGACCATGCATTTTTTTTTTTTATCACCACCATGTATATTCTATTTTTATTTTCCATTTCGATGTATTTAATAACTCCTCTCCCAATTGTTTCCCTTTCGTATCATGTACGTCAATGCGTAAGTGCTTCTTTCCTTTTAGCTTAACCATGTTTTTATTTTATGTTTTTTAATTTTTATATTCTATTTTATTGTTAACCATTTAGATACTTTTATGATAAACGGTATACCAAAAATAAAGAAACTTGAAACTTCTGAACCCTCTTAGTGTCCCTAATTAGTTTTTCAATTCTGATTTCTTCAGTTAATGATTTTACAGAAAACTTTTAGTGGATATATCAGGCTTGTGAAAAAGCTTCACTTACAAATTAAAACTGAATAAGGGAAGATATTATGGTTAAGTAATTTTGTAAGTGCTGTTATCCCAGGACAAGCAGGCAGCATATTCTCACACATGGGTGACGTCACCAACGGAGCCCCAGTACGAACCACTTTAAAAGTGCATCGCCACTTTAAGTCTTTAGAAAGTTTGCAATAGCCCAAACCGCACCAACGTGATCGCGGGGTCCCTCAGTTTCTTAGTTTCTGCGGAGCTAAGAAGACACGTTTTTTCTGCTGCCTTCCCGCTCTTGTGAATCTCTGACTTTTTACTCAGTTTTTGTTTTATTCTGTTTCTTTGTTTTGGTTTAAAAAAAATAAAATTGTAAAATTTTTACTTTTTCCCTTTTGCGGAGTCGGCCCTGCGGGGCCTGTTCCACCTTCACAGCCTCAGATTTTGATTTCGCTGAGGCTATGTTTCTTTCAATGTCCCATTCGCACATGGGTTTTAAAAAGTGTGGATGTTGTGCTTGCTCCATTTCCATAACTGATCTGCACCGCTGGTGACTCCAGTGCTTGGGGCTTGAGCACTGTCCAGAGACTAGTTCCCGCTGTTCGTCGCTTCAGAAGAGGACACTTAAGAATCGTCTTATCCAGCAGCGACTCCTTTTCAGGACGGGCATGGAAGAAGACTCGACATCGGTCTCGGTGCCAGTGGCGCCGTCTAAGTCGACACCAAAATTATTGACATTGGGTGAGCCATCTTCGGTGTTGACTGCACTGGGTAAGCTGGCTAAGAAGCCTTCCCCCACT